>NC_090438.1:875418654-875721685 GCF_031143425.1 Pleurodeles waltl
GGAGGGTGATTGAGCACACCATAGGACTCCTGAAAGCAAGATTTTGTTGCTTCCATCTCTCTGGAGGATCCCTATGCTATGTCCCTGACAAGGTGTGTAAGATAGTGGTGGCCTGCTGCATGCTGCACAACTTGGCTGTGAGGAAAGCTATCCTACTTCTGGAAGAGGACGATGCTGTCCAACCAGCCATGCCACTTCAGATGAGGGATGAGAGTGAAGATATCAACTCCAGGACCCAGCTAATCCAGCTGTACTTCCAGTGGCTCTCATGTACATTTCCTATGATGCTGATGGCATCACTGCATTGTTTCAGGCTGACTCATGTAGTAAGTACTATGGTGTCCTTTAAATGTGATAAGGCAAAATCATGACTGAAGTGGAGGATGCCAGTGCACACAATGGAATGTACAGTGTGACATACTTCAGACACTACAGTCTGTTAGACCCCCTCCTACAATAAAAGCGGCATTATGATAGTAACTGGCTAATGCATTCACATTCACAATTGATAGCTCATATTGATTCAGGACAAATATTTTAAGTGCGCAGGTGTATTTATCCCAAGTCAAAACATCCATGAGTGCTGGGACAGTGGAAGAGAGTGGGCACATGGTAAACAACATACTCAGGTACAGTTGGTCTATTGTTGGTTGCACAGAGGTATTGTCCATGGGGCTATTGGAAGATGGTGAGATGGTAGTGGCATGTCAATGAGGTAGCTCGGTGGCACATAAGGGAGACAGTTCAGGGTAGAATCCCTTCCTGGTGCTGGGCTTGGTCTTGATTGGTGTTTCATTGGGATGTCCAGGTCTGAGGGCATGTTTACGAAGGTGAAGTTGGGCTGCAGGGGTTGGGGTTCTGGTGTCCCGTGAGTCCTCTGGCAGTGCCACCAGTCCAGTGGATGCTGCAGATGTAGATGGCAGGGCCGTGTCCTGGCTAGTGGTAGGGCCCTGCAGGTGGGTAGAGGACTCAGGCTGGATGTTTGTCTGGTGCTGCAGCACCCCTGCAATTGAGGCCATGGTAGAATTGAGGTGTTTCCATTGCTCCATGGCCTTCTGGTGGTGTGCTACCTGCAGCCTCTGATTCTGCTCCAAAGTGGCCAGGATCTGGCCCATCCTGCCCTGAGAATGGTGGTATGCTCCCAGGACCTCAGAAATCACCTCCTGGGCAGCAGCATCCCTTCTTGGGTCACCCCCCTGGGCCACTGATGCCCTTCCACTGGCCCTAGCCCCCTGTGCTTGTGTCCCCTGCACAGGTCTGGCAGTCCCACTTGCAGTTGGCCCTTCATCATCCCGCCTGGTGGTGGGAGGAGACTCTGGCCTCTGTTCATGTTGGCAACCAGTCCGTGGCCTGGTAACACTAGTGTGGGGTTATTTGGCCAGAGCTGATGGTGGTGGCTGAGTGGTAGGGGTGTCAGTCGTGTCCTGGGTGGGGCTTATGGAGGGTCACTGTCCAGGGCTGTGGGATGGGCCAGGGATTTCCTCTGTGTCCAGATATCCCTCTGCACTCTCCTGAGTGGAGCCTCCATCTTCAGGTGGAAGACTGGCACTCCTTGACGTCTCCGTCCGGGTGGCATGGGTAGTGGTGCTTGTGTGTGAGAGAATAGAGATGTGGGTGCCCTGCACTTTCTTGTCAATTGCAGCACTGGCCAGCAATAATTGGTGGTTGAATTCCCATGTAGTGGCATGCAAGGTGCCTTTGTGTACATTTTGATGCATTTATTCAGGGGGGTGGAGGTGCATTGTGGATGCTGTAGTGGCACTGGGAATTTATACAAGGGTAGGTGACTGTGCCCACAGGGTTGGATGGTGGTCTGTTTGTGGGATTGTGGGCATGCAGGGTAGTTGGATGTGGGTGTTGTGGACTGGGTAGGGGATGGGGTCCTGGTGGCAGTGAGAGGGGTGGGGTGATACATGCATTATAGGTGTGGTGACTGTTAAGGTATTGCAGTTGACTTAATTAAGTCCAGTCCTCCAGTGTGTCCAGTGAGGCCCTCCAGGTGCAGGATAGCCAGGACCTTCTCCTCCCAGTTGGTGTATTCTGGGGAGGAGGTGGGGGACCACCACCAGTCTTCTGTACGGCGATGTTGTCCCAGGATGCCATGGAATGTACCTTCACGTGCAGGTCGTTCCATCGCTTCCTGATGTCATCCCTTGTGCGTGGATAATTTCCTACTGCATTGACCTTGTTGACTATCATCTGCCATAGCTCCATCTTCCTGGGTAAGGGTGTCTGTTGCACCTTTGCCCCTAATAGGTGTGACTCGACCCTGAGTATTTCATCCACCATGGTCCTTAGATCCCTGTCTGTGAAGTGGGGGTGTTTAGGGGATGCCATGGTGTGTGTTGTGAGTGGTGTGTTGTAGGTGTATTGGTGAGGGTGCTGTTTGTGGTTGGGTGTGTGGCTTGTGATGGTGGTTTAGTAATGTATGGGTTTTGGTGGTATATTTGTGTGTGTGTGTGACCTGTGTGATGGTGAGTTCAGTGAATGTGTGTTGTGTTGTCAATATCTGTCATACCATTAGCGTTAAAAAGGATTGTGGGATGTGTATGTGTATGTTTTAAAGTGGTGTGGATGTGTGTCAGGTGTGTGCTTTTTGAACTTGCCAATATGTGCATTTGTTGTTGATGGGTCTCATTGCTGGCCGTGGCAGTCCGTACTGCCAATGGTCGTTCGACATTCACTGTCTGCCGAGCTGATTTGTGCATCATTATTTGGTGGGGGGATTTGTCTGCATGGCGGTGGCGGGATGAGGTGTACTGCCTTTTCGCTGTTGTTGGCCTTGGCGGTGGGTGGAGGTTGCAAGATTTTTGGAGGTTTATCTTTTTGGCATCATTATATGGTAGTATGCAGTTCACTGCCACTGGCGGTCTTTTTCTCACCATCAGCACAGCGGTCGGCGGTGCTTGCCACAAAGTTCATAATGAGGACCTATGTGTTGAAACTTTATGCGCGTCAACTGTGAACATCACTTACACCTTGTTGCTTGTGGGATCTAACCGTGACCATTTACCTTAAGTACTCATTAATCTCTGAATGCGCTCCATTGGTATTCTCCACTAGGGTACCCTCCCCTCCCTAGAATCTGATGGGAGTTTTTGTGTGGTCTATGTCCAGGCCGAACGAGTGTCCAGTACCCAGATCCTTTTCTCGCATCTGGTGGAATGCTTTATTTCTAATAGTTCCTTTTCCTCATTTTCGGTTTCTTCCAAGGCTATGTGGAGGTAGATGCCCCGGCCCATTTTTGTGTCTCGCCTAAGTTCCCGGCTGTATCATTTGTACTCTTCTCCTGCAAATCCAGTGAGACTGCCACCTCCTCGAACTCTGTGAAGTGGTGTTGTTTGTTGTTGATATCTAAAGCTATGCCAAAGGGATAGGTCCATCTGTACCTGACTTTTTTTTTTGCAATGCGTTTTTGATTGGTCGAAATTGCAGCCTTCGTGTTAACGTTGCTGGAGCAATATCCTGAAATAATGAGCATTCCACACCCTGTAAGGATATGGAGTCTTGCTTTCTCGTCTTCTGGAGGATTCATTCCTTTACCTTGAATGAACTCAGTATCGCAAGGATGTCTTTAGGCCTCTTCCCTTAACTTGCGGTGCGGATCCCTACCCTGTGTACTCGTTCCAATTGGACCTCTGGGTGGTCATTGCCTAAGATAGTGGAGAAGAGAGAAGAAACCAACCACAAAGACCTCGAGATCTGGACCTTCGCTACCTTCCTCCAGCTCCCTCACTCGGATGTTGTCTCTATGGGAGCGATTTTTTAAATCTTCGCATTTGAGGAGTGTTAGATGGAGTTGCTTTTTTAGCTGGGTGACCTCACCTTCCAAAGAATATATTTGTTTTTTCATCTCTTGGACCTTCGCCTTGAGATCCAGTGTGCAGGTCTCCACTGAGCCTACATCGGATTGAAGGGAGGTCAAACAGGTATTGATTTTGGATTTGAAGGTTTTGAGTGCGGCCTTTATATCAGCAGTCTGTTCTTCGCTGAGTTCCATTCAGAATTTGCTAAGCGATGTTAGAAGATCTTCCTTTGTTAGCATCATAGCTCCTGCCTGTGGTTGCACAGGTCTGCCTAGTCCAGGTGTGGTGGGTGCAAAGTAGTTAGAGATCCAATTAGACTGTGGCTTCCGTCGTGACATATGTTTCACCCAAGCTCATTATAGCCTTCTTTCTCGCCACTTCACCTTTTATAGTGGCGCTTGCTTCCATGCCTTCAGCTCAGGCCGCTTATTCTTCATATTATGCCCATACCTTTGGATGGATTATGCTTGTTTGAGGAGGAGAGAGGTTGAGCTATACGGTACTGTGCTTCGGGGAGCCCACAAAGCGACTTTTGATTTTCCCCTGCAATCCGCTGATGGGTGCCATCTTAGAGTCAGGAAACTGAAATTGCAGGCCTCCTTTCAGCCGACTCGGGCCCCACCACCTCTTGTCCCACCTCACCAACAGGGCAATGCAGACAATCCTCCTCTCCTCCCTGTGGCATGTACCTGGTAGTCCCTAGGATGCCTCTCGCCGCCCGCCGTCTTCATCTGTAACCAATGGTAGGTTGGCCCTGTCCGCCCCGGTCGCTCGTTGCACACCCGCTTCCTACTACAATGATATTCCTCCCTGGTTAGATTCCATGTCCATTTCTATTTGTGGTTTCAGGCCCCTTTCCCCAACATTGCACCTGCTTCATCTTATCGGTCTGCTCCAAGGGTAGCAGGGACGGGCTTGCGCCCGCCGCCATGTTGGCTCACCGCATTTTATTGCTGCCGGTTTTAAGGTTGGCAAATTCCTCGATATTGCACCTGTGCCACGGTGTTCCACACTCGTCACACCCTCCCAGGTGTAGATCTGTTAACCGGCTCACATTTGGACACCGCCATCTGTGTTTCTGTGAAGGGTTTGAGCGGAGCCTCTGACAATCACGCACGGTCGGCCATGTTGGTTGGCCACGCCCCACCTTCCTACATTTTAACTAGAAGGAGCAGACCTCTCATCGTACTGTCATGACCCTTCCAGCATGTTGGACCAGTTGTACTGGAACTGCTTTGATCCCAGGGTGGTTTCTTTATGTGTGTTTCATTGTGTGGTATTAATCATACAAAATCCATTAAATATACTGTATTAGGAGCCCTATTACTTAAAGTGTTTCAACATTTCCAGACTTGGGCTTAATAAGGATGGCTTATAATCTGCTATTGTAAAGTTCATTCATCAGTGCCAGATTTAAATTTTTGGTTACACAAGTGCCAGTTAGGTCATAGAGGGGACCAATCTCCAAAATCAGTAATCATTAATAAAATTTGAACATGATTGCAGAAGTGCATAGGTGCTCATTCAAAGTCATCCTACTATACACATATTGAAAAGAAGTTTGAATTATGGTCAGAATGTTTCCTGAAGGCTCTTTTTGCATACTCTAAGAGTTGCAACTTTGGGCAGGTTTTTGGGATGATACTAGTCTGCGTTGGGTTGAATTTGGGCTTGAATTTAGACAGCTTTGGGTTTGGGACGGGCTGCAAAATCTAGTAACACTGAACATGGTGCCCTTTTGTGAGGCATGACATGTTGATAAAGTAACAAACAGGTTTAGCTTCCTACACAGATATTAAATTGTTTAATAAAATATATATAAGAGTTATATGCTCAGCTCGAGCCCTGGATTATTAATCATAGAGAGAGATTGGCTCAGATGGATATGACCAGATTAGTTTTGATCGTGCTTTAGTTACAATGGTCTATAAATGAGTTATGGGTATTTTCTCTAATCAGTGCTAAATTAGATTTGGATATTAAGGCTCTCATTATGACAAATGCCGCAAAAACTGCCTGGCGCCGCAGCGACGGCCACCAATAGACCATTGCCACGGCTACCATCCGTTCACTGAATTTTGACCACAGATGGATTTCTGCCACAAGAAGGGCGGAAGTCCGTCTGTGGCCATACTGGCGGATGGTGGTAAGGTGGCACTGCTACCACCAGCAGCGCCACACCAGTAGACCGCTGCCAGCCATATTATGTGAAATAATACGGCCTGGTGGTGTTCTGCTGGTAGGCGCTGATGGTGGTAGCAGCGCCCCATCCCGTCTCCTGCCAGATGACCCCCTGGATACAGGTAAGTCAGGTTTCCAATAGGGAGGGGGTAGTGGGTGTTGTGTGTGTGTGTGTGAGAGTGTGTGCAAGTATGTGTGAGTGTGTGCGTGAATGTGAGTGTGTTTTTTTAGTTTTTTGCGTGGATGTATGAATGTGTGTCAGTGTGTGTATGAAGGTGTGTGAGTGCGTTTATGAATGTGTGTGAGTGTGTGTATGAATGGAAATGTGAATGTATGCCTGCGTGTCAGTTTGGATGTGTGGTGAATGAATGAATGCATGCATGTATGCGTGTATGTCTGTGTGGATGAGTGTGTGTGTGTGGGGGGAGGTTGGAAGGGAGGGGGAGCATGGATGAAAGGGGTGGTGGGGGTGTCTGAGGAGTGTTGGGCCAGGGGCCTCCTATCAGGGACAAGGAAGGAATTGATAGGGTCTACCACCATGGTTTTCGTAGCGTTACGAACGTCGAGTAAACCATGGTGGTAGGCAGGGTCATTATACTGCCGGTGGCACAATAGCAGCTGCCCAACTGGAGATTGTTATCTCCAGCCCAGCGGCTGCTGCCGCCATGGCGGTCAGAGAGGTACATTGGCAGATTGGCTTCAGCCTGTTGGTGGTGCTACTGCTACATTATCTCCGACCGCCATGGTCATTATGACCCCCTCAATGTTGATATAGCTTTGTGGGGACGCGCTGAGAAGAGGAGCCGGGGCAGGGAGGAGCCCCTGAAAAGACTGTAGCGCGCCCGCTCGCGGGACGCACTAATCACTTCCTGCTTCCTGCTGGGCCAGGGCTGAGGAAGGCCCTTTAAACTAAACAGAGTGCTCCCGCCTCGCGGGACGCGCGCGGTCAGCGCCCAGGCAAAGCCACAACCAAGGGACCAGGAGTGTATGGAGACCTCTTGGGGTTCAGGACTCACTCAGGCAAGGTCCAGGTGTTAGTTCAAGATGGTAGGAGCCTGTTATGGCCCTATGGCTCTGAACAGGAAGCCAGCAAACTAGCTCTTGGAGTCACTTCAGGTAGTCTTGGGTGCAGTTGTAGTTACAGGGCTCAACAGCAGGGCTGTCCTCCGAGTGTTCAAGGCAGGCTCCAGGCAGCAAAGCAGTCCTTACAGATACAGCAGCAGTCTGGTAGAGTGCACTGCAGGTCCCAGCAGCAGGCGGTCATCTGAGAGTCCTTTTGCAGGTCCAGTAGTGAACTGCAGTGTGGGTCTTACGGCCCTATTTTTAAATCTTGGCACCCTGCTCCCAGAAGGTAGAAGACCTTTCTGGAAAGGTTCTTTGAACTTCTGGGAGTTTCCTGCCTCCCCTGCCCTGTCTCTAAGCAGAATGTAGTGACAATACTGGGTCGTTGGGCATATTGTGAGGAGATGGGGCACAGCTTATTCAGGTGCAAGTGGGGCTGTGATTAGCTCCGCTCCCCCATCAAGCCAGTTAATGGCCCATTCATGCTCTGCTGTCTAGAGAGAATTCACAGTGTCCTAACTGTCAGTTATACCCAGTTATACAACCTAAGGCCTGTTGTAGACACAGAGGGCTAAAGACAGGAAACAAATGCCAATTTTCTAAAAGTGCAATTTTCAAACTAGTAATGATAAATTCAACTTTACCATTACCTCTATGTTGAACCTGGTTGCTTTCGTCCCAAGTTATGAGAGGGTTAAAACAGGTTTGTTTAGTGACTTCTGTGGTTCACCTTGACCAGTATTATGTTTTTTTTATTTGAGTAGGACGTCCATCTCCTATCAAATATTAACCTAATTTCTTACATTGATTTAACAGTGTGGGATCGAGTACTTATGGTTGTGCAGTGCCACTCAGTAATTTGTACAAATTAAAAATCTCTAATAATAATCTGACATAATTTTATTTTTAAATTCTCCCTGATTGATCACAAATGCTCTCCTTTTTGCAAATTTCACTCCTGCTTTACATTTCTGCACCTTTGGCACCAGCTTGCAAAGATGGAATTGGTGCTCAATAGGATTAATTACCTCAGGATGGCAGAGTTCTGGATGCTTTGCGAAGAATTGGAACTGACCTTGGAGAAGGGGGCCACAGAAGCAGGCTTTCAAATAGCCTTCAGAGCCTATAAGGAGGTCTGTAGGATGCAAGCAGCAACATGAATGTAGAAGGGTAATGACCCTGAGGATGCGTAGATGAATGGGGAAGATGAGGACAACTTGCCCACAGAAGTGAGGTCTACTGTTGAAGCAGGATGCGGTATGTTCTCACATAAGCTGTCCCCTTAGGAGGTGAAGGACAGAAAAGCTAAAGGGGAATTCAAATTGCTACTGGCCAACCTAAAATTGACTGTGAAGTAGAGAAAGGCTAAGGCAGAGAAAGCCCTATCACAGGAGAAGCTGGCTTTGGAAGCTAAAAAGATAGCAGCTAACAGAGCATTAGAGGGAAACAAATGTTGCTGGCTCATGACAGGATTCAGAAGAAGGTGACCATGAATGCTACATAACTCTCAGAGCCTAGCAAAAATGGTGGCAGTGGCAACACAGTGTCCAATAGAGACAGAAGGATCCACATTCCCAAAAACTGGTGCCTACCGATCTAGTGAGGGATGACATTGACAAACAGTTTGAGGCCTTTGTGGTAGCCTTGGAAATTCACAGGGCCACTGAGGAGTGTCAGAGGGCTAGTCTGTGGAAACATGTGTCTGAGTAAGGGAAGGATACACTACTAGCCCTCGGAAAAGGGGATTCAATGAAGTATTCCCTGATGAAAGAGGCCCTTTGTGACTATAGTTAGGATAACATTTAGGGACAGTCAGAAACTGTCTCACCAATCAATAAAGGATTTTTTTAATTACTTTTATAAGGCACTGAACGGTTGAATGAAGTGGAGTAAGGTAAGTAACTACAATGAGCTGTACAATCTTAAGGCAAAAGAGCAAATGTTCAGTAAATGGTTCCCGTAGCTGTGCCAAAACCTGATAGACTCCCAGTTCACTATACCCCAGGAGTTAGCAAGGGAGGCAGACTACTGGCTCTACACCAGGGTCTACAATAATGCACTGTGGGGGATCACCAAAAGGCATGACTGGGTTCCTATCAGAAGAAAGATGGAGAGGGAGGCTTAAAACCAAGGAGTTCTCTAAAGTTCCCAAAAGAGTTCTCATGAGAAGAATTCCCAGCTCCATTCTGAAGAACAGAAGAAGAGTTTCATGGGAAGAAGCCCCCAGGCCACTTTACACCCAAGTGTTAAGAGTGCTACAGATATGGGCACATCAGAGGAGATCTAATCTGCGAGAAAATAAAGCAAATTGACACTGGTGGATTACCCTGGGAAAGTATTGTGCTTGGTGGGAAGAGGTTGCTCCAGTTAGAGATAAAGGGAGTCCAGATGTAACCCTAATGTCTCTGGTTGACAAAGAGATGGTGCCAGAGGCCAATGTATCTGACAATACCAAGAAGTGCAGGCAGTGGGTTGCCATCAAAAGGCAGAGGGGGAAGGCTCTGACAGACATGGTCCAGATGGAGGCCCATCCTAAGGGTGATGCCCCGGCATCTACAGGTGAGAATATTTCTTCCCTGGGGGACCTACCTGGAGTGCCGGATAGCAAACCGAAGAATGGCTGTCCCAGGGAAAGGTTTATAGGAGAAGATGGATTGCCCTATTTTTGAGGGGCTGCAGCGGGAGGCCAAGGTCTGGTTAGTTGGTGACACATCTGGTGATCACCTGGTCTATTTGGAGAATTGTCTCTTGTATAGTGAGACTAAGGTTCCTGAGTCTGGAGCAATCTGTGTCTTGGTGGTCCCCCAGTGCTACATGGTCTTCCTACTGGGATTGACTCATACTATTCCCCTGGCAGGATTTTGGGGGGAGGCCAAATCCTTTTCAAGGTTTATTACCCACTTTTATTGGCCCTGGACTATAATGACCTATGATGCATGGGTTTTGTACCAGCGGCAAGGTCAGTGGGAAGTCTAGGGTAAAGAAAAAGCTCCCTTGCTTCCCATAATGAGAATACCCTTTGAGAGGATGAACATAGGCATTGGTACCCCTAATCTAAGACTGCCCTAGGCAACAGGTTCTTCCTGGTCAGGGTGACCATGACACAGGTACCCAATAGCCATTCCTCTCAGGATGGTGGCTGTGCCCACCGTGGTCAGAGCACTGATTGGAATATTTATCCAAGTAGCTTTTCCCTAGGAGGTTATGCGTGATCAGGGCATTAACCAAGTACATGTGGGATAAGTATGGGGGTAACCTACAAGTCCTCCACACCATACCACCCCCAGACAAATGGACTTGTCAAAAGATTTAACAAGACCCTGAAGGGCTTAATTAAGGGCATACTAGAACCTATGAGGCATATGTGGGACATCCTCTTGCCATGCCTTTTTTGCATACAGGTAGGTGCCACACGAGGGAGTATGGTTCAGTCCCTTCAATCTTTTCTTTGCCTACCCAGTTGGTGGACCTCTCAGTCTTCCCAAGAAGCCAACTCAAGAAGTAAGAAACCTAGAAAATCATCAATTTGAACTGGATAAGGTCATATCTTCCCATATAGGGAACGGCTGTAGATGGGGATCCCTGCTCAGATGATACCAAGGCTCTCTTTATAATTGGGTCTATCAGTTGTAATAAGCATGATAATGCCTTTTTCTGCAAAAATTTGAATTAGAAATTTATGTTACATATTGACAGGTCAAACCTGTTGATACTTATCCCCTGAAAAATATCTAATACGTTTTGGCAGGCTAAACCTGTCGATATTTATCCAGAAAAATGTCTGCTAGGTAATGAATATGAGGATGCACTGTACACAGCAAAATCCTCAATAATCCCAAAAATTAAATAGATGTACTTTGCATTGATTATCCCTGGCAAATCCATAACTCCATGAACTGTGATACAGACAATACTATCTATGTGAGTGTATGGAGTGGTGTTATAAGATAAATAGGTATGACAACGAGAAAGATGACAATTCACATTTGGCAACAAAGGAGTAAAATCTGTGGTCGGTGTAGTTCCATCCACATGGCACACCACTTTCTTGAAAAGAGGCATGACAAAAATCATATCAAATCAATAGTACTAGAGATGTTGACATACCAGACGAGGACATCAGTTAAGAACTACTGATAAAGGAACAGAGATGAGTGCGAAAACTGAGGAGACCCATCTCAGACTTCAATGATCACATCCATTGGTTTCAATTGTGACACTAGTATGTGAACTGCTTAGGACCTGTTGGTAGAAATACCATGGATATGTTGTAAGTTCCAACATTCACTCTTTTTGAGAGCTCTTCGTGAACAAGACCTTCAAGTTCTCAAAAGGCTCTTGTGACCTGGCGGCTTGTGGCAGTACAACAGTCTGGTCCGACATGGGACTGGAAACTCATCTCTGCTCCCTTGGTGTGGAAAATGTCCTCCTAGTAGTAGACCTTTTGAGAACTTGAAGGTATAGCCCATGAAGATCTATCCTGAAGAGTGAATGTTGGGACTTACAATTCGGCAAATACAAAGGTTGACTTTTACAGAAGGGGGCAGGGTTCCTAATACTCTTTCCTACGAAAAATATTACACATGGAACAATTGCCCCTACATTGTTTAGTGTTCTACACAAAAACACAGTTTAACTCTGAGGAAGACCTCCATTACTCAATTATCAGGCCCACACTGAAGATTCAAATGCGCTGGCATTATATAGTGGGTTTGGAGAGGGATACACCCCAATGAGGACAATTATAATCATCTAATCAAGGCTAAGAGGATTCATTTCCCTATGTAACATATATACAGGTGTGAGGTTGAGTCACCAACACACAAGGGCCAAATGGAATTGTTAAAACCATACATGAGGAAGGCAATGATGTACTCCCAGTAATGTGAAGCCACTTTTACTGGGCACTAATTGATGTAAAAGATATTCATGTTGGACATTTATTCATGTTGAAAACAATATCTGTATTAATGCTGGACACTTATCAATGTTTATTTGAAGGTGGTAATACTATATGAAATAGTAAATTATATTGTTTGTTTCTCCTTTTAGTTATGTTTGTTAATTGATCATTAATGTCATGATGTTACACATTTTAATATCCATGTTTGTTGAGTAAAATGAAGAAGTAATTTTTTTGATTTACAAAGTGATGTGTGGAATTATTAGTAATTAGAACATTTTGGCTGTATGTTTATATCAAGTGATGATCACAGTTATAGAGGTGTAGGGATAGATAAAACAAGAAGTAAGTTTAAATACTAGAGTCCAGAAACTGTTGAGCACAGGTGCAACACAATCAAGTAACCTGTGGTTATTTTATTCATGGTATAAGGGGCTATATAATGTTTATTTACTATTTGTCAATAATTATGTGGCAGGGGACCCAGTGAAGACTGGAGTACAATCAATGGTTGCCCACATATAAATGGCGTGGGGAAACCACAAGTAAAGTAGGGCAAGTGTCCCACTGATTTATGGCAGGGCTCAAACTCTGCCATACTTCAAATGGGTCCCTCAAAAGTTTCAGTAAGTACACTAACATATTCTGGGTAAGCTAATATTTCCTTTTTAATCAAGGTAAAGCAAATGGAGGTGCTATCTGTTGACTGAGCAAATGGATTTAAAACAGTAGAAAATTAGATAAATTACCATAAAGAGATTGTGATTGCCTCTGCTGTAATAGGAAGAGGAAAGAAAGGCATTTGAGACTAAAAGCAATGCATCACTAAATGCAACTGTGTCAGCCATAAAGATGCCAGATTGTCCTGATTGTTCATTGTCAGAAAGCAGGGTATTCATTTGGGAGGTAGGTATCTCCACAAAATTAATAAATCCTCTCTGGTTAGTTCAAAACACACTTTTGAGTACATTTTGGCACAAGCAGCAATATACCCCATAGACACAGGTGTTATGTTCAAGCAGTAGAAACAACTTTAGCATCAAACTAATGTAGGAAAAATAAGAAACAATAATGTGCAAAAGACACCACAATGATTAAAATTGGATAAAGGGCAATATATGAAAGTGAATTGCTAATTAGGATGGAAGGTAGCCCACTACAAATAATAAGGTCACAAACCTGTTAGGTCCAACATAAGGTTTCAAATATTAGAGTTGAGCTCAAGCCCTAGTAGGTATGGCATAGTTAGACTTAACTTAGAGAAAATGGGTAAAGCATTTGGAAGTACCAAAAGAGTTAAAAAGTCCTAAACTCAACTTAATAAAACTTCAACTCAAATTTATAAACATAGAGTACATTTCAGTAAACTAAATTACACTAAAACAACAAATATCCAATATGGGGAATTGGAGATATGTTTTTTAAAGATGTGAGGGAAAAAGCTCTAGTAAAAAGTGAAGAGCAGTTAGAAAGTGCTGTTTCCATGGCCACCTGCCCTAGTAGTGATTTCTGGCTGACCGAAATAGAGAATGAATTGGATACACCATATAGGTTAGTCATTGTCAAAGTGTTCACCTTCTGACTTAGTCTCTGAAATGACAGCCAGAATCCTCCAGTGGGGTAACACAGCAGGCCGTTTTCCCTTTAAAGTCAGATACGCATTAAGTAAGATCCTTCTGAAGCTTTTAGTTTTTTAAAGTTTTGCTGTGAACAGCTTCCTGCAAGAAAAGTCAAATTTCACTCATTGTGAAGTGCTCTCATCGGGCAGGTACTTTTGGTGCCTTCAACCAGTCAAGATTTTGACTTTCGGATTTAGGGCCTTATTTAGATCTTGGCATAGGGGTTACTCAGTCGCAACAGTGATGGATATCCCATCCGCCGAAATCTAAATACCATTGCTTTTTATGGTATTTAGATTTTGCAGACGGGATATCTGTGACCGTTCTGATGGAGTAACCCCTCCAACAAGAACTAAATCAGACCCTAAATCTCTTTTTGTGAGCTCACATTTTTAAATCATTGCAAGGCAGCAGGTTCTATCCAGGAAGGTCCCACTAAAGCTAGATGGATTTGCCACAAGAGTCTCGTGGACTAGAGTTTCAGTTTCCAAAAAGCTCAGAGCATGGCCAACTTGACTTTCTTCCCCAATGAGGTACTGATTTTGGAGGATTAACTTGGGTGGTTGGTCCCTGACCTCAAGGAGTCTGTAAGCCCAGATATTTCAGAAATACGTTCTTCTGGACACTGAAAGGTTACCAGGACCTCAGAGACAGCAGTTACTCTAGGGAAAAGGCCTCTTACATCTTTTTGGGCACGTGTAGCCACACAGAAGTTCAGCAAGTCCAGCCCTTCAGGTCTCCACACAAATATTAGACAGCAGGTTCACTTCTCTTCTGTTCTTCAACAAGTCCAAAACGTGTTCCTATGATGATTGTGAGGTCCATTTTTGTGTAGTTCAATTTGTGTGGCACTGCTGGATACTCCATAAGTTGTTGGGAAAAGGTTTCTGAGATACCCTTACCTACTTGTTCTGCACATCCTGTTTGCCTAACTGAAAACTACTGCACATTTCACCATTGTAAGTGAAATCCAAGATGGTGCAGGTGTTCTGCCCCTGAAGGAAAGTTGTGGCACAGCCCGGGTTATGTTAAGAAAAATTAGCAGTCTACTCCTCAGCCTCTACACACTGGTTCAGGGACCAGGTTCCTTCCCAATGGGCTGATGCCCAAATGTCTACAGAGAACATAAATAACAAAGACCTCCCCTTTCTCAGGTTTACTCTTACAGTTACCTGTGAATGGACAGGCCTTGAAGTACTAAACCCTCCCAGTCGTCCTTCTTAGGGGCCCTTGTTGTCACATACCTTACATATTTGCCATCCTGCCCAACTGCCCAAAGTCATTGCTCTGTTTGGAGAGCAGTTTTCACAACTGATTAAGATCAAGCACTGGCAGGGGCATCATCTGGTATGCTAATGTAAATGAGCCTCTAAGAGCTTGAGAAAGGGAAAATGTATCTCTCTAATTAATCCACATTCTGGTTTTCCTCATAAGACTAGCACTTTCCTCAGTGAGATTAGCTTTTGGGGGCTTGTCACTCGATGGACAAGCCAACTTTAAATTTCTAGATGTTCCTTTTAAATACTAGGGATCATACCATGTGGGCTTCAAGGCTCCTTAGGTTTGACTTATTAATGTTTAAAAGGAAGGTTTTTCCCATTCAAAAGGTTTATTTGACAGGTTAGACTGTAGGTTTAAACTGCAGCAGTAAAGCTACAGTAGCAGGCCTGAAGCATGTTTTCCTTGTTACATTAGTGGCTGGCAGAAGAACTTTCCATCCCACAGGTGTAATTTCTACAGTGTATACTATAGCCTGACAGGAGAGTTAAATATGCAAATCAGGAAGTAGCTAATATTCACATTTCTTTGGCTCAGAGCAGACACGGTGGGCACTAACCGGCAGTGCTCTAGTATGCACAGTCTAAAAAAACAGCAATCAAATTCAGCATAAAATGGGGCCGACCAAACAAAGACGGGCATTTTCACACCAGGAACCTGGGTGGCCCACTTCAGGCATAGTTGTCAAAAAATCACACAGTGCAGCTGGTCACCATGCTGCGCTGTGTGATAGGGAAAGGGTGAGAATGCACCATCCATAACATTGTATGGCACATTCATGGCTTTTACCTGCTCAGGTATAAATTGTGCCACCTAGCACAAATGCAGGCACCCTTGAACCATGATGCAAGGGTGCCTGCAGTATAAGTAAGATTGATTTTGTACAGGAAGGGATACCTGCCTGCACAAAAACAATCCTAAGGAGAACTTTCCTTCTTTCCATGTCTGCTGCAGCAGACACAGAGAAAGGAAGCAACAAGGAGAAATAAAGATATTACTCCTCGTTATGCCTCACCTGGGATGGCGTACGTTTTTGATACATTTCCAGGTCTATCAGTAATAGTAAATCTGAGAATGAGCCAAAATCCAAGGGTGATTGCATGGGAATATCCACTCTCCACCCATGGTAGGCCTTCCTAGGGCAGAATAATGTAACACAGAGATTTACTCTAGATTTATCAAGTATGGCTTGATAAATCTAACTTACCAGTTGCGTCACTCTTGAACCTTGTTGAGGGGCACAAGAGTGCTGCAGCTCTTTGAAAATTATGCCGCTTATGTTTCAAGGAAAAATGTGACTAGAAAATGAAAAGCTCTAACCTGAAGAAACAGTACACAGCTGACCAAGCCCTAGGTGCAATATCAGACAGATCACAATGAAGTGCTGGTTTTATATACGAAGCAGGTTATCACAATGCAAAGTTTCACCTTTTGACTTTCTAGAAGTAAAAGTCTTCCTCTGAGGCAAGGTCCATGTCTTACGCCTGAGATTGTACCTTGACATTGGATACCTTGTCATTGAGCTGCAGCTGAAGCTGTTGGTTTTGGTGCCAATGTTCTTAGTAGGACAAAATGGAATTCATAGCTGATGAGGTTGTTTCATCACTTGAATTGATTTGTTGCATTGTGACAGCTCAATGGTTTACTTTTATACATAGTTATTTTTTTTGTTTTCAAAATCACCCAACAAGCCTGTCCTTTTCCCCTGCTCTGGCACACAAGGGACTGCCATGTACCAATGCAGGCAGAATGCATCACACATAGGAAGAGGAAATATGAGGAGAAATAAAGGTATTTCTCCTTGTTGTGCGTCCCTTATGCCTCCCCAGGAAGGCATAGGCTTATGGCACATTTTCAGGTTTAAAAATCCTTGTAAATCTGAGAATGAGTCAAAATCAATAGGTGTTGCATCGGAACACCAACCGCAATACCCACGGAATGCCTATTTGATGCAGAGTGAGTCAAATCAGTGACTTGCACTGCTTTACTTTACTCCATATCTACAAGGCCATGTAAAGCCTTGCAAAGTGGCTTTGAGTAGTCTTGCAGCCTGGGCCATCGGTACGTCAAAAAGTGATGCACCAGCAGTGCAAACCACTTGTAAATATGTCCCTAAGCAATTAAATTATCCTTAGGTCAGTTTATGAATAATGTAACAAAAACCTTCATAGTAAGTAGAGTTTTGGGCCCCTCAACTGTGAGATCATCAATTTTAAATATATGTTATGTTGTTTTTGATATATTAAGCAACCATTGTGCAGGCATGCAAAGCATGCTTTACGAGTGACTTAATAACTTGTAAATTCAGTTTGCTTACATAGCAAAGTCACTTTTCCTTTCCATATATCACTACAGTGCTTATCACATGCAGCCCAAACAGAGCACAGTGATATTCATAGCAGCCATACTTTTTAGCAAATATGTTGGTGGTGTAAATTCACAATGCAGCCCAACCAACATTTAACCTCAATGCCATTTGTACATCATCTGCACCATTTACTGTAGACTCAGAGGAAAGTTAAACCCATTGGAGGAAACCAATACTTAAAGTACTATTTTAGGGCTAGCACATATGTACTGCGGCATGGATAGCAGTGTCACAGGGCACAGAGTTCTAATATGAGCAAAACTATCATCCACAGAATTCCAAACATCCAGAGTGACCCTACACCTCAGGCTGAAAGTCTGTAGCAATAGGAAGTACCTTCTGAACTGAATGATTAGCACTGTGATGAAAAGGGGATTTCCAAGGAACTCACCATGAGTAAGCTGAAATTAAATAAGGAGATTATTAGTCAAATAGAAAGCTATTACAGATTGCCCAATATTCAATGATAATTAGGCTAGTGTAGGTATTTTCAAGAAATAAGAGACATTTAATATGAGTAATAGTTTGTAGTGCTAAAATCACCATCTTCCCAGATCTCAGGAACAGGCAGACTTAAATCAGAAAAACAAATTTTTCAACACACTTTTGGCATTTTACTGGGACATACCCCATTTTTACATTTTTTTGTGCTTTCAGTCTCCTTCCAGATAGTGACAGAAATGGGTGTGAAACGAATGCTGGATCCCCGACAGCTAAACATTTCTCAAAAGTAGACAAAATTCTGAATTTTGCAAGGGGTCACTTGTGTAGATCCTTTAAGGTTTTCCTACAGAAAGTAACAGCTAAAATAAAAACAAAGGCAATTGAGTTTAAAAAAGAGCCATTGCTGTCCACGTTTTCTTCTATAACTTTTTCCAACTATGGCAGATTTTTTAAAGCAATATATTGTTACATCTGCTGGACAATTCTGGTTGTGAGGATATAAAGGGCTTGTAGGTTCATCAAAAACCCTAGGTATCCAGAGCCAATAAATGATCTGCACCTTGCAATGGGTTTTTATTGTATACCGAGTATACAGGAATTCATTTGGTGAAATATAAAGAGTCAAAAATAGGTATCAAGGAAACCTTAGTATTTTAGAAAATAGGAACAAGATAAGGTGTTGAGAAGCAGTGGTCATTTGCACATACTCTGAATTCCGGAGTCCCCCTACTAACATGCAAATTACAGGCCATTTCTCAAATAAACTTCTTTTTTACACACTGTCTTACATTTGGAAGGGAAAAATGTAGAGAAAGACAAGGGACAATAACACTTGCTCTGCTATTCTGTGTTTCCCCAAATCTCCCGATACAAATGGTACCTCACTTCGATAGGCCTACTGCCCGCAACAGTAAATGCAACATGGGAACATCACATTTTTACATTGAAATCGGAAGTCTTTTTTGGAAAGTGCCTAGCTGTGGATTTTGGCCTCTAGTTCAGCCGGCACCTAAGGAAACCTTCCAAACCTGTGTATTTTTTAAAACTAGACACCTGGGGGAATCTAGAATGAGGGGAATTGTGGGGCTTTCAAATGGTTCTGTTACCCAGAATCGTTTTCAAACCTCATAATTTGGCCCAAAAAACACTTTTTCCTCACATTGCGATGATAGAAAGTTTTGGAATCTGAGAGGAGCCACAAATGTCCTTCCTCCCAGCATTCTTTCAAACCTCCTGATAAAAATGGTAACTCACTTGTGTGGGTGGGCTTAGTGCCCGTGTCAGGAATGGATCACACAACCGTCAATGTTAGTCCTTACATGAGGGCAACTGTTGACCCTGGGGTGATCCATTCCTGTTGCAAGCACTAGGTACAGGCACTCAAGTGGGGTAGTGTTTTTATCAGGACAGGTGGGGAAATACTGGGTGGTAGGAATTTTGTGGATCTCAGCATATTCTAGTAGTTTGTGTGACAGAAATGCAAGAACATTTGACCTTTGCAGGGTATTCTGAGTAAGAAATCTTTGGGGAATCCACACAAGTCACACCTCAGTGAGCTCCCCAGGTGTATAGTTTCCAGAAATGTCTGGGTTTTGATAGGTTTCCCTATATGGACGCAAAGCCCGGGACCAAATATGTAGGTGCCTGCCTTAAAAAAACAGGTTGTTTTGTGATAGATGTGATTTGGGTGGTGAAATCTGGGTCTGAACTAAATCGGGGAACTCCCAAGGAACTCCCAAGAGAGCACTCTCTCCGTACTTGCCGCCACATGCACCTGCTCTCTGGTTTGGGCTAACCCACTATTGTTCCACTACACAGACTGTGCTTGCGAAGGGGCACCAGGACTGTCCTCATCACCTCCCTCAGAATTACTGGAAGAGGAGTTTTTGGAAAAATCACTCTAAGAGTCTGCGCCATTGTCCTATCCCTCAGATGCTGTCTCAGTATCTGCTGCTTCAGTCTCTGATCCTACATCAGAGCTGTCTTCTATAACCCGAGTTAGGGCTTGAGCAGCAGTCATCCAACGAGATGCCATCTCTGCTACTGGCTAAATTATCGCCCTAAAACAATTGTCTATGTAGACAGTTACAAAATTGCTTGTGGGTGTGTGTGTGATGCGTGCAACAGTAAAGGTCATTCACCTTACCTTTGCTTCTTCCTTCAATCAGCACATTCTCCCAAGACACTCAAAAAAACAAAAAAGACACTCTATTACTTTACCTTGTCACCTTATCATGGTACGTGGCGGACTAAGGAGAAAGCAACTGATCCAGATTGGCATGATTATGTCGACCAATTTCATCTGTGTCTCTTTCTGGAGACTTGGTTAATGGAACCACTGTACAAGTTGGGTTATAAAACTTATTTTGTGAGTGCCTTCCCAGCATCAAGTGGGAGAGCATCTGAGGGATTGGTGTTATGGGTAAAAATGTCCCTAAATGTTGAGATAAGCCTGCATAATATAGCCTCACCTGATATTTTAGGGTGTCAATTAGTACTAAAAAGCAAAATCTTATAGCATCTTTTTAATGTCTAAATAAGACCTAGGAGAACAAACCAGGATTCATGTGCAAAAATCATCGTAGACGCTATGTTAGGAAACATTTCTGCAGGTGAACCAATATTAATAGGATGTGATTTTAATTATAATTATGAACTCATAGTCAGGTTAGACTGTTTGTTAGAAGATGAAAATATAGCAAGAGGTGTTCCCCTTTTGACCATCGAAGAAACAGTTACTTGTACAGCTGTGGCCCTGCAAATTATGAGTTTTACTGTACAACATGGGTTAAGGGCATGCAATGGCACTCTAACTTGGATACATTCCAAAGAGGTAGGGTACGCTCAAGACTCAATTATATTATACAAAGCACAATCTCATTGGATAGGATACACACATTTAAAATTGAAAACAAACTAGAAAGTGATCACTTCCCACTAAGCATAGAATTGAAGGGATTGAATCTAAATTTGAGTTGCTTAGGAAGGAATAGGACTGAAATAACACTCTGTCAGTAACAATCGTAGATCAGTAAAATGGCCCTCACTATTGAGTAATTTGGAGGCTATGACAAATATATATACCCAATTTGCTAACTTGTTGAACCCATATGCCTATGCAGGGCCTAATGAAATACCAATACTTGCCATAAATCAATCATTGAACTTCATTGCTGAGGTCCCATTTTACCTAAATGATTCAACAAAAGTCATATCAAGGAGAAAATGCCACTAGGAAATCTGACACCTAGTATACATCTGAATGCAAAGAAGGGAAAAAGATATTATTCCA
Organism: Pleurodeles waltl; assembly: GCF_031143425.1. Classification (NCBI taxonomy): domain Eukaryota; kingdom Metazoa; phylum Chordata; class Amphibia; order Caudata; family Salamandridae; genus Pleurodeles; species Pleurodeles waltl. The sequence goes on from NC_090438.1 coordinate 875,439,608, forward strand.
AGCCCTAAAGTAAAAAAAAACAACAGGAAAACAAGCAACGGCTAGCTACATGAAATCTTGATCAAGGCAGAGAAAGGTTGGGAGGATCAAAATTGGGCTGACCTTACTGCAGCTAAGCAAAAAGATACAGTAACTTTCTGGAGTATAGTTGCACATGGGAGGAAAGAGGGCATATCTAATACTGAGCATCATATAGATCCCGCTACATGGGTCTGCCATTTTACTGATCTTTATTTGGATTCCACTTCTACCACCCTCCTCCTACTGGGGATCAATTGATAGTAGTCCCAGTGGAGAATATCTGCTTTAGTCTGGATGAAACAGTGGCTGCTACACAAACTATGAAATCAGGCAAAGCCCCAGGCCTGGCAAGATCCCAACAGATTCATTTAAACATAATATTGACATTTGGGCCCTGTACATAAACCTAATAAGCACTGCAATAGCAAGAGGAGGCCCCATTCCTGGGACGTGGAAAGGAGCTGAAATTATTCCAATCTATAAAAAAGGATTGAGGCAAAATCCTGAGAGCTATAGGCCGATCAGCCTAATTGATGCATCACAAAAGGTCTATGCAAAACAGGTTCTACAAAAAATTGCTGATTGGATGGAGGAGGGAAATATTTTATCATTTTGCCAAGGAGGTTTTAGGCCGAGAACTAGAGCAATCTATCAGGTCTTCATGCTTTTATGCATTATGTGAAAATATTCTAAATTGCAAAAAAAAAATCTCTATACAGCATTTGTGGATCTATGTGCTGCCTTTGACCTGGTTCTGAGTGGTAACCGATGGGCCTCGCTAAGGAAACTAGGTATTCCAGAACATCTCCTAGCTCAGATAATCAGGCTGCATGAAAATAACTATGCAAAGGTTAGATGGGGTCCAAACGGGGAACTAACAGATGCTATCCCCATAAATAGAGGAGTAAGACAGGGGTGCGTACTTGCAAACACCCTATTCTCTCTCTATATCAATGATATAGTTAATCATCCAAAACAATGTGTACACAACGTCCAGAGATTAAGCGGGATAATGTCCCTGTTCTCATTTTTGCAGGCAATACTATCTTAATGTCTCAAACTCCTATGGGGCTACAGTCCCTACTAGAGAAATGTAATGAGTTTTTGATGAACAAGGGGTTAGAAATCAATGATACAAAATAAAATATTTAATTGTTAGACTCCCCCAGACTCCTTAGAAGGAATATTTTTAGAAGGGATATTTTGATCCATTGGCAAACGTTGGAACGTGTAAAACATTTTCATTACTTAGGGATAATGTTGGATTCTAAATTATCCTGGACTCCCCATGTGGATAAAGCTAAAACATCCCTTGTGTATAATTCCACAGCGATTAGTACCAAATACTAAAAATCGAGGGCAGCAGCAGTATCCCTTGTGCTTGTGGTTTACAGATACAAAGCACAAGCTACTGCTTTATACGGGGCAGAGTTATGGGGATCAGCAAGTCTGAAACAACTAATGTTACAAGAAAACATCTTCATGAGAAGTATACTAGGATTACCTGCCTCAACACCCCTGATCCCAATGTTCCTAGACCTGAATATAAAGCAAATTGATCATTTGGCAATATTAAGACCTATGTGCTATTGGTGCAGGCTTTGGACAGTACCAGATTTGGCTCCTTACAGAGAAGCACTATTGGAGCTAGTTGATTTAGATAGATCTGTATCTTCCTCTTGGCTCTGCCATGTGAGGTTTTGGTTTCTCAAACTGGGGCTTAAATCCTTCAGGGACTATCCTTCTACTCTTACTGTGCATTCAAAGATTTTCCTGAAATGAGTCTACTGGGAGAATTATCTTTCTAACCTCCATCAAAATGTGAATTTGGGAAGATTAACCACCCAGTTTCTGAATATTAAACCAAAACCCAACTTTGAAGAATGGCTAGATGTAATCCATCCAAGGCATGCAAAAATACTTTCATGAAATTTTGGTACCAAATCCTGCAATTTAAGGCATATACTGTTAAATGGGACCGGTTGAGAAATGATAGAGACAATCCAATTTGCAACTTGTGCAATATGAGGGGTATTGAAACTATTGAGCATGTGCTATTGTTTTGCACAGCTTATTATAAGTCTAAAAGGACGTGGATCTGCAAACCACATGGCTGATTACATGCTTCTTGAGGGAAAGAGTTCACCATTATTTGGATGCTGAGATACACTATCATTTCAAGCTGTTCATCCAGCCATGTTGATCACTGAGTATGCAAACTGTTTTTTAATTACAAAGTGCTCTTAGCCTGAGACGGTTCAGATGTCCGCTATGATTGTTATCTTTGATTTCACCATGACCTTCCCATATGCTAATAAGAATGGAAAGGCACACACATTAAATTACCTGGGTTATCATTATAAAATGTTCATTGGGAAGCCAGTCAAAGAACCTATGATGGTGAGACAACCAACGGAAATTCTAGTATGCAATTCAATTTTGGGAATTGTTGTCCTAGATTAGGAAACTCCCAACATTTAATATTAAGAAGGCTATATCTTCTAAAAACACCTGCAAGACAGTCTATCATGTATTGGATCCAGAACTATCTAATCCCTAAATATCAGCAGGGTGAAGCATTATTGCTTTTCCTCGAAAAGAGGGAAGCGGAACAGTTTACAGTAAGTGAAAACACCTGATTAACACCTGGGATTTGCCTCAAAGACTTGGATAGCATTTTGTAATGTAGGTAACTTCGACTGCTGATTATTCTCTGCTTATCATTCTCAGACAGTAGACAGAATAGGTCAATCGGTTTGTGAAGCCATTCATTTACTTACTTTTCACCACAATTCAAAGGATCATGTAATAATGTTTTGGATTAAATATCAAAAATAAACATATTACATTTTTTCTTCCTTTTATCATTTTAAATATTGTATAAATTTGTACTAAATACATTTATAACAGCGTATCTATTTCATCCAGGGAGTTTAGTTCAAAATTTGTAGAGGTTAGGGCTGTGCAGAATGAAGGGATTTTATGGTCGGGTACTTTCTAGTGGTCTTTTCAAGTGTTTAGGACCTTTTTGTGTTCCGCTACGCTAAGCAGAGTTCGATCTTCACCATATTTACTCTTGCTGATTTTTCCTGACTAGGGTGGTCATTTTGTTAAGTGAGCACACTCGTGTTTTCCTTAATGCGATGTGCAGACTGTCTTTAAGGTCACATCTATGCAGCTGACAAGTTAGTTTGCACCTTTCTTCTCTCTTCCTCACACACTCGGTTCCCATGACACAGCATGCTGTGCATTGCACTTCAGACCCTGATTGACATGTTTAAGAGCCCCTATCACGACTGGAGCATCCATTTTTGTGACGTTGTGGAGATCCTGCAGCTCTCATCACTTATATTTTTGGTATGTTTAAAAAGGATAAACCAAATATGTTGCATCCCTGCATTTCAAGAGTGGCGCAGTGCAGTGCTGCAGCACCACGTGGCGCCACTTTGTTGTAAATCTGGGCGTCAGTTCTTCAGTGAGTATACTTCCAACACCATTACAATGAGTTCAACCCAATCAGAGGAAAGACACTCAAATCATTGGTAAATAATTTAACAAATATTCCTTAATGACTTCAATAATGTCAAGTGGTGAATGAGAAATACTCCTGGTCTGGAATCATTTTCTGAGGGCGGCAAAGGTGCTTCTCTTGCGGCTCACTTTCTGAGCAGCCAGGTGAAGAAGACACTGAAGGATACCTTTGTCAAGGACAGCCTGGATGGGCCCCAAAACTACTGGGGCAATGAAGCCCTGAGCAAGTAATCTCAATGGAGGCGGGGTAGGACGAGGGAAGCTCTGCCCATGATAGAGCACTGTCGGTGACCTGAGAACAGGAAAGAAATCCCATGAGAAAGGCAGTGTAGAAAGCCTGGAGCCCCTTGGCAGCTCAGTCAGGGCAGACTTCTTCAAGTGACCCAGCAAAGTACAGGGCCCAGCAACAACTGGAAAGGCAAAGGAAGCCCCCCAGGCCATTAAGCTTCCGAGTCCCTCAGCTGATACGATCAACACAATGTTGACTGGGTCAGGCCAGAACACTTGCAGCATGGCCAAAGATGCGGTGTTGGTGGTAAAAAACAGCAACTGTGAATACTCTTGTGGGCACAGGCATAATTATAATGCAAGCTTACATGTTTCCTCCTTCCCAAGCACCCACAGAGACTGGAATCACAGGCACAGTGAGTATATTAGGTCAGGTGAGCCACACAGCAAAGAAGATACAAACAGGTGACGCCACTAATAATCTGGAGGGTGAACCAGGCTGCAGCATAGGTGTGATGGACAAAGGGTCATCTGTAGGTGTGCTGGGGGGGGGCTGCCAGGGAGAAGGTTGCCGGGCTTGAATGTGGCTATGGTCTACCAGGAAAAATAATCAAATGTATAAAAAGGCCACAAACCAAGGGTAACTGCTCTGTGGCCAATATTGGCACAGAACCTGGGACTGTGAAGCATTTATTTTCACTTTCTGATCAGTCAAACTTGTCTGGGGAGGACCTGGAATCACTGGAATGAGGCTCAAAAAGAAGCTCAAGGGATAGTGCCTTGAGCGATACAAGTGACCTAAGTGGGAATGAAGGCCTATCAGTTGAGTTGGGTGAGAAAGATCCCTGCCTGACCATTAAAAAAAGGAACTCCTTGAAGAAGGAGCACAGTTGCGCCAGAGTAGAAAAGGGCCTAAAATGGGACTATTCATCAATGCGTAGGTTGGACGAGAACTTGTGAAATGCCCAGAGGAAAGAGAAGTCAGCTCACTCAGCTAATAGGAAACCTCAAGGAGCTATCTGGAGAGTAGCAAAAACATGCCCTGAATTCTCTAACAGAATGGCAAAGGTGGCCACCCTTGAGAATGACATAATAATAATGAACAAAAATACACTTGAAGCACATGAATTGCAACTGACTGAGAAAGCAGTAGAAATTGGAGGACTTCTAAAACAGGCTGAAACACAATAACCTTAAGGAGTTGGGGATAGCCAAAGATGTGAACGAGCCGACAGTGGGAAATTCTTAGTAGGGCTATTCAAGAGCACCCTTCCAGAGCCAGTAACCTGGAATTGAGATCTGAAAACCTAAAGAGTACAAAGGTTTCCATTCAACCAACAACAGCAATGCTCACAAGACCAAGTGCTATTCTGGTATTTTTGGAAAATTTCCATCTGAGGCAGTATGTCTTGAGGGTATAAGTTAAATGAAAATCCTGAAAATGCAAAACTGTGCTCAGGCATGATACTGTGAATTGTATGGCCTGTCAGGAACCTGGGTAGGTTTAAGGGAGGATAATGGGCAGACTGAATTTGAATTCATCAGGATGTGATGATTGATTGTTAACATGGTCTTTTCATGTTTTGATAATAGCACACCATTAGTAGGGTGATAGATATGCAATCTGAATGGAGCAATAGTTCTTATTTTCTAAGGATCAGGCAAGAGAGGAGTGTGCACCACCATCAACGGACCTGTGAGAGGTCTAGTTGCTCCTTTTCGGTTGTAGGGGTTTTGAGGAGGAGTGGGGCTAATGCAGCGGCAGGGGTTTGGGGGCTGGAGGACAGAAGCGGAAGTTGGACTGAGATTGCTTGGGGCTTAGGAATTCACCACAGCAGACAAAGCTGCAAGTACACTGCAAGAGGGATTTTTGGGAGGTTTTTCTTTGAACTGTGGCCCAGATTTATGCTTTCTGTAGCAAAACTGCGCTAAAGCAGTTTTGCGGCAAAAATGTTAGCGCATATCTGCGTCATTTAACAACACCAACTGGGCACCGTATTTAATGAATGGTGCAAGTCGGCGTTAAACTTGGGCTAGAGTCTTCAAGAAAGACACTAGATGGGTAGGGGTGGTTGTAGGGAAGGAGGGAAGGAGCGGGTTTTGCAAAACTGCCTCTAACCAGACTAGCACCATTTCCTGGCACACAACCATCAAAAACATGACTCATGTCTTAGGAAAGACAGGCGTCATGCCCACTACCTCAATGGCCAGCGCAGGGGACAAGTGTCCCCTGGGCATGGCCATTGCACTCTGTGCTATGCAGGGGGCCGAAGTTAAGCCCTCGATGAGTAATGAAAACGTACTTACAAATTCTTACCCTACTTACCTGGGATGTGGTCTCCCATCCTCTGGTGTCCCCCTGGTGTGGGTGGGGATGTGCCTGGTGCTTGGGGAGGGCACCTGTGGAGCCATTCCATGGTGTTTAACCATGGAAATGGGTCCACAGGTCCCCTAATGCCTGGTCTGACCCAGGTGTTAAACTTTGCCTCATTATTTAGCCCAGCCTCCCGCCTGTGCGTCATTTTAGCCCGTGGGGATAAATATGGGTCTTTGGGGATAGCACCATTTTTTAGATGGGAACACCTACCTTGCATCTCATTGACTCAAGGTAGGTTTATATGGTGCTAACTCCAATATTTTGACGCTAGACGTGTCTAGCGTCAAAATATAACTTTGGAGTTAAGTTTTGGGTAAAAAAATTACACAAATTTGGTTTAACAGAGTATAAATATGCCCCTATGTGTTCAGAAACTGCATCTAGGCATCTCCAAGATTCAAGATTACAGATTATGATGACATCAATGGTCTCGTGATAATCCTAGTTCAAATTAGAATATAAAATGTCAAGTAATTGCTTGTGTATTTTTTACCATTCATTTTTGTCTATTAAAAGACAGGGCTAAAATCGGAAGAGTCGCACTTGGTCTTAGTGAAATTCTGAGTTGAAGCAGAGGCGCAGCAAGAATCGGGGGCTATATGAGAAACTTTCACTCTTGGATGCGCTACATATCAAGGTGGTGAAAGGAAAAATCGATGGTAAGGAGATTCAACAAAAGATTATGGTGCTCAAAGCTAGAACAAATCAGGTCGGCGGTACAAAAAATGGAATCACTACCATGGCGGAAACTGCCAACACAGACAGCCACAGGTCAAAGTTTGCAAGGAAAGGTTTTTTAGACACACTTGCACGGGAAGATGGAGAGGGTTTGGGAGTGGAGGAAGTGGGAGTGGTTGTAGGAGGTCTCATTCTGCTGAGTTTGGGTGAAGATGCATGGGCTGGATGCTGTTGTGAGGCGGATAGTTGTTGGTTGAGTGGGTGCTTGCATTTGTGTACTTTGGGAGGAGGGGTCACAGACACACTGGGAGAGGAACTAGGGGACGTGTGCATGGTTGTGGGGGTGGTGACTGCTCATGAGGTGTATGTAGTGATGGTCGTGCTGGTGATGGAGGTAGTGGATGAGGATGTAGTGTATGCATGTGTGAGCGGAGACGAGACTGTGAGGGGGTGGACGAAGAGGAGGAGGGGGACACGGTGGAGGCAGTGGATGTTGCTGTGTCTGCAAGGCCATGGTGCTTGTGTGAGTGCCTGTGAGATGAAGTGTGGTGCTTATGTTTGCCTGAGCCACTTTTGTGTGTTGATTTGGGTGAATGCTGCTCCGAAGGTGTGCTTGGGATAGGTTGGAGTTCAGGGGATTGGGACTGAGTAGAGGAAGTTGGAGGGTGGAGGCTAGAGACAGGGACAATGGCTGCCATCAGTGCTGAGGCCAGAGCCTGAAATGCTCTCTGTTGGGCTGCCACACCAGAGTGAATGCCCTCCAGGTATGCATTTGTTTGTTGCAAATACCTCTTGACACCCTGGACGGCATTCAGAATGGTTGACTGCCCAACAGTGAGGGATCTCAGGAGGTCAATAGCCTCCTCACTGAAGGCAGCAGAGCTGACTGGGGCAGGGCCTGAGGTGCCTGGGGCGAAGGAAATGCCCACACTCCTGGGTGAGTGGGCACGGGAAACACGCTGAGGGGCTGCTGGGAGGGCAGTGCTGGTAGGGGGGTGGCGGCTGTACCTGTTGTTGGGGTGGGCACAGAGGTGTCCGCCACAACCATGGAGCTTCCATCGGAGGAGGAGTCGATGTTACTGGTCTCCCCTCCTGTCACTGTCGTGGTGCTCCCCTCTCCCTCCTTCCCACTTGTGCCTTCACCCTCTGTGGATTCGCCCTCATGGGCTATGTGGGATGCAGCTCCCTCCGTCGTCGGTGCCTCTGCTCCTCTGCCAGATGATGCTAATGCGCACAAGGACAGGGTGACAAAACAAAAGGGGGGGAGAGACAGAGGATACACTTGGTCAATGCCAGAAATACCACTACCGTTGGCATACACAACACACAGGGATCAGCCCTATGCACTAAGCCATGCCCAACCAGTCACTAAGGTAGTCACCAGCCAATGGGGTACAATGGCTAGCGCCAGCATCTGCACACCTTACACCCACAGGACCCTGCCCAGTAGTATATGGCCACTTACACCATTGGGTTTGCAGTGGTTCAGAGCATGCACACAAGGGACCTACCCTGCCATGATCACCCTGGCCTAGGGTCACCCACAGCCCACATACCCAACCTAGCTACCTCCTAAAGTGTGCAAAGTCAGGAATCTGAATCTGTATTCACCCCCTTGTGGCTGCTGTGATGCCCTTAAGCGCCCATCCAACTCCGGATATGCCACCGCCAGGATGCAGAACATCAGGGGGGCCATGGTGTGACGGGCACCCCTTCCACGTTGGGAGGCCAGCCCCAGCTGGGCCTCTGCCGTCTTCTTGGTCCAGCGGTCCTCCCATCTCTTGCGGCAGTGGATGCTCTGCCTGTGATTTGCACCTCCTTGGCGATGGCACCCCAAATACCCTTTTTCTGGTGGGCGCTGACCTATAGGGAAAAGACAGGAGGAAAGGAAATTACTCACCCGTCCGGACCGGCATACTCATTGCCCCTCAGTTCCCATCCATACCCTGACGCACATACACTAACCACCTCTCATGCAGCACTCAGGCCAGGACGCCTCAGCACCCCCCAACATTTGGCTTACATCCACACCACTCAAAACATGCATTGCCCACACATCATGCTCTCAGTGTACTCACCTGTTTATCCTGAGGACCGTAGATTGACATGTACTGAGGTAGGACCCCATCCAGCAGTTTCTCCAACTCCTCTGCAGTGATGGCAGGGCCCTTTCACCAGACCCTGTAGCCATTGCAGCTTCCAGACTCAGGTCACAGCAGCACTTGCAGTGTATGTCCTCTCCTGTTGACGGTCAGGTAGCAAGTGAGTGAGTTGTTAGAAAATGGCGAGCCGGTGCGTACCGTTACCGCAAGGCATACATTGCCATTGGCTTCTGGAACCCATAGGGCCCAATGATAACCAATGTGAAGTTGTGCGGCGGTCATCAACGGCAGCGCACTTACTTCATTTCCACTTGATCATCCTCACAGGTCAGGGAGCCGCCATTTCAGGGGCACACATGGCATGGCACCTAACTGCGTCACAGCAGACATTGACCCATCAACTGACTCTCGACTTCACATACTGCTTCTGTGTCCTAACTTCAGCAACAGTTGTGCATTCTATGTGGAAATATGACCTTCTTCTCACCGTTCTCCATAGGCTACAACCGCTGAGGCAGATGATGAGATGGCGGATTCGTCCAGTGTATAGACCTCTGGTGGACCTGTCAAGAACGGAGGACAGACACATTATCATCACATACAGACTTGATCGTGCCACAATTCAAGAGCTGAGTGCCCAATTGCAGCCAGACCTGATGTCAGCTATCCGCCAGCCCACAGATATCCACCTTCTAGTGCAGGTTCTGTCAGTGCTTCATTTCCTGGCAAGTGGTTCATTTCAAACTACAGTGGCCTTGGCATCAGGAATGTCTCAGCCAATGTTCTCCAATGTGTTGACCAGAGTGTTGTCTGCCCTGCTGAAACACATGCGTAGCTACATCGTTTTCCCCCAGGTGAAGGATTTGGCCACAGTGAAAGCTGACTTCTATACCCTGGGACATATCCCCAACATCTTTGGAGCCATGGATGGTACACATGTGGCATTTGTTCCCCCCCGGAGAAATGAACAGGTTTACAGGAATAGAAAAAGCTATCACTCGATGAATGTGCAGATGGTGTGTTTGGCAGACCAGTACATCTCCCATGTGAATACCAAATATCCTGGCTCTGTGCATGACGCCTATATCTTGAGGAATAGCAGCATCCTTTATGTGATGGGCCAACTCCAGAGGCACCGGGTGTGGCTAATAGGTGAGGCCAAGGTCCCCACCCACTATTGGAAGGTATCTGGGTATGGGGTTGTCCCTAAGGATTAGTGTGTGTCTAACAGTTGTCCCTCGATATTTACAGGTGTCTCTGGTTACCCCAACCTCTCATAGCTACTGACCCCAGTTAGGAATCCCAGGACAAGGGCAGAGAAACGTTACAATGAGGCACATGTGTGTACAAGGAAGATTATTGAGAGAACCTTCGCCTCCTGAAGGTCAGGTTCTGGTGCCTCCATCTGACTGGTGGATCCCTGTACTACTCACCCAAGAAGGTGTGTGAGATCATCGTGGCATGCTGTATGTTGCACAACCTGGTCTTGAGACGTCAGGTGCCTTTTCTGCAGGAGGATGATCCTGGAGATGTTCTTGTGGCAGCGGTGGAGCCTGTGGACAGTGAGGAACAGGAGGCAGATGAAGAAGATGTGGACAACAGAACAAACATTATACAGCAGTACTTCCAGTGACACAGAGGTAAGAGACTGTAACTCTAATTTACATTACAGTAAACTTTTGGACATTGTACATGACATGCTCTTACCCTCTGTCTATGGACACTGACTGTTCCTTTTGGAATCACTATTTTCAGATCTGTGTACCCCATTCTGGCCACTGCTACATGTATTGCTGCCCACCAAAGGTCATCCTGTGGTATATGTCACTGAACATAGACGTTGCAATGCTTTGATAATGGTGTAATAATACATTTTTATAATCATAACACTGACTCCAGTATAGTTTCTGTTTCAAGGGTGTTTATTTTCTGTGCAAAATAGTATGGGGGTAAGTGCAAGGGGTTGGGGTGATGGTGGAGGAATGTCCAGTTAGAGTCCAGTCTATTGGTGTCACAGGTGCATTGTCCACGGGGCATTGGAAGTGGTGCAATGGCTGTTCAAGGTGGGCAGGGTGACATAGTGGGACAGAAGGGTGACAATCAGGAGAGTCTTATTTCCTGGTGGGGGTCTTAGCAATGTTCTCTGTCTTCTGCCTGGATCGCAGGGACCGTTTGCGGGGTGGTTCTCCTTCTGCAGGGGGTGGGGTGCTGGTGGCCTTTGGTCCTGTGGTGGGTCTCCTGTCCACTAGCTCTGGCAGAAGTGGAAGGCTGTTCCTGTTTGGCTAGTGTCAGGGGCCCTTTGTTGTGCCACTGCCTCCCTCATGGTCTTGCCCATGTCAACCAGCACCCCTGCAATGGTGACCTGGATGCTGTATATTTTTGTTAGGTTCTCCCTGATCCCCAGATATGTCCCTCCTGCAGCTGCAGGGTCTCCTGTAACTTGGCCAGTACCTGGCCCATGGTCCCCTGCAAATGGTGGTATGCTCCCAGGATGTTGGAGAGTGCCTTGTGGAGGGTCGGTTCCTTGTGCCTGTTCTCCCCCTGTCACACAGCAGTACTCCCAGCTTCCCTGTTGTCCTGTGCCTCTATCCCCTGTCTGTCTGTGGGGTTGCCTGGGGGTCCCTGTAGTGGTGGACACACTGCTGATTGACGTGTCCTGGGGACAGTGGCATGGGCCCACTGGGTTGGTGCTGTGCTGGTGTTTCCTGAGGGGGGAGGCTCTGTGGTGGGTTGGGACTGTGGCAGGGAAACCGACTGTCCGGAGGTCCCTGATGGGCCAGGTTGGTCATCGTGATCTAGGTGTGCAGAGCTGCTGTCATCACTGTGGGCCTCTTCTGGGGGGGAGGGGGGCTGGATGTAGCTAACACCTCCTCTCCGGTGATGTTAGGTAGGGGTCCTGTTGGGATGCAAATGCATTGTTAATGTATTTGTGTGTGCCATCTTGTGCAATTGGTGTGTTTCCCTGTATGATTGTGCTTTTCCTGTCGGCTTGGCCTTGTGTGAGTGGTGATTTTGTGGGCTGGGTGAATCTCTCTATTGGGCATGCTGGGATGATGGGTGTCCATGAAGGTCTCTGATAGGGGTTCATGCACTGTTTTTGCATGCAGGGCTTGGTATTGGGATGGGTGGATTGTGATGGTGGGGTATATGTGAGGTGTTGGAGTGATGGGGTGAGGGTAAGGGTAGGAGTTTGTGATGGCATGCAGGTAGGGTGGGGAATATTATTGTTAAGATTTGACTTACCAGAGTCCAGTCCTCCTGCTACTCCTGCGAGGTCCTCAGGATGCATGACCGTCAAGACTTGCTCCTCCCATGTTGTTAGTTGTGGGGGAGGAGGTGGGGGTGCACCGCCAGTTCTCTGTACAGCAATCTGTTGTCTTGAAACCACAGAAAGTACCTTCCCCCGTAGGTCATTCCACCTCTTCCTGATGTCATCCCTTGTACTTGAGTGCTGTCCCACAGCGTTGACCCTGTCCACGATTCTCCGCCATAGCTCCATCTTCCTTGCAATGGACGTCTGCTGCACCTGTGACCTGAATAGCTGTGGCTCTACCCGGATGATTTCCTCCACCATGACCCTCAGCTCCTCCTCAGAAAACCTGGTGTGTCTTTGGGGCGCCATGGAAGTGGTGTGAGTGATATGTGTGAGGATGTGTGGTGTGATGTGTTGGGGTGTATGGGTGTCAATGTGATACTCACCAACAGGGCCACCGATCAACACACCCAGGTGGTCCAGCAGGTCCTGTTCTTGGGCCACCAGGTCAGCCCAGCAATGCTTCAGTTGGTGCTCATTCCTTGAGGTAGTGAATACACGTTTCAGGTGGAAGAGCACCTTGGCCCAATGCAGCCGCCTTGCCTCCGTGTGATAGCCCTGTATTACACGGCCCCCTGCTCCAGCATCATTGGAAGAAAGTGGCACACCAGCCACAGAAAGGTCCTTAGCTCCTCCTCACCCACGCGGCTCAGCCTCGCCCTTCCTGACATGTTATAGTACAAAATAACAATAATAAAAGGGAAAAATTAAGGAAAAAAACAGAAAAAAGGAAACTTACAACCCAAATTACAAACCCCAAATAACCCAACTAACCTAACCACTAAACAGACACCCGACAGTACTAATGTAATTCAGACAACACTAAAATACACAAAAACACTTACACAGGTACAACAAACAAGTAGAATACACAAAAAGACAAAAGATAGACACCACAAGATACAATATACGCAATCCAAACAAGAGCAATACCAAGACACAGCCACACAGTCAAGAAAAAGCACAGACTGTAAAGTGAAAGTGAAAGAACACGCACTGTACCATGTCTATAAACAGGATTTCCTATTACATCACTTCCTCTTCCCTATGCGCCCCGTTTTCCATCTTGCGTGTATTTTTTGACGCATACGTAGCTTAAAGTGAATAGATTTCACGCATAACCTACATGTACAGCAAAATACCACTCATTACCGGGAAACTACGATTTTCATGGATATCCACTTGCGTGGGGTGCCCTGGTGGAATTAACGCTAGGGGCCCATTGATGTTTTTTATGCGTTTGAGTGTTTTTTGATGCATTTGCATAAAAAGTTCTGACTCAAAATGTGTTTGCGTGAATTTTAAATATTTAACATGCATGCAGCCTGGATCTAGATGAAGATACGATGGTATGGCCTGCAGTGTGTGTTATAGTGTTTAGACACATGTGGCAGAGCATGCAACTGCGGCCCACATTTATACTATCTTTGCGCAGCATTTCTGACACAAATGCCGTGCAAAGTTACAAAAAATTATATTGGAATTTGTAAATTTGAGTGGATTTTGCATCAATAAATGATGGCAAGGCTGCGCTACAAAAGTATAAATCATGGTCTGTGTGTTTTCTGTGTTAATTAACTGTTACAACTATATGTGTGCTTCTGATGGAACGGCATGCAATACATTTGGCATAATGGTCATGTTTGAATGTGTTTCAAATGGGTATCAACATCAGATGGCAATCAATGAAGTACAACAGTCATGATATGTATTTGTAATATGTGTTGAATCTTTTGATGTGTGTAGTTGTTTCACTTTGGGGACATTACATTTCCCATGACAAACAATAAACAGGGATGATCGAGGATGGCTGATGAGGGCTATGTCGGAGATGGTACTCTTCAAATGCAATTAATTGTTGGCTAGGACTTCATGGTAGCTTGTGTGTAAACTACTCATATGTAGGCCATTTGTACATTTTTGGTAGGTACAGTGTTTGCGACATTGAGCCTCAATTCCAATCATAAAATTTTTATGTACACGTCAGTTTGACAAATGAAAATTACCTATGTTACTCATGTTGCTGTGATGGACCTGCAGCCCTGGCTGCATGTGTCCACATATTTTCAGAGATGCATTGCACAAAAGTGTCCAGTTCAAGTGTGTGGGCATGTGTACCCTGTTTCAATATTGGGCTTCATGGTGTTATGGTTTCATTCAGGTCTAGCCAGGAGTCTGTTGGGGGCAATCCTTGAGTTCACAGAGTATCTTGCGAGGCAGATTTGTCCTAAAGCAGAAGATCAGCTAAAGGCATACAAGAGGATAGGGCAGCTATGGTACGGTGGATAATACAGAAGAGTGAATCCAGAGCATCATTAGTGTGGACAAATATGTAACGGGTCAGTAATGGCCAAACATGCAGGGCTCATCACTAAGATTGTATACAAGGTAGGGCTCAGTACTTCCCACAGCAAAAGGGAACGTCAGTGCCTCTGTGCAGATTAATGTCACAGCTAGTCACCATGCAAACCCCATAGAAAGGTGGCAGCAGATGTGAATCTGTGTCTGGACCCTCAGGGCACAAACATGGATTGTCCTTCCATACACAAGACTAGCCCTTGTTTGCCGGGCTGGAGACACAGTAACAAATCCTGGAATACAGCCATAACACACTGTCACTGGTTGGCACTAATGACTACATGCAAAACTAGACAAAGGATGGGGGCTGGATTAGCCTTCTAGAAACCAGGTGCCAGAACACATACATAGTTAAACAATTCTATACAGTTGAGGACTGATAGTACACTTACCAGACACAATATCCCAAGAGAAAACAGAGGGCAAGGGAACCACTTAGGAGGCAACGGCAGGCACAGGAACAGGCTCTGGTTGACGCAAAGATTGGAACAGGTCTGGGTACCAGAAAGCAGGATCTGGCAGAAACAAACATGAACAAGGCTGAAAAACTGGGAGCAGAGTCTGACTGGAACAAGCAGGAATAGCATTGTTTAAACAGAGAGCAGTTTCAGGCATGATCAGGACTGTAACACAATCCAACAAGGGCTCTGGTACACAAATGAATTGTACTCCAATGCACAACGAGGAGCTTCAGGGAATGACCGCTTCTAAGCAGTTCCAGGCAGCAGTGAGGCTAGGGCAGAGTCACTTGGCTGGGCTGCATGAGAGAGCTCACAGGTGTGTGCAGCTTCAGTTTCTCACAAGTCCTGGAGGAGGGAATCCAGTAGAAGGGTACAACCAGACTTTTCCCATAGGACAGAAGATTACAAGTCTTACTGTCTACCAGGCAGTGCATTATTGGACCTGAAGTCCATGCAGGCTAATGTAGTTCTTCTATAGCATGCCATATGGAAAAGGGAAGCAAACATGAGTCAGAATGGGAGTCTGGGTGAGTGTTAATGATGATTCCCAGGGTACGGACAGTCCATTTGCAGCAGCCCCTAGAGAAGGGAGGGCAGAGACTTAACACATGGCAGTGGCAGGATTATTACCAGGGATGGACTGCACCGGGCATGTGTTGTGACCATTGCTTGTCATTCCTGGGACACTCATGCTATCCATTTTCAGGATTGATGCACCTCTTGTCACACAAGCTCCTTACAGAGATAGCAAATGTCACACATACTAATGTCAGGGTCTGTTCATAGATTCATGTTACCAATGTGATTTCGCAACCACTGCCTCATGTATGAGGCGCTTATTTACCTCATGATTGGAGATGTCATAGTTGTGTGTCATGTGCTACAGTAGACCATATTGGTAATGTAGATGTGTGTCATATGCTGTGGTCCTGTGATTTCATCCTTCATATGTGAAATTGAAAATACATTTTTTTTTTAACTGTGAGTGACGTTTCTGTACAATCATACGTATCACATGTGATGTCGCAGCAGAAGTAGTCAGATTTGTCTTTGTGACATGCTCCCTGAGGTAATACTCATATTCCTAAAGAACATGTCATGGAGAAATAAGTAACCAGAGCAGGATTGTTGAAAAAGTGAAGTTTCTAATTACAATATGTTTAGAGTGACTATTGGTGAAAAAGATTTTGAACAATCTGCTGTCTGTGACGCATTCCTGCAGCTGTGTTTGGATGTCCCCCCTCATTTTCCCTGGCACCATTCGCCTCCTCAGGAAGTTCTTGTTCAGGTTAATATAGGGGCGTGTTCCTCCTAACACAAATGTTGTGCAAGATGGCACAAGTCAATATGATTTTGCAGTCCATTTCTGGGGAATATAGGAGGCTGGCTCCTGTGATGTCCAGGCACCTGAATCTGGACTTCAGGATGCCAATGGTCCGTTCAACAATGGTGCATGTCCTCTGATGTGCCTCATTATAGGCACGCTCTGCTGCTGTGCTTGAGTTGGGGAATGGGGTGATGATCCATGGCTGGATCTCGTAACCCTGATCAGCTAAAAAAGAAAATAGGAGTAAGTATTTTGTTAGTGCTTCCACCAGGAATGTCATGTAGCATGGCAGTTGATATCCTGTGTTGTCTGTGACTCATATGTGTTTGTGGCATTGTGTGAGATCCTTCGCTTCTGTGAGGTTCTTTCTGCATTGGGTTGTTTGACTTGACAACTTGTGCTTGGCTCATTGACCTGATATCTATGGTTTAGTTTCCAAACTGCTGGTCAATATGTATATACCATGCGTTGTGTAGTGAGCAATATGTTTTAGTTTGCTTTCACTGAAGGGGACATTATACTTCCACACACACAATATAATCTGATGTGGTGGTGGTAACGTAGT
Organism: Pleurodeles waltl; assembly: GCF_031143425.1. Classification (NCBI taxonomy): domain Eukaryota; kingdom Metazoa; phylum Chordata; class Amphibia; order Caudata; family Salamandridae; genus Pleurodeles; species Pleurodeles waltl. The sequence continues at coordinate 875,456,569 of NC_090438.1, forward strand.
TGCACTACATGGCCTGGACATCCCATCCACTTACACTTATGTCATTGCTGATGAAATCCAGAAAAGAGGCCCTTTGATTAGGCTTGGTGACAATGCCCAACATATCTCCCTAAGTTGGCAGCATTGAGGTGTTCAGTATTGACAATGCACAATTGTCCCATGTGTGACTTGGTTCTATGTAGACCTTTGTGGTTCCCTCTGCAAGTGGCTCATGTGCAACCGTGCCCCTACACTACCGAACTAACTGCCTTGTGGAGATGGATGTATCTGTGTAGGAAGGGCCATCTTCCTGTACATCTGTTATTTTGATGCACAATTGGTTCTTTCAGTGTATGCAGCAGTGTACAGTTTGAATTTGTGGCACATCAATACATTTTCATATTACAGTCCACTTCCTTATTGCTACCTGGCAACGTCACCCCAAGCGTGATGTGTGCCTCAGTATTTCCCTGTCACCTACTTGTGAGTCAGCATCATCATGCTATGTGTCTCATGGTGTTTGACCTGCAGCAACACACATTGCACACCCCTTCCACAGTACTTATTGCTTAGGAGGGTGTGGGATTGACTATGTGGCCTAATGTAATAGTAAATGGTTTATCTTCTAAATTGTACATCCAGGACATGCCATGTCATTGTCACTATGTGCTTTGACATTGGTCCCTTGTAGCTCTAGAATGGCATCTATTGTTATTGGCAGCCGTAATTTGTCCATAGGTGTGTATCCCAATGTGTCAGGGTGTACAACATAACTACATTTGTCACACCTCAGTGTCTTCCTGCCCACGTGTCATTGTAGTGGTTTATGTATTCTGTGTCCTACAGGGTTGCTGTGCCGTGTATGTATTGCTAGGTTTATGGACTTACCGACAAGAAGGTCGTTGCCAAATCGTCCATCCTAGAAGTGCAGATTGATGGTGCTGTGGTGGAAGATGAAGGACTCATTTACATTCGGCCAAGATGTTGGTAAACCATCCCTGATGGTCAACTATGGCCTGCACATTTATGGAGTGGGTGTGCGTTCTGTTCCGGTATAGATGCTCTGTTGCAGCAGGTGGTACAATACAGACATGGGTGCAGTCAATAGCATCAAGCACATGTGGGAAGCCATGTATTTGGTAAAACCACTGTTTGGTCTCCTGCTGCTTCTACTGTATGTTGGGGAAGCTGAGGTAGCGGGGTGTGAGGGAGATGATGGCATCTAGGACCCTGGAAAGTATTGAAGCCAATATGCTAATTAGAGATATTAATAATATTGATAAAGAGTAGAGCAAAATAATGTAGAAAATTAATGTGTACGTTTGAAATGGTGCCAATGGAGAGTGTTCACCAAGATTCACAGATTATACTTAAAATGACTAGAAATATGTGAAATGTTGAAAATGTGTAATAATAAGGTATCAATATGTCATATTGAGATATATATAACGTATGTTTTACATTATATTGTAGAGCTAACTTAGCCAAAGTTGTGGCCTAGTTTTTGCCAGGCCTCATGCAGAAGCTAATCATGCAATGTAGAGAAGCTAACGTGCTGAACTGACCCTGAACTGTTCGTGTTAATAAGGTCTGCTTAGCTAGAATTTTCTGCAATAAACTTACGGACAGGAGATGATGGAACTAGATAGAATATATATCCAATTCAGTGTAAACCAGACGTGATGTACTTTCCCAGGACTCGAACAATAGATATACTGACTGGAGAAGAAGATGCAACATTTTCGATACCCGATGAGTCGGAGATGAGGACATTGTACAGTGAACAAATCAACACCCTAAGAACGGCATCATATTAGAATTCATAGATTTGTAAAATTAAAGTTATTGGGTAGGGTAATTACTGGTGATCAACTGTCCAATTAGGAATTAGGGGATGGACTGGGCAACTTTAATATAATGTTGTAACAAAGGGGGAAAACTTCAGAACTTGTGGGGAGATGTTAGAGGCAGATGAACAGGGAGAGACCTTTCACTGAAATTGATGCGAGATTCTGTCATTGGGCTCAAGAGAGCCTAATCCTATGCTGATTGATTGATGACCTGAAGACGAAGACTGACTTTGTTGCTGATCCATACCGTGGATAGGTAGCTATGACAATGTGACTGATTAACTGTTGTGCCTTTTCTTTCTAGGTACCAACTGGGCTGTCTTATAGTTTTTCTCCTAGTTAGATGTTTTTCCAAATTCATTTTCTAAACTGTTTTTGCATGAAGTCCCACATGCTAATGCTAATCAGGGTTAGGTAAGGTTCCTATTCTGAGATGCTGACAATTACGGTGACAAATGATTGATGGACTGATTTGATGAACTCTGCTACTCATGTTAACACATTCATCATTATTGGCTTATGTTGAGGCATCAGAACGTATGTTTTCTCAAGTTCTGATTAGCTTATTTTATTGGTGGTCACTAATGAATCAATACTGAAGTCGATTGAATAAAGTTTGAATTAACCTCATGACATAGTATTGTTTTTTTTTTTTTTTTTTTTTAAGTTTCAAAAGTTTTATTAAGAATATATAAGGCGATACATACAGCATATAAACAAACTGTTTAGCTTTCAAAACATTGTTTTTGTTCTTTTACCACAATTATTTCCATTGTGAGCATATATGCATGTACTGTCAGGTAGGTAAAAATTCCCAGTTGCATAGTTGAGTTTTGTACCCTTATTTTGAAGAAAAGTGGAGAACAGGTGGGGGGGGTTGTAAAGGGAGGGGGAGCGAGGATAGGGTTGTGTGGGAGGGGTTGATCTTGATATAGGGGAGAGACGAAATAGTCATATGAAATGGAGAGGGGGAGAGAAGGGGGAAAAAGAAGAAGAAAGAGCAAGGGTAATCGCGGGGGAATGTAGAATGAAGAGACTCGAGGTAAGCAGGGGATCTTTGTATCCTGAGACTAGCTTGTTCAGGCCTAAGAGTAGATCGTTTTGTGCTGCTCCGTCTGTAGCAAGTTATTATCTAGGGGTAGATAGTATGTATATTAGATATGGTAAGGTCGGTTAGAGAGTGTCTACGTTTTATGTGAGTTGATTTCTCAGTCCTTGTTTGTGTTAGGAAGCGACTTGTAGTACTATGTTGGGTAGTTCAGGGTCTTGTGCATATGACAAAATTAGAGGCCTGTGGATTGATAGAGAGAGAGAGAAAAGAGAGAAAGGGGAGAGGATAGCATAGCTAGGGAGAGAGGGAGGGGACAGTAGGAGATTAAATGTGTTTCCGGAGTCTAGGATTCTCAGAGGGTGATTGGTAATTGATATTCCCTAATCATTGATCATTGAACATTGATCATCCGTTGGTCATCCACCAGCCGCTTCATGGTCTCTTCAAGAATGGGCGCCAGACCTCCTCAAATTGTTCTGCTTGGTCCTGTAGGTTATAAATCACTCGTTCATGGGTAGCCGTTTGATACATGGCCGTCATCCATTCTATGGGTGTGGGGGCAATGCTAGATCTCCAGTGCCGGAGTATGCATATTTTGGCCGTGGCAAGCGCCGTGTGGATTAATCGTTTATGTGCCCGCGATAGGGAGGGATACGGACGAATGTCATGTAGAATGATAAATGCTGGTGGGGTCGGTTTTGGTATCTGTATGAAGTCCGATAAGGCAAGGCGTACCGCGTCCCATAGTGACTGTACCGTTGGACATTGGCATAAAATATGAAGTTGGTCACAATATGGCTCTGTGCATCTCCAACAGTTCGCGTGAGGTATCAGCCCTGCCCTGAAGAGTTTAACGGGGGTCCAGTACCACCCCTGGAGGATTTTAAATAGGCAAAATTTCAAGCGTGCTTCACGTACGCCCCTGTCGAGGGCTTCTAGTATGTCTGGCCATTCTTCGTCCGTGTAGGTTATCTCTAGTATATCCTGCCACTTTAAGCGTAGTCGTTCAAGTAAAGGCTGAGAGTAAAGATGGTTAGTTAATTCGGCATAGAGGCCAGCCAAGATGCCTTTTTGTCGGCCCCATTTCTGAAGATAGGTGATGATGGGTGAGGTTTTGAGCATCCACGGGGGGGTTCCTAATGTTCTCCGCATGCAGTGTTTGAGCTGTAGATATCGCCACTCCTGGTTACTTTGGATGCCGAATTCTTCCTGGAGGGAGGCGAATGTGCGGAAGCTATCTCCATCTATTATGTGAGATATATTGTGGATACCTGCCTCGGACCATTGGGGCCATCTGAGAATATTCCCTCCTATTTTAATGCTTTTATTCCCTGCTATGGGAGCCTGAGTATGCAGGGAGGGGTGTACTCCTAGTAGTCGATGGGCTCTGCACCACGCTGTGTTTGTAGCCTTGAGGATGGGGTTAGCTAAGGGAACAGGGTCGGCGTATGTTCCTCCCATCTCCGTATACTGTCCATATAGGAGTTTCTCTGTGATCACCCATTGCGGTGGATCGGCTATATCCGGAAGTGTATATATTAGCTGTGAGAGTTGTAGGGCCAGAGAGTATTGTTCTACCGAGGGTAGTCCTAATCCTCTGTAGAGCCGTCGTGCCAGTATTATTGCAGGTTTCAGTCTTGGCCGTGAGGAGCCCCAGACGAAGGCCCTTATGGATGCGTCTATTAATAGGAGTGAGGAAAGAGGTATCTGTAGGGGGAGCACGCCCAGCACGTATGTGAAGCGTGGTAAGGTGACCATTCTGACCGCCTGTGTCCTACTCCACATGGACAGGCCTAGTAGGGACCATTTGGCAAAGTCTTGTTTCATTTTAGATATAAGGGGGTCTATGTTGTCCCTGACCATATGTTCTAGACCTCTGTTAATGAACGTTCCTAAATATTTAAGGCGGGTCGGGGTCCATTTGAATTGGAGGCCATGTATCGCTGCCCTCGTCGTTATGCAGGATAATGGTAGTGCCTCACTTTTATCCCAGTTTACCCGATATCCGGATAGGGATGCGAAGTCTTCTATAGTGGAAAGTAGTGCTGGGAGCGAGGTTTCTAGATCGGACATTGTTAACAGAATGTCGTCTGCGTAGAGATATATTTTGGATATGCCCCCGGTGATATGGATCCCTTTTATTTGGTGAGAGTTTCGTATGGTGGCAGCTAGGGGTTCCATGGCCAATAAAAATAGAAGTGGCGACAAGGGGCATCCCTGGCGTGTGCCCCTTCCGATAGGGAATGGGTCTGACATGATGCCCCCACAGTTAACCTGTGCTGTGGGATGGTCATATAATAAACGCACTTTAGAGATAAATTGTTCCCCCAGGCCAAACTGTTTCATGGTTGTGAATAGGTAGGACCACTCAATGCGGTCGAATGCTTTCTCCACGTCTAGGGACAGGGCTAGGGCTTCGTCAGGTAATTGTATGGATTCTAACAGTGTATGGCAAAGAGTTTGCATATGATTTCTGGAGGTACGGCCTGGTACAAATCCTACTTGGGTATTGTGAATCAATGATGGTATCACCTTGCGTAGCCGCGCTGCTAGAACACTGGCTAGGAGTTTGACATCCCCATTCAAAAGGGAGATAGGACGGTAACTGCCGCAAAGAAGGGGGTCTCTCCCTGGCTTAGGCAAGATGACAATCGTGGCTTTATTGGATAGAGCGCCCAGGGAGCCTTCTTGACATGCTTCCGTCAGTGCTTCATGTACTGCGGTTATTGCCTCTTCCCCAGCCCATTTATAGAATTCCGCAGGGAATCCGTCCTCTCCTGGTGATTTATGGTAGGGGAGGCTTGTTATAACTTGGGTTATCTATTCTTTCCTTATGTTACCGTCCAAGAGGGCCCTGCCTGCCTCAGACAGACTGGGCAGATTGGCCGGGGTAAGGAATGTCTCCATTTGTGTTTGATCTGTCGTTGTTTCAGGAGTGTACAAATGTCGGTAGTACTTGGCGAACTCGTTTACAATGTCTTGTGGGCGAGTTAGTACTGCTCCTGAAGAAGATGTTATCGCCGCAATGGCAGAGGCTGCCTCTCTTTGTCGGAGCTGCGCCGCTAGTAGGCGACCTGCTTTTTCCCCTTGTTCGTAATGGCGGCCTCGCAATTTTTGCAGTGCGTATTCCGCCTGAGATGTATAGATTTCATTGTGTGCCATGCGGGCCTGTTCTAAGGCGTGTCGCAGCCTAGGGGATGGTTGGGCGGTATATTGTTTAGTGAGGTCCTGTATCGTGGTCTCTAAGGTGGTTTGGCGGGCTATTCTGTCTTTGTTGGCCAGTGCTGCATCTCGCATCATATTCCCTCTTAGGGTTGCTTTTGCTGCCACCCATAGGATCCTTTTTGAGGATACAGTGCCTGTATTCTCGGCCATGTATGTAGCTACATGAGCTTTTAATTGTTCCTTCCCTTGGGGAGAGCGATATCTGTGTACAGCCAATCGCCATGGTTTACGACCAGAGAAGGAGAGTCCCACCTGGATCCTGATTAGTATTGGGGAGTGATCTGAGAGCCCGCTATCTAGGATGCAGGTGTCTTGTATATGAGGGATTACAGTGTGCGATACTAAGAAATAATCCAGACGCGATTGGGTGCCATGGACGGTGGATAGGAAAGTATATTCCTTATCTTTCGGGTGTTGTATTCTCCAGCAGTCCACCAGACCGACGTCGGTGGTCAGGTCTGTCAGAAGCGCTCTGTCGTGATTGTTACATATATCAACAGGGCCTGTCCTATCCATTATGGCGTCTTGGACGAGATTCCAGTCTCCCCCGATTATGTATCGAGTAGTTCCGATTTCTGTCAGGAGGCGATTTAGCTGTAGAAGGAATGGGCGTTTTGGGCCGGATGGTGCGTAAATGGATCCCACGCATAAAACAGTGTCCCCTAGTTTTAGTTTAGCAAATATATACCTTCCTTCCGTATCATTCCAGGTTTTAATGATAGTGACCGGGAGGGATTTACGTGCTAGTATCGCCACTCCACATTTGCGGGGTCCGTTACTTCCAGATTCCTGACTCGTCGGACGGCAGCTGAAGGCAACCCTCCCTACCCAATCCCGTTTAAGTTTACTGGATTCCAGAGTGTCAAGGTGAGTCTCTTGAATCAGAGCTATATCTGTTTTTTTGGATTGAAGATAGGACAGTATCTTTTTCCGCTTAACATAGCTCGTCATGCCGTGTACATTCCAAGAGAGTATGCGTAATGGTCGCGTCGCTTGAGGGTGGGACTTCGACATATTGGATAATTGTGAGTAAGCACCCTCGTTCCGGGGTTGGTGTTGGTGGGGGGGGGGAAGGGTGGGAGATATTGACTTAGTTGGTAGAGTGGGAGTTGTGTTTCGATATGATGCGGTGTTTTATTTTATACGGGGGTTAGCGGCTGGTGGAGGCCAAGGGGGTCCTCTGGAGAAGAAAGAGAAGAGAGAGGAGCGGGTGAAGGAAGAGAGGCAATATAAGTAGGATGAGAGCCAGATGGAGGGGAAATATGAGGGGAAAAGAAGACAAGGAGAAATGAGAGGGAGAAGAAAAGAGGGAGAAGGAGGGGGAAGGGATGGATGCGTGTGCTAAAGTTGAGATTGAGAGTATAGCAAGAGAGCGTACAATTTGGGGGAAGAAGTGGAGAAGGATAGGGATGAGGGAGGTTAGGAGTCCAACCTCCTTCGTTCGTTAGGTCTGTAAACGGCGGGACCGATTTCTCTCAGAGCTCTCGTGCCGTCGGGCGATCTCGATCGGGGGGGCGAGGGGGGAAATAACAGACAGCCAGTTATCAATATGTCGGTGATAAGGAGGGGTGGGGGGGGGTACACAGCAGTGCTTATGTTTATGTTTATGTATCGGGAAGTGGGTCTGTTCATCAGTGGTTAGTGGCTAGTGTATTAGTTATATAACTAAAGTGTATATTGGCAGAAGTAATGGTCGGTTAATAACTATAGTACCTGGGTGGCGCTGGAGAGGAGGGGGGGGTGTCGGGTGTTGATGGGGTATGGTGTTTAGGATGTTGTGCCTAGTACTTGATGTTGTATGGTATCGTAGGGTGTTTAAGAGTTCATAAGATAGGGTCGTAAATTGAAGTAGGGACTGGGCAGACAGAAAGACCGAGACCGGCTGGCGGGGGGGGGGCAGGGCGAAGGAGGGGGGGGAAAGAGCTCAAACAGAGTATTACAGTTCTCGCGTATGCATGGGTACATAAAGATACCAATATACAGTATAATATAATACTTCCTGAGCATTTCTATTCAACTATAACACTGCCTCGTCTCGTCTCGCCTTACAACTTTTCAATGACATATTAGGTTGATCAACATAGCATATCCTGGTATCTTATCACATTATCATGTTAGGAGTCAGTATGCCAAGCGTCTCTCTATTAATCGTAGGATAGGTAATGAGTGTAGCTGAGCCCCGGATTACGCGAGGATAATGCGTATCTCGTCCTATTACTAACTCCTTGCCATGTATTATTACATCATAATACTGACCTACTAAGGTCTTACTTGGTATGTGCCACCATCATAGTCGTTCTATTGTATATGGTAGGTTAAGATAGTAATAATGATTAGGATGGAGGTAGATATGAACATCTGGGGAAAGGAATAGCTAATATTTTATAATTTACATTGTGATGTTATAATGTGGTGCGGAGTGGCAGTGTAGAATGTCATATTATTTTGCTTCGTTATGCGGTATTATGTTGTATTATGTCCTCGTGTTCTATTTTTTATTTTTTTCCCCAGTTTCTTATTGTAGAATAAAGTAAAGTCAAGTAATGGGAGCTTTGATATGTCTCAGGTTATATCATATTGTGTGTCCCTGTATTGGAATTAATTTATCTTTACGTGGTCTAGTCCCATCCCTTGGGGTGATAATGGGGGCTAAACGGTTCTAATGGTCGAGGGTGGTGTGTATTAGGGAGGTTTCACATACTTTGTTATTTACTACCATGAGATATTTTGTAGTGTGTGGAATATAAGGTAAGTTCCATGATAGTTAATTAGTGTTTATTTTTGTTATCTGTTTAATGCCCCTGTTACCTTGTTACCTTGTTATAGGGTTATAGGGTCGGGACCGGGCTCTTATTCAACATACAGGGAGTTGGTGGGGTCTGATCCCTGTTCTAATAATCATCATCTGTTGTGTACTGAGGGCAAATAATAATTTACTGGTAGTTTTCCATTATAGGGCCTCGGCTCTAGTCATAAAGAGCATAGGTTTTTCATGTATCTGGTTTTAACATTGATACTAGCAGTCTTAGACAATTACAATAGTAAAACACATATGATCTGGAAAGGTACTCATCCTTCCGCAGAGTCCATAGTTGTTATTTTCGACTCTCTAGCGATAGTCCCACAAGTCGTCTTGTCGCGTTACCTTCTCAAGAAGACCCAGTTGTAGGCTTTAAAGGGGAGCGGGATTTGTCTCTTTCCGATAGTTGGGTGTGGGTTACTACTGCGTGTAAAATCTGACCCCTGTCATCATATGATCTGGTTAGTCTCTCCATGTCCCTACCTCTATGACTGGCTCCGGTGTCGTGTAGAGCCGTCTTCACCTTTTCTATTCCCGAGTGGGGGGTTTCGGCCCTATCACTGCCTCCTACAATGTCATGCTCACTGTCTGTGTTGAGAGAGTCCATAGGCTGGGATTGGAAAGAGTCAAGGAAGAGTCTCAATTCGTCGGGGTTATAAAAGTCCTTGGATACTCCATTTTTGGTAACCCACATTCTTGCAGGGTCAAAGAGACCGTATTTCATCTCTAGTTTGCGAAGCCGGGGTCGTAGGACTAGGAAAGCCTTTCTACGTTCGTTGGTTTCCTTGGAGTAATCGGCGGTTATTCGGATCTCGTGCTGATCTATTCGGAAAGGGCTGTGGTTGCGTGCTACTTGGAGTATTTGTCGGGTTTGATTATGCCACAGCAAGCATGCGATGATTGGGCGGGGCCTTGAGGAGTTGTCAGAGCGTTTTGGGCCTATCCTGTGTCCCCGTTGGAATTCTAACGGCGGGTCAAAGTCCAATGAAATCATTTTTGGAAGAGTGGAGGTCAGAAAAGCCAGCATATCCGAGCCTTCTTCGTTTTCCGGGATCCCAAGTACGCGGATATTGTCTCTCCGGCTCCTGTCCTCCATGACCGTTAGTTTGCTCCTGAGGTAGATGAAGTCTTGTTCTCGCTCCTGAGACGTGTTGATCTGCGTCTCTAGTGATCCCATGCGTTGCTCTAGCCCTGTCACTCTAGATTGAAAGCCTGCAATGTCAGATCGCATGAATTTGGTTTCTAGTGTCAATGAAGTTATAGAGGCGTCCATCCCCTCTATGCGGCGGCTGACGGTGGTGATCTCTTGTAGTATCCTGTCCATAGTTGTGGATTGATCTTTATCAGACATCGTGGTGGACTCGTTTAAAGGTGGAGATGTTTGAGGGTTTATCTTCGTGGGGGTTAGGCGTTTGTGTTGTAGCGCTTCTGAGAATAATAATTGTCGTGCAGGCTTGCTGACAGTTTTATGGTTCGGTTTGTTGCCGGGCATCGCCTCAATTGTCCACAGAGTCTGGCCACGTGGGGCCCGAGATTCCCTCCGTGGATTCCGATATGGATATAGATGTTCAGTGGCTTACGCTGGCGCCAGTCCTCTCCCTTCTCCTGTATCTCTGTTCTCTTGGCTCCCTCTGGCTCTCTTCATCCCCGATGCCCCTCCAGTCGCTCACCCCTCTCGTCTCTTCGCCTCCACGTGCCTCCCGTCGTGCCCCTCTGCCCTCCTCAGTATTAGTTGTCTGGAGGGAGGGGGGGCGAAAGTTTATTATCCCAGCGGGAGGGTTTTTGTTGTCCCTCTGTGATGGAAAAGAGGGGAGAAGTTGTGCCTCTGTCTCCAGCGATGCCGTTCTTAGTTTGGAGAGATTCGATCCTACCTCTCTGACCGGGTTTCTCTCCCAGCTGTCGAAGGGGCCGCACCCCTTTGCTGCGTCTCCCCGTCTCCCTGTGGGAGGTCGAAGGTCCACGGGTGTTTGTTGGCGTTGTAGGGAGATGGGTGCGGGTCGTCACGGCTCCCGCAGTCCCTGCGGCCTGTTCAGCTTGCTCCTTGCCGCTGCGGGCACGCCGTCCCCGGTCTTCCGAAGACGCAACTCCGTCCCTTTTGTCAGGCCTTATCGGCCTGGGGCGAGTCGCGAGTTTCCTGCCTTGCGTCCCGCTCCTACGGGGTCCCCGGACATGATTCCGTGTCGCCGCTGTTGTAGGGGTGGAGGGGCACCGAACCCGGTGTGTTGTCCGGCTGTCTTCTCGCCCCCGTCGCCCCTCTGGGACCGCCTCGGCACGGAGCTCTCGCTCTAAGCGGCCATCTTATTTCGTGGCCCGACCATGCCCCATGACATAGTATTGTAACCAATAGGGAAATAAAATTGAGTTGTGGTTTTTCATAAAAGATTGACTAATCTCTGCTTATTGATTAATGGTTTGTGTATTGGTTTGTGTATTGATTATTGATGCACATTGATTACACCGTAGCTAGGATACTCCATGCGAATCAAAAGGTTCATCAACCTATACGCGTACCCTTGTAAGTTTACTGACTAAGGACCAGGCGCGCTAGCAGAAGGAAGGTGGAGAATGAAGGCTGTGATAACCCAGCGACCAGGGCACCCGTGGTTTGGAAGGAGCCACTTGCCAACATGTGCAGGACAGCTAGCAGTTTGGTCACCGGTGTTATATTGTGAGTTGTCTGCAGGCTGGCTGTTATCTGTGGCTCAATTTGGCACAGCAGCTGTTGTATGGCTTTTCAGTTGAGTCTGTACTTCCGGATGATATCCTGTTCCCTGAGGCCCTGGAGGGTTGTTCTTGTCCTGAAGTCCTCTCCTGCCTTCAACGTTGCTTTTGGGGTCCACGTTGGGGTGGTGGTGACTGCTGCTGATGGTTCTGTGCTCTTCGACGTCTGGCATGCTGCATCAGTCACAACTCCATGTTGTCCTTCTTGAGCAATGATGTTGCTTGTGTGTGTTTTTCTCAAGTAGTGGTGTGTATGCCCCATTTTAACACCTGCCCCGACCCATGCATCACAAATCGGACTTTGCGTCATTTTTCAAGTACGCATCCCACCCTTGCTTTTGAGTAATTGTTTGGGTGGGAACACTGTTGGAAAATGGGTTATTGGTAAGGGCAGGTAAGTACCTACACTTAGCAATAGGCCATTAACCTCCACTTAGGACCAGTTAGGTCTCAGTAAATTAAACCCAGCTCAACCCTTGGTAGCTTGGCAACAAGCGACAAGGCTTAACTTAGCAGACAGAGTGTAAAGCATTCAAATATCACAAAACAGTAATTAAATAAAACACAGGAAACAGTTTAAAAAACCAAAAACCAATTTATAAAAATAGATTATATTTTTATCTTTAAAATAACACAAAAACTAATAAAATCGGATAAGGGGAACCGGAGATATACGTTTTTAAAGAATAATTGTTTTCTAGTGCCTAGAAACAAAAAGCGCCAATGTGGTCATCTGGTCGCACCTCGACCGGGGCAAAGTCAAAGTTTAAGGCCAACCTCGATGGAGCCCGGCTCGGCTACAGCCAGCGGGAGGCCTCGGTCAAAAGTTTACCTTCGGATTTAGTCTCTTTTCTGAAGATTTTCTTCAGCGGGACGAACCTGCCAGTCCAATCCGACCTCCTGGAACTCTTCTCCGGATACACGTCGCGGGAGCCCTCGGTGGAGATTTTTACCTTCAGACTTTGTCATTTTTTCAAGGTGAAAATCCTTCGACCGGGGCAAACCTGGATCTTGATACACGTCCTTGGAGCCCTCCTCGGATACTCTGGCTGGGAGGTCCCGCTCAACTTTCTACATTCGGACTTAGGGCCAGATGTAGCAAAGGTGTTTACCCATTTTGTGTCTATAGGAAAAAGTGTTCGTACATATGGCCCTTAGTTTTTTTTTTTTAGATTTTCTTCACCGGGACGAACCTGCAAATCAGGCCGGGTCGAGGTTGAGGCAAGCCGGCTAGAGTTGACGTGGCGGCTCGGTCCCTCTATGGAGCTTTTTTCCAAAAGTTCTCCAAACTTCTGGATCTTCTTTCAGATGTTCCTTTAAGGTTCTTTTGGGGTCCACAGCTCACCCCAAGGTTCCAGAAGCTCTGAGATGATCCTTGGGGGTGTGGACTACAACTCCCAGAATGCACCTAGCACAAACTCCTTTTTGGCCACTGGACAGTGGACAGCTGGTTGATTTCTTCAGGAGTTGGTGCAGGGGACTCTGGTTAGCAATTTTTCACCTGTAGCAAACAGGGAGTCCCTCCTTGAACCAGTTGAAGCCAGGCAAAGTCATTCTTGTGGTGAAGCCCAAGTGTGCAGCTGGTGCAGTCCTTCAGAGTGCAGATTCCAGGTGCAGGCCACACCCCTCTCCTGCCCTCTCCTAATCTAATCAAGGGGGCACCTAGTTGTCTGGGTTTGCAGGATGTGGGGGTGTTGCTGGGTTCAAATGTCCTTCTCTGCCTTTGAAGACCAGTTTGGCAGCCCTGCCCCTTGTGACTACCCATCTGCTGAGGGGAGATCTCCTCCCACAGGCACATCTCTTTTTCTAAAGCCAGGCCACTTCACACCTCATCAATGCAGCCTGGCCAGGCTGCCAGAGGCTGGCCAATCAGTGCACAGCAGCAAAAACACTGCAGGGCTGAAGTTGGCAACTTTTCAGGTAAAGTTTGAAACTTTTTACCTGAAGTTATATTAAATCCACAACTGGAAGTTGTGGGATTTATTATAACAATTAATTTGATACCAAACTCTTGGTATCCATTACATAAGGGGACTTTTAAAATTAAAATAAAGACTCCCCATTCTAGCCTATGTAGGCCATTCACTACAATGAGGGAAAAACTAATTTGGCTGTTTATACCTCACTAGGGCTTATAAAACTATTTTTACAAGGTCCCTGCTTATAGTTACATGGCACCCAGCCCTAGGGGCACATAGGGCACACCTTAGGGGGGACTTATATGTTAAAATAAGGTAGTTTAAGACTTTGGAGCTACTTTTAATTCCAAAGTCGAATTTGCATATAACTTTAATTTAAAACCAGCCAGCAAGGCAGGCCTCCCTTTAAAATGACACTGGGCACCTCAGCAGTGCACCGATGGGTGCACTACCTATGCTGGGGTCCTTAAACCTACATACCCTACCATATACTAGGGACTTATAGGTAGGTTGACTTAGCCAATTATAATTAGCCTAATTTGCATACTGATTTTACACAGAGCACAGGCCCTGGGACTGGTTAGCAGTACCCAGGGCACCATCAGAGTCAGGAAAACACCAGCAAAAAGTGGAGCATGGGGGCAAAAAGTTAGGGGGACTCTGCAATCAGCCCTGTTCTCTCACAAACACCTACCTTGCATCTCAGTGACGCAAGGCAGTTTCACACATCCTTGAAATGGCACAAACTCCAAGATTTTGACGCTAGACGGGTCCAGCGTGGAAATATAGATATGGAGTTAAGTTTGTGCCAGACTTGCGTAAAAAAATGAGGCAAATCTGGTGCAAACAAAGTATAAAAATGCCCCTATATTGGACAGTGAAGGGTGCAAGTTTGACACCCTGTCAGAGTTTTAATGATCTATATACAGATGATACATCCCTTACCTCTAGAAAGCTACACAAAGGGGCATATTTACAAGCCTCTAGTACTACTTTGCGCCGCCCTAGCATCAACTTCTTTATGCTAAGGAGGCCTTTCTTCTGCACAGTATTTACAAAGTGGTGCAATGCTTGCATTGCGCCGCTTTGTAAACTCTCACTTCACATTATGCTTGCGCCAGAAATAATGTATGCAAGGTGGACATTCTGGCACAGGGATGCTTGAAAAATGACACAGTGAAATTTACAAAATTTTTAACACCTACTCAGAGCAATGGACCTTCCTGTGCTTTGCTGCACTAGCATCGACATTTTTGATGCTGGTGCAGCAATCCGCCACAATCACATCAAATATATTAAAACTATTGTCGTAACGACTGCCATGGTGCCCTGTATTATAAATATGGTGAAACCATGGTGTCGTTAGGTGGAGCAGGGGTAAAGCAAGAAAAGTTCTTGTAACTATGTTCCAAAGTTTTTAGGCACAGTAAACAGGGGTGAGTTAAAAGAGGAAGATTGGGCCACCTTGGTACTGCTGGTCTCTCTTTAAGAGGTAGCTGAGCCTGTCAGATCTTTAGCTCAGGGGAAAGCCATAAGAGCAGATAGGCTACTCCTGGAATTTTATAGGACCTTTTACTCAGAACTCTACCTTTCTGAGGGTGCAGAATGAGGGGGAGGTTCCTGCAGCTTAGGGATCTACTACCGTCTCTGCATTTAGGAAACAAGTCAAGCCACCTTTAAATCCAGGGTCATACAGACCAATTTCATTAATAAATAGTGATGCTAAAATCTATACTAAGATACTGTCAAAATGTATAAGAAACATAATAGCCAATCTGGTATCGCCCCACCAACATGGTTTTCTCTGACTGGGGCATGGTTGATCATGACAGAAGAGTAATTACCTGTTTGATTTAGTAGAGGCAACAAACGCACCAATGTGTCTTATATTATTGCACGACAAAAAGGCCTTTGTCCAGGTCTCTTGGGGTTACCTATGGGAAGTCCTAAAGTAAAAGGGGCTCATCCCTGGCCTCATCAAGGCCAGTAGGGTATTATATCAGGCCCCTAAAGCCAGGCTGCATATTATGGGATAGTCAGACAGGATTTAAATCACGTGGGACAAGACAAAGGTGCCCATGCTTGTCACTGCTATTTTCGCTACATAGTGACTCATTTATCTCCCTGTTGGAGAAGAATTCAGGGATCAGGTCGGTTTTGGTAATTCAGATGGAATGTAAAGTGCAGGTGTATGTGGTTGGCATCACCTTGGTAACATCAAATTCTCTAAGAATTTGTTGTGCGATTATTTTAGTGATTTGCATGGGAATCTTTTCATTTAGCTCTGGGTGTGTGGTGTGTGCCCTTATACCACGTTCATTTAATTTATTCTCTTTTATTATTGTAACAAGGCTTCAGTTTAGCGGAGATGCTTTATTATTTTTAGCAGCTGCCCTTCCATGCAGGATTTGTTATTAGTTCTTTTGCATAACATTTCATCTTGTGCTCTGCCCATGGCTGTACATGATAATTTACTAAGTATTACCTGTCCAAGAGTATGATGTCTACCTTACACAGAAAATACACTTTATCACATCAGGGCAGTTCTCAGAATAACAAGTTTTGTTATAAAACAACACGCTGCCCGAACTATGTTAGAGGGGACCAGCAAGCCATTTTGCACTGTACCATGTTGTCATAACTCTGCTGAACTTGGCCTCATTGCTCCATCTACTTTAGGGACTACCAGCAGATCACAGGCAGAAAACCCCTGCGTAATATCTAGGTATGGGGGTTGGACTCCCTTGCAGAGACCAGTATGGGCAGATTAGGGTTAACACTTTCAACACTTCAATGTAGATTTCTTGTAGTGCAGGTAGGGTTTTAGATTCTCTAATGTGACAGAATGTTGAGATTTATTATCTGTTTCACTTTCCTTGTCACAATGGTAATTGTGTTTTCATCTTCCTAATAATTGTAATTCATAAAATTTAACATAGAACACAGTTGCTTCAATAAAACATATTGAACCAAGTCCTGCTTCTGCTTGTCCTTGCATGTATGTAACTTTTGTAACCAAGAGAAAGAGGTAAGATCTATTCCACCAGGACTTCCCTGGGAAGTTAAAGAGGTGTCATGCATCAGGTTGCAACAAAACACCTTTACTTTTGGGTTTTGGTGAGGTGCTGCTAGCTAGCTGAAAGTGTTAGGCAGGTAGCTACTAGATGGTCTGGGATGAACTCAGACCCCCACCACACAGTGGTGCTGCCGCCTAAAACAGGCAGGCTTGTCCTACAATGAGAGTCCTATGACAAGTCTTATCTAAAATTGAGAGTGAGGCTAAAAGCTTTGGGGCACTGGCAGATTACCATCTTAATGATGGCAAGACCATGTAGTGTGTACTAGGGGAATTGCTCTGGTGGATGACACAATCTATCTGGGGATTACGAAAACATCTATATTAGGTTAGCTAGTGGAGGTGAATCCAACACCCCTAAGATTGGAAAAAATTCCAAAAGTATTATATGTATTCAGAGCTATTTCTTTGCAGCTCAACCAAACTAGAGAGTGTGCGCTTTGACTTCCTCTGGCAGTTTAAGAAGCAAGAAAGGCCTTTTGAAACATGATACTTCCTAAAAGCGAGGGGGATGGGCAGTTCCAAGTGTTACTTTTTACTATTGGTTCTATATGCTTCAGCACATACGGATTTTGATTATGGGCAAGACACATATTTTAAGCATTTCTGGAACTTCAAATATATGAACTAACCCTTTGATCTAAGGTCAAGGGGTGCTTTTGAGGAATATGGAATCTAGCTACTACAAGAAGGCCTGGTTTTAGACTGTGAAGGGGGCATACAGGGTGTGGCAGAAAGTGAAGAGGAGAACGGGCATCATTCCATTTATTCCGTAGCCTCCTTTATGGGGTTCTCCTGCTTTACCCTCTCTAGTCCACAGTAAAATGGGTAAAAGATGGAAGCAGAATGGTATTTCAAGACTCACTGACTTTTATGACAAAGAATTGCTGTACTCATTTAGTGAGAGACAGGAAATGTATGGCCTCACAAGAGAGAAATGTTTTAAACACTTGCAGATTAGAGAAACTGTTAGCAAGAATCAGGATTCAGTCAGCAAAGTCCCCATTATAGAAACCATAGATGGGGAGAACTATATTTGATATTTATGGCTATGGCATTGGTCACTATGTGCATATCATCAGGATGGCTAAGTCCTCATCCTCCAGCCTTTCCAGATTGTAGGACACAGTTCTTGGCAAAGCAGAATATGAAAAGGAGCCTATGTGAGTGAAAAGACCGGAAGGCATGGAGACTCCGAGGCCTTGATTTGGTCTTTATTAACTATCTTGATTTAGAGTATAAGTTAATTATGCTATCTGTTGGAATAGGGGACAAGGCAGAGACTCTTTAATCTCCCCCTAGGGGGAGTGATATTAACTTTCCCCTTGCACTCTTGTGCACATTCTTGTGAACATTCCTCCCAAGAAGAGGGATAGGATCTTCATAACCTGCGCCAGAACTTGAAGTGTCTTTCTGAATACCTTTTCTGGCAACAATATGTGGAACTCAGAGTGTGGAGTTTAAAGTATATATATTATTTTGGGATGTTCGGTCATATCTTTTACTTTTTTGATTCTGATGGCCATAGGAGTTGTTAAGGCGTTCTGGATTTCTTGAAGCTGTATATATGCAAACGGAAGGAGTAGAACTGACCAATAATATGCACTTTATGACTTTGCACAAATTTGATTTGATGTTGATCAATACTATGGTCACTAATACCTTGGGCCAGATTTAAGAAAAGTGCCCCTTAGTGCCCCCTTAATGCCACCATGGTGGTTGTTAGGGAACTAGCATCAACATATTTGACACTGGTTCGGGGCTTTGCATGATTAGTGTAAAAAATGTTGTCTAATCCTGCAAAGCTCATTGAGGCCCATTGTAAACCATGGTGTGCCTCCTATTAACGCTTGCTCTGTGCAGGCATTAAAAGTACCAGAAAAAAATGCATGGTGCAGGTATAATGTAGAGCAAAGGGTTACAAAGTGGTGCAATGCATTCATTACGCCACTTTTTAAATTTGGTGCCACAATTTTGGCCTTTTTGAGCCACATCAATGTAAAAAATGACACTAATGTGGCGCAAGGAGATGTCAGGGGCTCCTAAGCCTGCCCTTGTATCTTTTGATTGCACTGTTTTATATTGCTGTACCCAATTCATCATGGTAACATGGAGGTCTGCACTTCATTGTTACATGTGATCTATATATTATCCACTCTTGCTGCTAACTGTACAAAGTCTGATCAAGAATATGCACTTTACGTCTTTTATAGTTTGCACCTGGTTACAACCAGATCTGAATCAATGGTAATTGGATTTTCTGAATGCCCATTTTGTAACTAGTTGCAATTAGGAAATCCGTTGTACATGCCTAAAGCAATTCACAATTAGAAAATCCCTATTTGTGATTTCTGATTTTGCAACTTCCAAAATTTGATTTCTGCTAGATAGAAATCACATTTTGCACCACCACAAATGCCTTTCATACATATCAATATGTCATTTTACATTTCCTAACGGCCTGAATTGGCAATTCACACAGTTAGGAAATGCAAAATGCCTTCGTACATATGGGTCTAAATCCAGTTTTCTGCCCAATCTACTTTGATGCTGCCAAACAGGTCTGATTAAACTCCTAGTAATATTGATGCTACTTAATAGTCCTAGAGGTTTCATATGAAGCTGGCATTGTGGGCCCTATCGCTTGAAGTGAATCCTGGAAGTGGTAATTTAAGACAAGTATATGCCACAGTGTTTGAATTTTGTCTCAAATAGTTGAAGATTGGATCTGTGCTATTTTACCACCTTAGACTGTGTTAAATGATTTTGACTACAACTTAATAGGGATGTGCATAACATGTGGCAGCCTTTGTCATCGTCTCTAAAAGAACAAAAGACAACACTATAACATAAGACAATGTTCAATGCACCACACCTAAAACCAAACAGGACAAAACAAAACAGTTAAAAAAGACTGCAATCAAAGTACAGTACAAGCAAAATCAATGTAGTAATGCAGCACAGAAACACACCAGCACAAAAAACAACACATCAAATGTAACAAATCAAATGTGCACATATAGGCGGTCATTCTGACTTTGGCGGGCGGCGGAGGCCGCCCGCCAAAGTCCCGCCGTCAGAATACCGCTGCGCGGTCAGAAGACCGCCGCGGTAATTCTGAGTTTCCCGCTGGGCTGGCGGGCGACCGCCAGAAGGCCGCCCGCCAGCCCAGCGGGAAACCCCCTTCCATGAGGATGCCGGCTCCGAATGGAGCCGGCGTAGTGGAAGGGGTGCGACGGGTGCAGTTGCACCCGTTGCGATTTTCAGTGTCTGCTTGGCAGACACTGAAAATCTTGGTGGGGCCCTGTTAGGGGGCCCCACGACACCCGTTACCGGCAGCCAGGTTCTGGCGGTCAAAACCGCCAGAACCAGGCTGGCAGTAAGGGGGTCGGAATCCCCATGGCGGCGCTGCCTGCAGCGCCGCCATGGAGGATTCCCTTGGGCAGCGGGAAACCGGCGGGACACCGCCGGTTTCCCGTTTCTGACCGCGGCTGTACCGCCGCGGTCAGAATGCCCATGGATGCACCGCCAGCCTGTTGGCGGTGCATCCGCGGTCCCCGGCCCTGGCGGTGGTCAACCGCCAGGGTCGGAATGACCCCCATAGTCTTGTCTCACAGTTCCACTTCCAAAAGTCTGACTTTATGATATGGTTGTATGGTTGTAAAAGAGGTTTGAAACAAGCAATGGCTTAACTTTTTTTTAGCACACAGTTACAAATTCGAATTTTGAGTTAACATTTACACCAGTACACCATATTTGCCTCTTTTTGATATGTGCTGTCTTTGTAACGTGACTTATGTTTATATCCTAGCATGCCTTCGAAAGTTAAGCACAATCTGGACTCAACTATATACGTCTTAACAGCTTCAACAATTTTTGTTCATGTTGCAATCTTTTATCCCTTAAATGTAAAGAAGCAATACATCTAAAGGGGAGGAAAAATGTCCCTTTACTGAGGTAATTTATAAAGAGAGCATGTAAAGAAGTTAATGCGTGAAGAATATATGGCCTACTCCCATCAATACTTATGGGAGAAAATATTATTATTTTTGGATAAATAAATGTGCTCAAAAAGGACATGTAAATCAATGTTGTTGAGTGTCATCTTCAATTAAATTTTCACCGCATGCAAAACGTTACAATTTCACCCTGAGAAAACAGAATCACAAATCCTGTGTTACTGTATACATCACTGCATTTGATCCATATTGCCTTAGTACTTAGTCGTCCCACAGTGTACATACACATTCAAAGAAAACATTAATTTCTATTGCACAAAATCTCTAATTAAGTTCAGTGGTGTCAACCCATTACTCACTGCTTTTTGTGTAGAATATGTAATGGTCCACTCGATATCAGATGGCTGTTTTTAATTAGACACTGAAATTGTGCTGTAACATTTTTAATCAAATCATCTCCCGCTGTGTGGACATAATCAAGCGACTGTCTCTTTATAGGAACAATTTTCTTCACTGTTAATTTCAAATGAGATATGTAACAACATATTGTATGTCTTGCGGGCCGGGGCCCTGGATGCAAGAGATTTTTCAATTGCCTTTTTGTTATAAAAAGAGTAAGATGCAAGATTAAATGGTACTCATTATCAAACAAAATGTACAGGTACCATATTCGCAAAAGGCTCTTGCCTATTCCTACTCCAGAACCCTCATATATATTAGTATATCATGGACATGGTAGTGTTAAAAACTCAAGATGACCTTAGTCGATAAAAAATATATGAGAATGCATTAGTTTACATTGTCTTGGTGAAGGAAAGTTCACTGAGGGGCCATAATGAAAACATGCTGTGACTAAAATCCCATTTACTGTAGCATGTGCTAACATTATAGCATGCGATAACAGGCTTACAGCGCAGTCATATATTGGTAACAAATACATATATTTGTATTACTCGTTTTATTCACCTTTAGCAAAATGCGAACACAATCAATTTAGAGGTTCCAGCCATAAGTAAAATATGTAGGATGAAGTTTATAAAGATCCTTCAGACTCTTACAACACAATTGTACATTTCAAAAATGTATATTTGCATAGGCATCTGGAAAATACACATACACTAAAAGTGCTAAACATGTGTGTATTAGACAACACTGGGAAGTGGGAGCATGGGGAATCCTACATTTATAAAACACTCTGGCGGTCATTCTGACCGCCGCCCGCCATGCGGCCACGCCATTTGGCCGCTCCGTTGTCAAAAGACCGCGGAGGCCATTCTGGCTTTCCCGCTGGGCCGGCGGGCGTCCGCCAAAGGAGTGTCCGCCGGCCCAGCAGGAAAGGCCCTGCAACACAGAGGCCGGCTCCGAATGGAGCCGGCGGTGTTGCAGGGGTGCGACGGGTGCAGTTGCACCCGTCACGATTTTCACCGTCTGCTATACAGACAGTGAAAATCATGCTGGGGCCCTGTCGGTGGCATGGGCAGTGCAGGGGCCCCCAGGGGCCCCACGACACCCGTTCCCGCCATCCTGTTCCTGGCAGTAAAAACTGCCAGAAACAGGATGGCGGGAAGGGGGTCGGAATCCCAGCGCCGCCATGGAGGTTCAACCCTGCCAGGGGTATTCCGGCGGGAAACCGCTGGATCCCCTTTTCTGACCGTCAGAATGGGCACTGAAGCACCGCCAGCCTGTTGGCGGTGCTTCCGTTGCACGCGGCCCTGGCGGTTTAGGACCGCCAGGGTCAGAATGAGGCCCTCTGTACCTTTTAGACACCCAGTTTGGGATCTTTATTTGAACTTGAAAAAAAACTGCAATTTTTAACATTAATACATACACTCATTTCACTCATAGGATTCAATGAGAGTTGTAGTCAGAGTATAAAAGTTTTATTTAGCATAGGTTTTACATCTTTCTTTGTTAGTCACATATAGTTTACAGCAAACTGCATAAAGTTTGTCCCATAATCTATCCCTATTCTAGTATTCTAAATCAGTAAAAGTAATTCATTTAGCCAGAAAATAGCAAAAGGAACACTTGCCTAAGAGGCAGTCTGGTCGGTAAAGCTATCAGTACTCATAAAGAATACTGTAACATATTCAGATGGAAAATGTTGGAAAATTGGTTATTGGTAAGGGCAGGTAGGTACCTACCCTTAGCAATAGGCCACTAAACTCCACTTAGGTCCAGTTAGGTCTCAGTAAATTAAACCCAGCTCAACCCTTGGTAGCTTGGCAACGAGCGACAAGGCTTAACTTAGGAGACAGAGTGTATCACAAAACAGTAATTAAATAAAACACAGGAAACAGTTTAAAAATCCAAAACAAATTTGTAAAAATAGAATATATTGTTATCTTTAAAATGACACAAAAACGAATAAAATCAGATAAGGGGAACCGGAGATATGAATTTTTAAAGAATTATTGTTTTTTAAGCGCCTAGAAACAAAAAGCGCCAATCGGGTCACCTGGTTGCACCTTGACCGGGGCAAAGTCAAAGTTTAAGGCCGACCGCGATGGAGCCCTGCTCGGCTACAGGCCACGGGAGGCCTCAGTTAAAAGTTTACCTTCACACTTAGGGGGTCATTCTGCCAGGGTCGGCAGGAGCACCGCCGACAGACCGGCGGTGCCCCACAGGGCATTCTGACCGCGGCGGTTCGGCCGCGGTCAGATTCGGGAAACCGGTGGTCTCCCGCCGGTTTCCCGCTGCCCAGCAGAATCCTCCATGGCGGTGGAGCGCACTCCAGGAACCAGGAACAGGATGGCGGTAGGGGGTGCCGCGGGGCCACTGGGGGCCCCTGCAGTGCCCATGCCAATGGCATGGGCACTGCAGGGGCCCCTGTAAGAGGGCCCCACAAAGTATTTCAGTGTCTGTGCAGACACTGAAATACGCGACGGGTGCCACTGCACCCGTCGCACCTTCCCACTACGCCGGCTCAATTCGGAGCCGGCGTCCTCGTGGGAAGGCTGATTTGCCCTGGGCTGGCGGGTGGCCTTTTGGCGGCCGCCCGCCAGCCCAGGGCAAATTCCAAAATACCCTCAGCGGTCTTTCGACCGCGGAGCGGTATTTTAGTGGGGGAACTTCGGCGGGCGCCGAAGTTAGAATCACCCCCTTAGTCTCTTTTCTGAAATTTTCCTCATGAACCTGCCATTCCAATCCGACCTCCTGGAGCCCTTTTCCGGATGCGCGTCGCAGGAATCCTCAGTGGAGATTTTTACCTTCGGACTTAGTCATTTTTTCAAGGTGAAAATCCTTCGACCGGGGTAAACCTGGATCTTGATCCGACATCCCTGGAGCCCTCCTAGGATACAATGGCTGGGAGGTCCCGGTCACGCTAGCTGGGAGGTCCCGGTCAACTTTTTACCTTAGGACTTAGGGGGTCATTCTAACCCTGGCGGTCGGTGATAAAGCAGCGGCCAACCCGCCAACAGGCAGGCGGTCAAAAAAATGGAATTCTGACCCTGGCGGGAACCGCCAACACAGCCCGCCACTTTAACACTCCGACCGCCACGGCGGGACCGACAAACAGCGCGGCGTCACCGCCAAAAGGCGGCAGACAATGTACCGCCCACCCTATCACAACCCACCTTTTCCGGGGCGGGAGCCCCGCCGATAAAAACACGGCGGAAACAGACTACGAACGGGAAAACGCTCACCTCTATACACTCCACGAGGAATCTGGACAGCATGGAACCCGAATTAAACATCCTACCAGCTCTTGTCTACCTGCTCATCTACCACGAGTACGAACACCGGCGCAGACGACAACGGTGAGTACTGCACCTACGACACAGGGGAGGGGGGAGGAGGAAAGGTTACGTGCACACACATACGCGATACACCCACCCCCCCAACCCACCCCCCCAATACCTACACACCAATGCAGAGCAACAAGTCAGAGTGACATCCCCCAAACCCCCCGGAAGAATGCAAAGACATAATTAAAATGAAGTTTCAAACTTATGTATAAAATAGGTTCATTGAAGTCATGGTAAATATGCCATATGAAATATACAAAAGAAATAATGAACATAGTGCAAAGTATAAACCTAGTCAATAAGTCCTGCACAGTCCGTTAAATATCCATAGTCCGTGGGCCAATGTGTACAAACACATGGGCAAAGCCCACACAGGAGATCGGATACCATTGGAGAGAACACTGCAGGGGCATCAGATGATAAAACAACAGGCACCTCAGGGGGAAGGGAAAGGGGGGCACCTCAGCCACATGAGTCCACGACGCCAGATCCACGAGGGGCCTCCATGCCCACTGTACCATCCTGGGGAGTGCAAAGCCACAGTCCATCAGATGGATAACCGACTCCACTGGTATTGGAGGAGGCATGGTGCCCAGAGTGCTTCGTGAACACCTGCTCGACACAGAACCGGCTCTGTCAATGGACCAGCGGTGCTTGAGACGGCGGTGCCCAGCGGAGCGGTGTTTGAGACGGCGGTGCCCAGCGGAGCGGTGCTTGAGAGGAAGGCCCCAGCAGAGCGGTGCTTGAGACGGCGGTGCCCAGCGGAGCGGTGCTTGAGATGAAGGGCCCAGCGGAGCGGTGCTTGACAGGAAGGGCCCAGCGGAGCGGTGCTTGAGAGGAAGGGCCCAGCGAAGCGGTGCTTGACAGGAAGGGCCCAGCGGAGCGGTACTTGACAGGAAGGGCCCAGCGGAGCGGTGCTTGACAGGAAGAGCCCAGCAGAGCGGTGCTTGACAGGAAGGGCCCAGCGGAGCGGTGCTTGAGATGAAGGGCCCAGCGGAGCGGTGCTTAACAGGAAGGGCCCAGCGGAGCGGTACTTCACAGGAAGGGCCCAGCGGAGCAGTGTTTGACAGGAAGGGCCCAGCGGAGCGGTGCTTGACAGGAAGGGCCCAGCGGAGCGGTGCTTGACAGGAAGGGCCCAGCGGAGCGGTGCTTGAGGCGGCGGTGCCCTATTCAGCGGTGCCTGTCTTGGCGGGGCCCTGTTCAGCGGTGCTCTTCACGGTGGGCCCTGTTCAGCGGTGCCTGTCTTGGCGGTGCCCTGTTCAGCGGTGCTCTTCACGGCGGGGCCCTGTTCAGCGGTGCCTGTCTTGGCGGGGCCCTGTTCAGCGGTGCTCTTCACCGCGGGGCCCTGTTCAGTGGTGCCTGTCATGGCGGGCCCTGTTCAGCGGTGCTCTTCACGGCGGGCCCTATTCAGCGGTGCCTGTCTTGGTGGGGCCCTGTTCAGCGGTGCTTGTCCTGTCTTTCAAGGGAGCCAGACCTGGCCAAGACTCCCCGCTTAGTCGCCCTCCGACCTTGCGGTAGCGGGGCCCTCCTGTGATGGAGTCTTGGGCCCGTGGGTGTCGTCCGTCACACCCGGTATGGGGCTGGTGGGGCCCTCCTGGTGCACTCGCCTGCTGCATGTCTTCTCCGCCCTGCTGCCCTTGCCCTCCTTCGCTGCAGCTCTCTGGCCCTTGCCTCCCTTAGATGATGTGGCAGGTGACGGGGCAAGGCCACTCTCCTTGGTGGCAGCCGTCTCAGGCTTTTCGCGCCTGCCCCTCAATTTTTCTTGTCCTCTTCCCAGGGGGTGGGCTGGCTGTCCCCTTACTGCTGGCCGATGTTCCTTCACTAGGAGCTTGTGGACTCCAATAGCCCTGCACTATGGTGATACTAGATGCAGGGCTGGTGGTGGCTGAGGTGCTCTTTGGACTCTTACCAGATGGAGGGGGTGGGTCAGGTGATGCAAAGAGGTTAATTTTGGAGAGGAAAAGTTTTTTAGGAGCAATGGGAAGGGTAGGTGCAGTGGGTATGGGAGTGGAGGAAGAGGATGTGGTTGTAGGAGAGTCAAGTTTGCTGTCTTTGGGTGCAGGTGCTTGGGCTGGAGGCTGTCGTGAGGTGGATGGCTGTTGGGTGGGTGGCTGCCTGCGTTTGTGTGGTTTGGAAGAGGGGGTGACAGACACAGTGGGAGAGGACACAGGGGACGTGTAAATGGCAGTGGGGGTGGTGACTGCACGTGTGCTGACTGTAATGGAAGGTGTGCTGGTGATGGAAGTACTGGCTGATGGTGGTGTGCATGAAGGTGTGAGTGGAGACGTCACAGGGAGGGAGGAGGGAGACGAGGAGGAGGGGGACACAGAGGTGGTAGTGACTGTTGGCATGTCTGCATCTGGATGTTGTTTGTGTGAATGCTTGTGGGATCTGTGGTGCTTATGTCTGGATGAGCTGCCCTTGGGTGTTGAGGTGTGTGCAGGCTGGTCTGATGGTGTGGATGGGATAGGCTGAGGAATAGGAGACTGGGACTGGGTGGAGGGAGTTAGAAGAGGGAGGCTGGAGACAGGGACAATGGCTGCCGTCAGTGCTGTGGCCAGAGCGTTGAACGATCGCTGATGGGCAGCCTGACCCGAATGAATGCCCTCCAGGTTTGCATTGCTCCGATGCACCTCCCTTTCTACACCCTGGATGGCATTCAAAAGGGTAGACTGCCCAACAATGATGGTCTGGAGGAGGTCAATGACCTCCTCACTGAGGGCAACAGGGGTAACTGGGGCAGGGCCTGAGGTGCCTGGGGCGAAGGAGATGCCCACCTTCCTGGCACGGAGCGAAGGCTGAGGGGCTGCTGGGAGGGCGGGGCTGGTGCGCTGGGTGGCGGCTGTACCTGTTGTGGCGGTGGGCACAGATGTTGCCGCCACCGCAAGGGAGCTCCCTTCCGAGGACGTGTCGGTGTCGCTGACGTCTCCACGGGTCCCCGTTGTGGAGCTCCCCTCGCCCTCCGTCTCACTGGTGAACTCGGAGTCGGTCGGGGCCATGTGAGATGCAGCTCCCTCGTGCGCCAATGCCACTTCTCCTCCGCCTGATGATGCTAATGCACACATGCACAGGAAGAAAAAGAAAATGGGTGGGGGGGAGAAATGAAGACAGGTTGAGTGCATGCATTGGCAACACCGTTGGCGGAGAGGACAGACACAGAAGCCCCCTGCACTACGCTGCGCAATTGGGGTACACTACTCAGTTCTTGTGACTAGGCCTACAGGTCTATGGACGACAAATGCACACATGGGTGATGCAGGACCATGGATAGCTGTACTTGGCACCCTACAGAGGTGGGGGGCGGGGGCACAGGGCCATGCTTAACGGAGGGGACTAGCCTACAGAAAGCACACTGGCCTTGAGTTACCCACAGCCCTCCTCCCCAACCCAGACACCTCCACTGCGCGCAAAGATAGCAGAATGTGCTGATACTCACCCCCTTGTGTCTGCTGTGATGTCCTCACGCACCCATCCAAATCGGGGTAGGCCACCTCCAGGATCCGGGACATCAGGGGGGTCAATTGGCGGCTGGCACCCCTCCTACGTTGGGAGGCCATCCCCAGCAGAGACTCAGCGGTCTTCCTGGTCCCGCGGCGGATGTCATCCCACCTCTTTCGGCAGTGGGTGCCCCGTCTGTTGTGGACCCCCAGGGCCCGGACGTCCTTGGCGATGGCACGCCAAATGTCGATCTTCTGATGGGCGCTGACCTATTTGACATGTACAGGGTGGGAAAGGAAATATCATCACTTTTCTGCATGGTAGATGTGAGTGGCCCCCCCTCCCCAACCTTGCCATGTGGCACATGTTCCCATCTGTCGTGCGTTGCACTCCTCATTCGCTCCCCTCCCCACCATCTTACATACACCCCACTCAACACAGGCATAGCCCATTCAGCGTGCACCCTGTGTACTAACCTGTTGGTCTGGAGGACCGTAGAGTAGCGCATACTGGGGGAGGACCCCATCAACAAGTTTCTCCAATTCTTCGGAAGTGAAGGCAGGGGCCCTTTCCCCAGTCGCAGCAGCCATTATATCTCCCAGACCGAGGTCACAGCAGCACTTGCAGTATAGGTCCTCTCCAGTGGATGATCAGGTCTCGAGTGATTAATCAGATAGAAAATGGCGGTCACGCCCGCGGCGGTGCGTACCGCGACCGCCGGCACACATCGTCATTGGCTCCTGAGACCCATAGGGTTCAATGTTAACCAATGCTGCTTTGCACCGCGGTCTTCGACCGCCTACCGCCACGGTGTGCCACGCCAGCGCAGTGACCTCACAGCCCACTGTCACACTTCACAGGTCAGGCAGCCGCCATTTCAAGGGC
Source organism: Pleurodeles waltl (assembly GCF_031143425.1). Taxonomy (NCBI): domain Eukaryota; kingdom Metazoa; phylum Chordata; class Amphibia; order Caudata; family Salamandridae; genus Pleurodeles; species Pleurodeles waltl. Next base: position 875,485,221 of record NC_090438.1, read on the forward strand.
CCACATGGCATGATTTCTACTGCGTCACACAGGCCTAGGCCTTGCATTGCCACTCATACAAGCCGTTCCATGCATAGCGATTTGTGTACTGTGCAAGCTGTGAGAACGAACCTGTGGGTTGCTTGACTCTGTGCTCCATGGTGTCCTTCCTAGGCACCGTCCGCTGGGACTTGCGAGGAGAAGGATGAATCCTCCCGTGTACCGACCGCTGGTGGACCTGTCGACAATGGAAGAACGACATATCATACTTACATACCGGCTTGACAGAGCAACTATACATGAACTATGTGCCCAGCTGGAGCCAGACCTGATGTCCCCCATCCGCCAACCCACAGGGATTCCCCCTCTGGTGCAGGTTCTGTCAGCACTCCATTTTTTGGCAAGTGGGTCGTTTCAGACAACAGTGGCCATATCATCTGGGATGTCTCAGCCTATGTTTTCTAAGGTTTTATCCAGAGTGTTGTCTGCCCTGATGAAATACATGCGGAGCTACATTATTTTCCCTGAGGTGGGCGAATTGGCTACAGTGAAAGGTGATTTCTATGCCCTTGGACATATCCCCAACATCATTGGGGCCATTGATGGGACCCATGTGGCTTTGGTTCCCCCAAAGACAGTGAGGAGGTGTACCGAAACAGAAAAAGTTATCATTCGATGAATGTCCAGGTGGTCTGTTTGGCTGACCAGTACATCTCCCATGTAAATGCCAAGTTCCCTGGGACAGTGCATGACGCGTATGTCATGCGAAATAGCAGCATCCCTTATATGATGGAACAGCTACAGAGACACCGTGTGTGGCTAATTGGTGACTCTGGTTACCCCAACCTGTCGTGGCTACTGACCCCAGTGAGGAATCCCCGGACCAGGGCAGAGGAACGGTACAATGAGGCCCATGGGCGATCTAGGAGGATCATAGAAAGGACCTTCGGGGTCCTGAAGGCCAGGTTTAGGTGCCTGCATATGACAGGGGGATCCCTCATGTACTCACCAAAGAAGGTGTGCCAGATCATCGGGGCCTGCTGTATGCTTCACAATCTTGCATTGCGACGCCAGGTGCCTTTTCTGCAGGAGGATGGTCCAGATGGTGGTGTTGTTGCAGCTGTGGAGCCTGTGGAGAGTGAAGAGGAGGAAGACGACGGGGACGACACGGACAACAGGGATACAGTCATACAACAATACTTTCAGTAGCACACAGGTAAGAAACAGCCACCCCAATTTACATTTACTTAAGGCCTCATGCGTCTCCACTGTCTGTGTTTCCCCCCAGTTCCTGTTAACTGATTTGTGACTTTCCCTTCCCTTTTCAGAGCTGTATGACCCACTGCCTGACTTCAGCTTTGTTTGCCAATGGACTAAAGCTTATTGAAATTGGTATGTTGTCATCACAAAGTAACTGGACATTATTGAACCGTTATGTGTAATACATTTGTTAAGAATACAAGCAGACTCCTGTTTATTTAAGTGGAATAAGTGATTTATTTTAAGTGCTAGATGTAGGTAAATGATTGGGAAGCGGGGATGGGTGGGGGTGGAGTAATGTCTATGGCAGAGTCCAGTTCTCAGTCGCACAGGTGCATTGTCCATATGCCTGTGGAAGGATGGAGCAGGGGCAGTTCAAGGTTGGACAGGGTGACAATGTGGGACAGTGGGGTGACATCAGGGGGTATCTTAGGCTGGCGGGGGTCTTGCAATCCTACTCTGTCTTCTTGTGAGATCTCAGGTTCCGCTTGCGGGGTGGTTCTTCTTCTGCAGGAGGTGGGGTTCTGGTGGCCTGTTGTTGTGTGGGGGCCTCCTGTCCACTAGCACCGGCGGAGGTGGTAGGCTGTTCCTGGCCTGGGCCAGTGACAGGGGCCCTTTGGGGTGCCACATGGTCCCGCAATGTGGTGACGATCTAGGTAAGGGCCAGGACGATGGTCCCCATTGCAGAACCGATGTTCCTCAGTTCCTCCCTGAACCCCATGTACCGTTCCTCCTGCAGTTCCTGGATCTCCTGGTACCGGGCCAGTACCGTCGCCATCGTCTCCTGGGAGCGGTGGTATGCTCCCATGATGAAGGAGAGGGCCTCTTGGAGAGTCGGTTCCCCGGGCCTGTCCCCCCCCCTGTCGCACAGCAGCCCTCCCAGTTCCCCTGTGTTCCTGGGCCTCTGTCCCCTGGCCGGTGTGCCCACTACCACTGCCCCCAGGTCCCTGTTGTTGTTGGGGTGGTGGGTCAACCTGGGTGCCCTGTAGTGGTGGACACACCGCTGATTTACGTGCCCTGGAGACAGAGGCATGGGCCCGCTGGGTGGGAGCTGTGCTGGTGTTCCCAGAGGGGGTTGGGTCTGGTGTAGCCTGTGGCTGTCTGTGGGGAACCGACTGTCCAGAGGTCGCCGATGGGCCGGGCTGGTCGTCTGGCTCCAGGGAGACAGAGCTGCTGTCATCGCTGGGGGCCTCTTCTGGGGGTGGGATGGACATCTCTGGACCCTCCGTGGCGGTGTGGTGGCGTTCGGGTCCTGCAGGGGTATAAAGGTATGGCTATCGCTTCTGTGTGTGGGATTTCGTGTGATGGGTGGGTGTCCGTGTACCCATGTGCAGGCATTTCCTTGTGGGAGCTTTTGTGAGGGTGGCTTGTGGGGGTGATGTGTGTGTGCAGTGGGCATGCTTTGGTGATGGGTGTCCATGCTTTGGGGTGGCATGCAGGGCTTGGTGTTGGGATGGGTGGGTTGTGATGGTGAGGCTTTTGCTAGGGGTTGGTGTGATGGGGGAGGGGGTGAGGGTGGGGCAATGATTTGACATTCAGGTGGGGTGGGGGTGGGAAGCAGTAGTGAAGATTTGCCTTACCAGAATCCATTCCTCTGCCTACTCCAGCGAGGCCCTCAGGATGCAGGATGTGCAAGACTTCCTCCTCCCACGTGGTAAATTCTGGGGGAGTAGGTGGGGGTCCGCCGCCAGTCTTCTGCACCGCTATGTTGTGCCTTGATACCATGGAACGCACCTTCCCCGTAGGTCGTTCCATCTCTTCCTGATGTCCTCCCGATTGCGTGGATGCTGTCCCACCGCGTTAACCCTGTCCACTATCCTTTGCCATAGCTACATCTTCCTGGCAATTGTGGTGTGCTGCACCTGTGCCCCGAAGAGCTGGGGCTCTACACGGACTATTTCCTCCACCATGACCCTGAGTTTGGCGTCACTGAACCTGGGGTGTCTTTGGGGTGCCATGGGGTGGTGTGGTTGAGGTGTGGGGTGGCGTTTGTGGTGATGAGTGTGGTGCGTGTGGTGGTGTTTGGTGCCTGGATTCTGTGTGGGTGATGGTGTTGTGTGCCTCTGTGTTGTGGGATTCTCGATTCTGTGCTCTGTCTCTAGCCTTCGTCAATGATTTCGGGTCGTAGGGGCTTGTGGGTGATGTGGGTGGGTGTTTTATATTCTGTTGGGTGCGTGGGAGTGGTGTTAGTATGTGTATCAGGTGTGTGTATTTCGAACTGACCAATGTGGCTGAGTTTTCTCTGGGTGTGTGTATTTTGACCGTGGCGGTGTGTACCGCCAATGGAATACCGCGTTTGAAAGACCGCCGCGTGGATTTGTGGGTCGGAATGGTATGGGCGTATTTCTGTTGGCGTGACGGTGGAGGTTTGGTCAGCGCCATTTTTTCGCTGACCTTTGGTGTGGCGGATTTTTGAGGATGTCGGGTTTTCGGCGGTTTGGCAGTTGCGGGTCAGAATGACCGTGGCGGTTTACCACGGCGGTGTTATGGCGGCCTTCTGGCCAGCGGTAAGCGCCATTTACCGCCGAGGTCAGAATGACCCCCTTAGTCTCTTTTTTGGAGATTTTCTTTACTGGGAGGAACCTGCAAATCAGGCCGGGTTGCGGTTGAGGCAAGCCGGCTAGAGTTGCAGCGGCGGGTCGGTCCCTCTATGGAGCTTTTTTCCAAAAGTTCGCCAAACTTCTGGGGCTTCTCCCAGATGTTTCTTTAAGGTTCTTTTGGGGTCCACAGCTCACCCCAAGGGTCCAGAAGCTCTTAGATGATCCTTGGGGGTGCGGACTACAACTCCCAGAATGCACCTGGTGCAAACTCCTTTTTGGCCACTGGGCAGTGGTCAGCTGGTTGATTTCTTCAGGAGTTGGTGCAGGGGACTCTGGTTAGCAATTTTTCACATGTAGCAAACAGGGAGTACCTCCTTGAACCAGTTGAAGCCAGACAAAGTCCTTCTTGTGGTGAAGCCCAAGTGTGCAGCTGGTGCAGTCCTTCTGAGTGCAGGTTCGAGGTGCAGGCCAGGGGTCCAGCAGGGCAGTCCTTCTTCTCCTTTGGTTCTTCCATGTTGGAATCTGATGGGGATCTGAGGTGTGGGTGCAGGTCTGCCAGTTTTATCCTTGCTCCTGGGTGAAAATCAAGGGGGTCCTGATTCTCCAATCAGGTGCAGGGTCCTTCCCCCTGTGATGACCACTTCCTGGGAAGTGTGGCAAAAATCAATCCCAGGAGGCAACATTCTTCAAAAATCTATCATGGCTGAATCTGATTTTTGGAGGTTACATCTGGCTGAGCCCACCCACTGGTGTGGCTAAAAATCCTAAACACACCCCTCTCCTGCCCTCTCCTAATCTAATCAAGGGGGCACCTATGTGTCTGGGGTTGCAGGATGTGGACATGTTACTGTGTTGTTCCAAATGTCCATCTCTGCCTTTGAAGACCAGTTTGGCAGCCCTCCCCCTTCCTGCCTCACCATCTGCTGAGGGGAAATTCCCTCCCACAGGCACATCTCTTTGTGTGAAGCCAGGCCACTTCACACCTCAACAATGCAGCCTGGCCAGGCTGCCAGAGGCTGGCCAATCAGGGCACAGCAGAAAAAACACTGCAGGGCTGAAATTGGCAACTTTTCAGGTAAAGTTTAAAACTCTTTACCTGGACAAGTTAGATTAAATCCCACAACTGGAAGTTGTGGGATTTAATATAACAAATAATTGGATACCAAACTCTTGGTATCCATCATTTAAGGGGACTTTAAAAATTAAAATAAAGTCTCCCCATTCTAGCCTATGAAGGCCATTTACTACAATGAGGGAAAAACAAATTTGGCTGTTTTTACCTCACCAGGGCTTGTCAAACTATTTTATAAGGTCCCTGCTTATAGTTACATGGCACCCAGCCCTAGGGGCACATAGGGCACACCTTGGGGGTGACTTATATGTAAAAATAAGGTAGGTTAAGACTTTGGAACTACTTTTAATTCCAAAGTCGAATTTGTATATAACTTTAATTTAAAAGCAGCCAGCAAGGCAGGCCTGTGTTTAAAATGACAGTGGGCACCTCAGCAGTGCACCTATGGGTGCACTACCTATGCTGTGGTCCCTAAACCTACATGCCCTACCATATACTAGGGACTTATACGTAGGTTAACTTAGCCAATTATAATTAGCCTAATTTGCATATCCACTTTACACAGAGCACTGGCCCTGGGACTGGTAAGCAGTACCCACGGCACAGCCAAGAGTCAGTAACCACCAGTACCTGTCCAAAAAGTGTGGGGGTGACCAGGGCAAAAAGTAGGACTTTCCCACACTTTCCCCCCAGATGAAAGGTGATGGGTACTAACCTACACCCTGGTAGTCCTCATCAGCTAAGTGGAAAGACCTGGAAAGGCCATCTGCATTGGCATGGGCAGCCCCAGGTCTGTGCTCCACTGTGAAGTCCATCCCCTGTAGGGAAATGGACCACCTTAACAGTTTTGGGTTCTCCCCCCTCATATGCATCAGTCATCTGAGAGGTCTGTGGTCAGTTTGTACATGGAAGTGAGTGCCAAACAAGTATGGCCTCAACTTCTTCAGGGACCAGACCACAGCAAAAGCCTCCCTCTCAATGGCACTCCATCTTTTCTCTCTGGGGAGTAGTCGCCTGCTGATGAAGGCAACTGGTTGATCTTGGCCCTCTTCATTAACTTGCGCTAACGCTGCCCCAATCCCTTCCTCTGAAGCATCTGTTTGCACTATAAACTCCTTGCTATAGTCAGGGACCAGTAACATGGGTGCTGAACACATAGCCTGTTTTAGGGTGTCAAAAGCTTTCTGACACTCTGGGGTCCAAATTACCTTCTTGGGTTGCTTCTTGGAGCGAACTCTGACCTGTTTTCGGTCAAGAGCTCGCCCCCCCCACGTCTGCCGCACCACCTTGCTGTGTCCGTGTCCCTGACCCCCGCCCACACGGCTGCTAGCGTGTTCGAGGCCCTCCTCCACCCGCAGGCATCCACCTGCACCTCATCCCTGGTGTCTAGTGGGCTTCTGGTAAGCATCGCTAGACTCGTGTGCATTGTGCCGTTTTCGCCGTATTTGTGTCTGTATTCTGTGTCTTGCTTTTTTGTGCCTTTTGCTCAATTTTGCTTCCATTTGTGTTTTTGCTTCCATTTGTGCCTTTTTAGACTGTTGTAACCGCTTTTTCGCCCCTTGTGCGCTCCCCCTTGCCGCTTTCCCCTGCTGCTGCCTCCCTGTGTCCCCGCCCCCCTCGTGCCCCCATTCGCCGCTCCCTCCCGCCTCCCAGTTGCTCCTCCCTCCCCACTCGCTTCTTAATGGCTGGCGCTGCGCGTCGAGGGTGAGCAACCTCTGACCTGTTTTCGGTCAAGAGCTCACCCCCCCACGTCCGCAGCACCACCTTGCTGTGTCCGTGTCCCTGACCCCCGCCCACGCTGCTGCTAGCGTGTTCGAGGCCCTCCTCCACCCGCAGGCATCCACCTGCGCCTCATCCCTGGTGTCTAGTGGGCTTCTGGTAAGCGTCGCTAGACTCGTGTGCATTGTGCTGTTTTCGCCGTATTTGTGACTGTATTCAGTGCCTTGCTTTTTTGTGCCTTTTGCTCCATTTTGCTTCCATTTGTGTTTTTGCTTCCATTTGTGCCTTTTTAGACTGTTGTAACCGCTTTTTCGCCCCTTGTGCGCTCCCCCTAGCCGCTTTCCCCTGCCGCTGCCTCCCTGCGGCCCCGCCCCCCTCGCGCCCCCATTCGCCGCTCCCTCCCGCCTCCCAGCTGCTCCTCCCTCCCTCCTCCCTTCTTAATGGCTGGCGCTGCGCGTCGAGGGTGAGCAACCTCTGACCTGGTTTCGGTCAAGAGCTCGCCCCCCCACGTCGCAAGCACCACCTTGCTGTGTCCGTGTCCCTGACCCCCGCCCACACTGCTGCTAGCGTGTTCGAGGCCCTCCTCCACCCGCAGGCATCCACCTGCGCCTCATCCCTGGTGTCTAGTGGGCTTCTGGTAAGCGTCGCTAGACTAGTGTGCATTGTGCCGTTTTCGCCGTATTTGTGACTGTATTCTGTGCCTTGCTTTTTTGTGCCTTTTGCTCCATTTTGCTTCCATTTGTGCCTTTTTAGACTGTTGTAACCGCTTTTTCGCCCCTTGTGCGCTCCCCCTTGGCTCTTTCCCCTGCTGCTGCGTCCGTGCGGCCCGCCCCCTCGCGCCCCATTCGCCGCTCCCTCCCGCCTCCCAGCTGCTCCTCCCTCCCCTCTCCCCCTCTCTTCTTAATGGCTGGCGCTGCGCGTCGAGGGTGAGTGACCTCTGACCTGTTTTCGGTCAAGAGCTCGCCCCCCCACGTCCGCAGCACCACCTTGCTGTGTCTGTGTCCCTGACCCACGCTGCTGCTAGCGTGTTCGACGCCCTCCTCCACCCGCAGGCATCCACCTGTGCCTCATCCCTGGTGTCTAGTGGGGTTCTGGTAAGCGTCGCTAGACTCGTGTGCATTGTGCCGTTTTCACCGTATTTGTGACTGTATTCTGTGCCTTGCTTTTTTGTGCCTTTTGCTCCATTTTGCTTCCATTTGTGTTTTTGCTTCCATTTGTGCCTTTTTAAACTGTTGTAACCGCTTTTTCGCCCCTTGTGCGCTCCCCCTTGCCTCTTTCCCCTGCCGCTGCCTCCCTGCGGCCCCGCCCCCCTCACGTCCCATTCGCCTCTCCCTCCCGCCTCCCAGCTGCTCCTCCCTCCCCCCTCCCTTCTTAATTGCTGGCGCTGCGCGTCGAGGGTGAGCGACCTCTGACCTGTTTTCAGTCAAGAGCTCGCCCCCCCACGTCCGCAGCACCACCTTGCTGTGTCCGTGTCCCTGACCCCCGCCCACGCTGCTGCTAGCGTGTTCGAGGCCCTCCTCCACCCGCAGGCATCCACCTGCGCCTCATCCCTGGTGTCTAGTGGGCTTCTGGTAAGCGTCGCTAGACTCGTGTGCATTGTGCCGTTTTCGCCGTATTTGTGACTATATTCTGTGCCTTGCTTTTTTGTGCCTTTTGCTCCATTTTGCTTCCATTTGTGTTTTTGCTTCCATTTGTGCCTTTTTAAACTGTTGTAACCGCTTTTTTGCCCCTTGTGCGCTCCCCCTTGCCTCTTTCCCCTGCCGCTGCCTCCCTGCGGCCCCGCCCCCCTCACGTCCCATTCGCCTCTCCCTCCCGCCTCCCAGCTGCTCCTCCCTCCCCCCTCCCTTCTTAATTGCTGGCGCTGCGCGTCGAGGGTGAGCGACCTCTGACCTGTTTTCAGTCAAGAGCTCGCCCCCTCACGTCCGCAGCACCACCTTGCTGTGTCCGTGTCCCTGACCCCCGCCCACGCTGCTGCTAGCGTGTTCGAGGCCCTCCTCCACCTGCAGGCATCCACCTGCGCCTCATCCCTGGTGTCTAGTGGGCTTCTGGTAAGCGTTGCTAGACTCGTGTGCACTGTGCCGTTTTCGCCGTATTTGTGACTGTATTCTCTGCCTTGCTTTTTTGTGCCTGTTGCTCCATTTTGCTTCCATTTGTGTTTTTGCTTCCATTTGTGCCTTTTTAGACTGTTGTAACCGCTTTTTCGCCCCTTGTGCGCTCCCCCTTGCCGCTTTCCCCTGCCGCTGCCTCCCTGCGGACCCGCTCCCCTCGTGCCCCCATTCGCCGCTCCCTCCCACCTCCCAGCTGCTCCCCCCTCCCTTCTTAATGGCTGGCGCTGTGCGTCCGTGCCAGAGGCAAGCCCGTCTGCGCCCGTCCGCACCTGGAACGTGCCCAGCGCCACCCCCCATGGTCCACACGACCCTTGCATCACCAGACGCCGCTACTCGGCCAACCAGCTCATCGCCCTCAACCCCGGCCGCTCCACAACATGTTTCCAGTCATCCCCAAAGAACACCAAGGGACCATTCTCCTGCCACGCCTGCAACTTCACCTGCGACAGAACAAGGAAACCTGCAACAACCGCAACAAACCACCTCTACTGCATACTCCTCAACACCCGCTCCGCACGCAAGCACGCCATCGAGCTCTGGGACCTGCTCGAAAACCACCACCCCAGACGTAGCCTTCCTAACCGAAACCTGGTGGAACAATTCCTCAGCACCTGACATCGCCACAGCCATCCCGGACAGCTACAAGATCACCAGGAGGGATCGCCCCAACGGGATCGGAGGAGGAATATCCATTGCCCACAAATCCACCCTCAAAATCCACACCCAAACGGACGACGCCCTCAACACTTCCGGATCCACACTGACCGCAACACCACTCTCAGAGGAATGCTCATCTACCGACCCCCAGGACCATGAGCACCCTTCTGTGACTCCATCGCCAACCTCACGAGCACCCATGCGCTCACCTCCACGGACTACATCCTCCTTGGAGACCTCAATTTCCACCTGGAGAACAACAACGACGACAACACCACATCTCTGATCGACAACCTCTCCAACCTCGGCCTCAGACAACTGATCAACACACCCACCCACATCGCCGGCCACACACTTGATCCGATCTTCTCCGCTAGCAACCACATCACCTTTAACCACACCACTGCATCCACTGGACCGACCACCACTGCATCCACTTCACTTTCAAGAAGCACATCGAACACCACCGCACCCAAATACCACCACACCGCCGCTGGAGCAAAGTCACCGAAGACCAGCTGACCAGCACCCTCGCCCAGAGCCCGCCCACTGACCCCACAGACCCAGACACCGCCGCACTCAACCTACGACAGTGGATCAACGACTGCGCCAACACCCTCACACCACTCAAGAGGTCCACCGACAACCAAGGAAAGAAAAAAGCCGCCTGGTTCACTGACAAACTCCTCACCTCCAAACGCACCTGCCAGAAACTAAAGAAGAAATGGCTCCTCGAACACACACCCGACAGCCTTGCAGCCCACAAGGAGGCCACCCGCAAGCACCACCAGCTAATCAGACTCGCCAAACGTTCCCACTTCACAGAACGCCTGAACAACAACGCACACGACAGCAAAGAACTCTCCTGCATCGTGAAAGAGCTCTCCAACCCCAGCGCCAACGTCAACGACACCCCACCATCCCAAGAAGTCTGCGACGCCCTGTCCACCTTCTTCTATCAGAAGATCGCCGACATCCACGACAGCCTCAACACCACCCCTCCGTCAGACCCCACCCCCGACAACTCCACCTGCACCAACCGCCTAACCGCCTGGACCCACGTAGACAACGCTGAAACTTGCAAGATCATGAACTCCATCCACTCAGGATCCCCCTCAGACCCATGCCCCCACCACGTCTACAACAAAGCCGACTCTACCATCACCCCCCAACTTCGAAAGGTCATCAAGTTATCCTTCGAAACCGCGACTTTCCCGGAAAGCTGAAGCACGCCGAAATCCACGCCCTCCTCAAGAAACCCAAGGCAGACCCCAACAACCTCAAACACTTCCGTCCGATCTCCCTCCTCCCCTTCCCGGCGAAGGTCACCGAGAAGATCGTCAACGCTCAGCTTACCCACCACCTCAAGGACATCTCCATCCTTGACCCCTCCCAGTCCGGTTTCAGACGTAACCTCAGCACCGAGACTGCTCTCCTCGCCGCCACAGATGACATAAGACAGCAAATGGACAACGGCGAAACATCAGCCCTCATCCTCCTGGACCTTTCCCCAGCCATCGACACGGTTTGCCACCGCACCCTATTAACACGCCTCCACGAAGCCTGAATACAAGAAAAAGCACTCAACTGGATCTCCTCCTTTCTCTCCGGCAGAACCCAGAGAGTCCGACTCCCACCCTTCCACTCCGAAGCCACCAACATCATCTGCGGCGTACCCCAAGGCTCCTCTCTAAGCCCGATGTTGTTCAACGTCTACATGGCCCCCCTCGCACAACTGGCCCGTCAGCACAACCTCAACATTCTCTCTTACGCCGACGACACCCAGCTCATCCTCTCCCTCACCAAAGACCCACACACCGCCAAAGCCAACCTCCACGAGGGAATGAAGTCCATCGCTGAGTGGATGAGAAATAGCCACCTGAAGTTGAACTCCGACAAGACGGAGGTCCTCATCCTCGGACTCACCCCCTCGGCCTGGGACGACTCCTGGTGGCCCACCGCGCTGGGACCCCCTCCAACGCCAGCCAACCACGCACGCAACCTGGGTTTCGTCCTCGACTCCGCCCTCACCATGTCCAAACAGGTCAACGCAGTTTCCTCCTCCTGCTACAACACCCTCTGCATGCTCCGTAGAATCTACAAATGGATCCCGACGGAAACCAGAACGGTGACACAGGCCCTCGTCAGCAGTAGACTAGACTACGGCAATGCACTCTACACAGGAATCCCAGCAAAAGACATCCGACGCCTCCAACGCATCTAAAACACCTCCGCCCGACTGGTCCTCGACGTACCCCGCCGATGCCACATCTCCCACCACCAGAAAGACCTCCACTGGCTCCCCGTGGACAAGAGGATCACCTTCAAGCTTCTCACCCACGCTCACAAGGCACTCTACAACGCCGGACCAGCCTACCTGAACAACAGACTCAACTTCTACGTCCCCTCCCGCCAACTCCGCTCCGCCAACCTCGCCCTCGTTCCCTGCAACCAACGCAAGACCTTCGGCGGCAGATCCTTCTCCTACCTTGCCGCCAAGACCTGGAAAACCCTCCCGACCTCCCTGCGGCAGACCCAGGACCTTCTCACCTTCAGGAGACTCCTCAAGACCTGGCTCTTCGACCAGTAGCAGCTCCCCCCCCCCCAGCTCCCCCCCCCTTTCAGCGCCTTGAAACCCTAACGGGTACGTAGTGCGCTCTATAAATATTGTGATTGATTGATTGATTGATTGTGGTAATCTCAGTCAGAGGGGCCACTATGGTCCCATCATTCTGAACAAACCTCCTGTAGTACCCAGTCAGGCCAAGAAAGGCCCTGACCACAGTCTGGGTTTTAGGAGCCTCCCAATCCAGGTTAGTCTGGATCTTGGGCTGGAGAGATTGTACATGGCCTCCACCAACAAGGTGGCCCAGGTGCACAACTGAGCTTTGCCCTATCTGGCACTTGCTTGCCTTGATAGTCAGGCCTGCTTGAAGCAGGGCCTGAAGCACTTCCTTCAGGTGGACCAGGTGGTCCTCCCAGGTGGAACTAAATACAGCTATATCATCCATATAAGCTGCACTGAAAGATTCCAACCCAGACAGGACTCTATTCACCAACCATTGGAAGGTGGTAGGAGCATTTTTCAGGCCAAAGGGCATCACCTTGAACTGAAAGTGGCCCTCTGGTGTGGAAAATGCTGACCTCTCCTTAGCTCCTGGACTTAAGGCAATCTGCCAGTATCCTGAGGTCAGATCAAACGTGCTCAGGAATTTGGCAGCCCCTAACCTATCAATGAGCTCATCAGCTCTAGGTATGGGGTGAGCATCAGACCTAGTGACTGCATTTAGACCTCTGTATTCCACACAAAATCTCAATTCCTTCTTCCCACCTTAGGGATTAGGTTTGGGCAGCACCACTGGACTGGACCAAGGACTGTCACAGGGCTCAATTACCTTGAGCTCCAACATCTTAGCCACTTCAGCTTTGATGTTAGCCTTGACCTGGTCAGGCAGCCTGTACAGCTTGTTCTTGACAGGCAAGCTGTCACCTGTGTCAATGTCATGGACACACCAATTGGTGAGTCCGGGGGTCAGGGAGGACAGACTAGCAAACTGCTCCAAAACTTGTCAGCAGTCTTTTTGTTGCTGGTCTGTCAACTTGGGAGAGAGTACCACTCCATCCACTGACCCATCTTGTGCATTTGAGGACAGGAGGTCTGGCAGAGGTTCACTCTCCTCCTCCTTCCCTTCATCAGTGACCATCAGCATGGTCATGTCTGCCCTGTCTTGGTGGGGTTTCAACCTGTTAACATGCAGGATCATATGAGGATTCCTGGGGGTGCCAAGGTCCACCAAGTAGGTGAACTCAACCTTTTTCTCCAGAATTGGATAGGGCCCATCCCATTTGGCCTGAAGTGCCCTAGGAGCCATGGGCTCCAAATTCCACACCAGCTGTCCTGGGTGATACTCAGACATGGTAGTCTTCTGATCATGCCAGAGCTTCATGAGCTCCTGGCTGGTCTCCAGGTTTCTGCTTGCCTTCTTCATGTACTCAGCCATGCGTGACCGCAGGCCCAGCACATAATCTAGCACATTCTCCTTGGACTCTCTGAGAGGCTCCTCCCAAGACTCTCTCACCAAGCACAATGGGCCTCTTACAGGGTGCCCAAACAGTAACTCAAAGGGGCTGAATCCAACCCCCTTCTGTGGCACCTCTCTGAAGGCAAACATCAGGCATGGGAGGAGAACATCCCATCTCCTGCTGAGTTTGTCAGACAAACCCATGATCATGCCCTTCAGGGTCTTATTAAATCTTTCCACCAGACCATTGGTCTGTGGATGATAGGGGGTGGTGAACTTATAAGTAACACCACACTCATCCCACATGGCTTTCAGATAGGCAGACATAACGTTTGTGCCCCTATCTGAGACCACCTCCTTTGGGAATCCTACTCTGGGGAACACACCAAGTAGGGCCCTAGCCACTGTGGGAGCAGTGACTGTCCGGAAGGGTATTGCCTCAGGGTACCTGGTGGCATGGTCCACAACCACCAAAATGTACCTGTTGCCTGAGGCAGTTGGTGGGTCTAGGGGACCAACAATGTCAATCCCCACCCTCTCAAAGGGAGTCCCAACCACTGGCAGTGGTATCAAGGGAGCCTTTGGCTTGCCCCCTGCCTTGCCACTGGCTTGGCAGGTGACACAGGAGCTGCAAAATTCCTTGTCTTTTTCTGACATTTGGGGCCAATAAAATGGTTGACCAGCCTGTTCCAGGTCTTGGTCTGTCCCAAATGTCCAGCTAAGGGAATGTCATGGCTTAAAGTAAGGAGGAATTCTCTATACTTCTGGGGGACCACTACTCTCTTGGTTGCCCCTGGTTTGGGCTCCCTTGCCTCAGTGTAGAGAACTCCATCCTCCCAGTAAACCTTGTGAGTCCCACTGGTATCCCCTTGTTCTTGCCTGGCAGCAGTCTGCCTTAGGCCCTCAAGAGTGGGACACTCTCTTTGTCCCTGGCACAACTCTTCTCTGGTGGGCCCACCTGCCCCTTGCAGTTCTGCCAAGTCAGGCAGATCTTGCAGGGGAAGTGGCCCTCCCTCAGAGGTCAGATCCTCCCCCTCAGGTTTGGATTCCTCCTGATCCTCTGTACTTGTACGGGCTGGCAAGCCAAACCTAGTGCCCTTTCTCTTCATCTTGGAGGCTTGGCCCATTGTTCCAGGGTCCAAGTGTCCAGCACATCCTTGTTGTGCTGCCTGTGACTTGGTCACAGCACGCACCCAATCAGGGAGGTTCAGCATCTGTGCATCGACACTTCAACCTCTGACCATTCAGATGCTTTAAGATCATTTCCCAGCAGACACTCTACTGGGAGGGCAGGAGCTACAGCTACCTTCTTAGGGCCAGTCACACCTCCCCATTCCAGGCTCACCATGGCCATGGGATGGAGTTGGGTTCTGCTACCTGCATATGTTACTTGGTGGAAGACACCAGGTAAGACCTGTTCTGGAGAAACCAGCTTCTCTGTGACCATTGTCACACTGGCTCCTGTATCTCTCAGAGCTTCCACCTCAGTCCGATTGACTTTAGGCCTCTGCCTATACCTCTCCATGCTGGGAGGTAAGGTGGCCATAGTTGCAATGTCCACCCCACCCACTGATATTAAGGTGTCCTCTGTGTACCCTGATCCCAGCCCTGGGCCAACTTCCACCCCCAACCCTACACTAGCAATCCCTGGGATTGCCCACCAATGGGGGACTTCTTGGAGCAGATAGCATCTCCTCTTTTGTGTCCAGGTTGATGACACTCAAAACACTTGCCGGCCTTAGCAAGCTCCTGAGACTTTCCTGCTTTAACAGGATCATAATTCTTCCCCTGATACCCTTTCCCCTTAGAAGTGGAATTGCTCGGGGCTCCCCCACCCTGAGAAGTTTTTGGGGACTCTTGTGAGGACTCCTTGAGCTTTTTATCATCTTTCCCTTGGTTCTTCCCCTGAAAAGAACCATGTCCTCTCTTTTTCTGATCACCCCCTGGGGGTTTCTGGTTAACCCTAGTTCTTAACCAGTCATCTGCTGCCTCCCCCAGCTCTCTGGGGTTGGTCAACTTAGAGTCAACTAGATACTGGCGGAGCTTCTCTTGGACACAATTGGTTAGAAGGTGCTCCCTCATAATCAAATTGTACAGCCCCTCAAAGGTACTTACCTTGTTGCCCTGTATCCAGTCCTCCAGTGCTTTTACTGAAATGTCCACAAAGTCCACCCAGGACTGGGTGCTTGTCTTTTGGGTGTCCCTAAACTTGAGCCTATACTGCTCTGTCTGGGGTCAGACCAAACTTTTTAGTCAAGCATCTCTTCATACTGGGGTATGAGTCTGCCTCCTCCCCCCTCAAGGTTGGGAGCCTATCCCTCCCAGAGTTGGGAACCAACTCCCAAAGAAGTGAACCCCAGTACTGAGGCTTGACTCTCCTCATATGGAGGGCCCTCTCAAAGGCCCCCAGCCACTTATCTATATCATCCCCCTCTACATAGGCAGAAACCACCCCCTTGGGCAATCTGGGGCAAAACCTCCCACCCATGGACACCTCAGCTTCTTTGTCGCTGCCACCATCTCTTTTCTATTCCCTTGCACACTTTTTCTTTTCTAGGGCCAGCTTCTCTGCCTCCAAAGCTATGAATGCTAGCTGGGCCTCCTGCTCTCTTTCCGTGAGGGACAGGTTCTCTCCTCCTGAAGGGACCCCCTTCCCCCAACTAGCTTTGGGTCTGCCCCTAGTGACTGTATATAATGAGGACCGGTCTTCCTCATCCTCACTTAGGCTCAGATGCCCTCCCTCCCCTGCGTGGTTAGAGCTGGCATCCTCCCCTACTTCTCCCTCCTCTGGAGCTTCCTCTGGGTCTACCTGTTGGGCCTCAGCCCATGCTGTCAGGGATTTGATCAGGACATGCTTCATGAGGTCAGTGGCTGCAGGCAACCCTCTTTCAGTACACAACCCCCTAAGCTGGACTACTGTCAGTGTGGGTAGGCTAGCCAGATCAAGCTCCATGGTTCCCTAGTTTTGTGTCAACAAAAACTTTTTGCAAAAATTGGAAACAAGAATTTAGAAAAATCACAAAAATTAAATAATTGAAATTAATCCAAATTAAAAATGAAAAACAATTTTTGCACTAGGACAACTTAAAGGATTTTTAATTTGTTTTACTTAAAACTGTAATGTGATACTGAACACAAGAACAGGATCCCACCACTGGGCACCAACAATGTTGGAAAATGGGTTATTGGTAAGGGCAGGTAGGTACCTACCCTTAGCATTAGGCCACTAACCTCCACTTAGGTCCAGTTAGGTCTCAGTAAATTAAACCCAGCTCAACCCTTGGTAGCTTGGCAACGAGCGACATGGCTTAACTTAGGAGACGGAGTATAAAGCATTCAAATATCACAAAACAGTAATTAAATAAAACGCAGGAAACAGTTTAAAAATCCAAAACCAATTTATAAAGATAGATTATATTTTTATCTTTAAAATGACACAAAAACAAATAAAATCGGATAAGGGGAACCGGAGATATGAATTTTTAAAGAATAATTTTTTTTAGCGCCTAGAAACAAAAAGCGCCAATCGGGTCATCCGGTTGCACCACGACAGGGGCAAAGTAAAAGTTTAAGGCCGACCACGATGGAGCCCTGCTCGGCAACAGGCCGCGGGAGGCCTCGGTTAAAAGTTTACCTTCACACTTAGGCCCACATTACAACATTGGTGGTAAAAGCCGCTTACTGCCGTGTAGAAGACCGACAACACACCGCTGCGGCACCGGAATTCCGCCACGGTCATTATGACCCACAGCTCAGAATCCGCCAAAATTGAGACACCCGCACAAGTCCGCCACACCAAAGGTCAGTGATAAACTGGAGAAAACAAAACCTCCACCGTCACGCCAACAGAAATACGCCTACATTATCACGACCCATGAATCCACGTGGCGGTCTTTCAACCGCGGGATTCCATTGGCGGTACACACCGCTGTGCTCAAAATACACACACATCTCCAAAACACCACCACATTGGACAATTCGAAATACACACACCTGATACACATACACACACCACTCCCACACACACAAAACAATATAAAACACACACCCACATCACCCACAAAACCCTATGACCAAAATCACGAAAGAAGGCCAGAGAGAGACACTACAAACTACAACCAAGCATCAACAGGTACACAATACCATCACCCACATAACTTCAACACACCTCACACAACACACCACTAAATATCACCCCACACATCACAACACACACCACCCATACATCACCCACACCACCCCATGGCACGGCAAAGACACCCCAGGTTCTCTGAGGAAGAGATCAGGGTCATGGTGGAGAAAATCATCCGGGTAGCGCCACAGCTATTCGGATCACCGGTGAAGCACACCTCCATAGCTAGAAAGATGGAGCTATGGCGAAGAATAGTGGACAGGGTCAACGCAGTGGGACAGCACCCAAGAAATAGGAATTACATCAGGAAGAGGTGAAACGACCTACGGGGGAAGGTGCATTCCGTGGTATCAAGACACCACCTTGCGGTTCAGAGGGCTGGCGGCGGACCCCCACCTCCTCCCCCACAACTAACAACATGGGGGGAGCAAGTCTTGGCTATTCTGTATCCTGAGGGCCTCGCAGGAGTAGATGGAGGAATGGACTCTGGTAAGGCAATTCTTTACTACTATATCCCCCACCCTACCTGCATGCCATCACATACCACCACCTTCGCCCTCACCCCATCACTCCAACTCCTCACAAAGTTCCCAATATCACAAACCACACATCCCAACAGTAAGCCCTGCATGCAAAACCAAAGCATGGACACCCATCACCAAAGCATGGCCACTGCACATACCCATACACCCCCCTAAACCATCATCACACAAGGTCCCACACCGGAATGCAAGCACTGGGGTACACGGTCACCCACCCATTGCACACCATGGCACACACAGATGCAATAATCATGTTTTTATACCCCTGCAGAACCCCTACCCAACGTCACCGCACAGGAGGGTCCAGACATGTACACACCACCAACAGAAGAGGCCCACAGTGATGACAGCAGCTCTGTCCAACTGGATCTAGACGACCAGCCCGGCCCATCTGGGACCTCGGGACAGTCGGTTCCCCTGACACAGTCACAGGCCACCACAGAGCTTCCCCCCTCTAGGAACACCAGCACAGCACCCACCCAGCGGGCCAATACCTCTGCCCCCAGGAGACGTCAATCAGCAGTGTGTCCACCACTACAGGGAAACCAGGCTAACCCACCACCCCAACAACAGGGACCCGGGGGCAGTGGCAGTGGGCACACGGTCCAGGGAACAGAGGCCCAGGGAAACAGGGGAACTGGGAGGGCTGCTGTGCGACAGGGGGAGGACAGACCCAGGGAACCCACTCTCCACAAGGCCCTGTCCAACATCATGGGAGCGTACCATCATTCCCAGGAGACGATGGCAATGGTACTGGCCAACTTTCAGGAGACCCAGTGGCTGCAGGATGAACAGTATTGGACTCAAATCCAATAATGCCACCCTGGGCACCATTGTAGGTGTGCTGAAGGAAGTCCTCAACACCAGGAGGGACACTGTGGCACAACAAGGGGCCCTTGACACTAGCATGGACGATGAACTGCCTACCACCTCCGCCGGCGCTAGTGGACAGGAGGCACCGCCACAGGACCACCACACCAGCACCCCACCCCCTGCAGAGGGAGAACCACCCTGCAAACGGTCCCTGAGATCCAGGACAAAGACAGAGAACGATGCCAAGACCCCCGCCAAGAAATGAGACCACCCTGAATGTCACCCTTCTGTCCCACCTTGTCACCCTGTCCATCCTCAAACTGCCCCAGCTCCACTTCCTATCCCCCTTTGTACAATGCAACTGTGAGACTAATAGACTGGACTCTGCCATGGCCATTCCTCCACCATCACCCCTCACCATTTTACAACCCCTTCCAATATTGAGCACTTAAATAAACACCCTTAAAGCACAAAACAATCTGGAGTCTGTCTGTGATTTCGAAATAGTGTATTAGCAATTAGTGACAAAATGCTCTTTCAATTGTAATGTCAACATACCTCTGTCACACAGCTCTAGTCCATGAGGAAACAAAGCAGATGTCACACAGTGGGACCCACATCTGTGAAATCGTAAGGGAAAGTGACAACTCAGTGACCATACACTGGGTGAAAAGGACAGACAGTAGAGAGGTAGTACTGTTAAAGTACATGAAGTAGGCAGGTTTGTATTCTTACCTGTGTCTCACTGGAAGTATTGCAGGATCACAGAGTCCCTGTTGTCGACGTCCTCTTCTTCTGCTTCCTCGTCTTCACTGTCCACAGGCTCCACAGCTGCCACAACACCTCCATCTGGACCATCCTCCTGCATAAAAGGCACCTGTCGTCGCAAAGCTAAGTTGTGAAGCATACAGCAGGCCACGATGATCTGGCACACCTTCTTTGGTGAGTAGAATAGGGATCCACCTGTCATATGGAGGCACCAGAACCTGGCCTTCAGGAGGCCGAAGGTCCTTTCTATAATCCTCCTAGTTCGTCCATGGGCCTCATTGTAGCATTCATCTGCCCTTGTCCTGGGATTCCTCACTGGGGTCAGTAGCCATGAGAGGTTGGGGTACCCAGATTCACCTGTAAATGGCGAGGGACAACTGTTAGACACACACTAGCCTGTAGGGATATCCCCAGACCCAGACAACTATTCCCAACGATTTGGTTCCAGGTGCTCACCTAATAGCCACACACGGTGCCTCTGGAGTTGCCCCATCACATAAGGGATGCTGCTATTCCTCAAAATGTAAGCGTCATGCACTGAGCCTGGGAATTTGGCATTAACATGGGAGATGTACTGGTCGGCCAAACACACCATCTGCACATTCATCGAATGGTAACTCTTCCAATTTCTGTACACCTGTTCACTCCTGCGGGGGGACCAAGGGCACATAGGTCCCATCAATGGCACCTATTATGTTGGGGATATGTCCAGGGGCATAGAAGTCACCTTTCACTGTAGGCAAATCCTCCACCTGAGGGAACACGATGTACCTCCGCATGTGTTTCAGCAGGGAAGACAACACTCTGGATAACACGTTGGAAAACATAGGCTGGGACATCCCTGATGCAATGGCCAGTGTTGTTTGAAAAGACCCACTTGCAAGGAAACAGAGTACTGACAGCACCTGCACTTGAGGGGGGATTCCTGTGGGATGGCGGATAGCTGACATCAGGTCTGGCTCCAACTGGGCACACAATTCCAGGATTGTGGCATGATCAAGCCTGTAGGTGATGATTACATGTCTTTCCTCCACTGTCGACAGGTCCACCAGTGGTCTGAACACCGGAGGATGCCGCCATCTCCTCACATGTCCCAGCGGACGGTGCCTAAGAAGGACAACAGCGAGCACAGAGTCAACCAACTCAGAGGTACGTAAACACAGCTTACCCAGAAAACCATTCATAACCTGATTTTTGCCTGTATGAGTGTTGAGCCAAGGCCTAGGTATGTGTGACACAGTTATAAATCAAGCCATGTGGGCCCCTGAAATGGCGGCTGCCTGACCTGGAAAGTGGAACAATGGGATGTGAGGTAACTGCGCTGGCGTTGTACACCGTCGCTGTAGGCGGTCGAAGACCGCGGCGCAATTCTGCATTGGTTAACATTGGACCCTATGGGTCCCAGGAGCCAATGACGAAGTACGCCGGCGGTAACGGTACGCACCGCCGTGGACGTGACCACCATTTTCTATCTGTTCAATCACTCAATACCTGATCTTCGACAGGACAGGACCTACACTGCAAGTGCTGCTGTGACCTCAGTCTGGAAGAGACAATGGCTCGTGCGTCTGAGGAAAGGGCCCCTGCCTTCACCACGGAGGAGTTGGAGAAACTCGTAGATGAGGTCCTCCCCCAGTACACGCTACTCTACGGTCCTCCAGACAAACAGGTAAGTACACTGTGTGCATGCTGCATGGGCAATGCCTGTGTGGAGTCGGGTGGATGAAAGGGGGAGGGAGAATGATGTGTGCATGAAACAACGGTGAGTGCATGTGCCACATGGCAAGGGTAGGGATGCAGGCCAATGACTGTGACGGTGCAGTTGGTAATAACTTCTCTTTTTCCCCTGTAAAATTCCTGTAGGTCAGCGCCCACCAGAAGAAGGATATTTAGCGAGCACCCACTGCCGTAAAAGATGGGAGGACATTCGCCGCTGGAGCAATAAGACGGCGGAGGCCCAGCTGGGGATGGCCTCCCAACGTGGGAGGGGTGTCCATCGCACCATGACCCCCCTGATGTTCAGGATCCTGGCGTTGGCATACCCGGAGTTGGATTGGCACTTGAGGTCATCACAGCAGCAACAAGGGGGTGAGTACACTCTCATTCTGCAGATTCAGCGCACAGTGGAGATGTCTGGGTGGGGAAGTGGGCTGTGGGTTTCTCTAGGCCAGGGCGAGTGTGCTAGTTAAGTCCCCTTTTTCAGGCACCTTCCCCACCTGGGTACAGTGCCAACTACACCTAGTCTGGCTTCGGTGACATTCATGTGTGCAGATATCAGCCCTAGCCTTGTAGGCAATTTACCAGGCATTGATTAGTGCGCGGCGTAGTTCAGGGGGCTTCTGTGTCTGTCGTGTCCGCCAACGGTAGCGGTAAAGCATGCACTCAACATGACTTTCTTCTGTCTTCCCCCTCTTTTTGTGGTCTCCCGGTACATGTGTGCATTAGCATCATCAGGCGGAGGAGCAGTGGCACTGGAGCAGGAGGGAGCTGCTTCCCACATGGCCCTGGAGGGCGACACTACAGAGTCAGATTTCACCAGTTGGACGGAGGGCGAGGGGAGCTCAACGGCGGGGACAGGAGCTGACACCAGCGATACGGACTCGTCCTCTGATGGGAGCTCCCTTGTGGTGGTGGCCTCATCTGTGCCCCCCGCATCTACAGGTACAGCCACCACCCCCCTCCAGCACCACCCTCCCAGCAGCTCCTCAGCCTTTGCCCCGTGCCTGCTCACCCAGAAGGGTGGGCATCTCCTTTGCCCCAGGCACCTCAGCCCCTGCCCCAATCACCCCTGCTGCCCTCAGTGAGGAGGCCATTGACCTCCTCAGGTCCCTCACTGTTGGGCAGTCTACCATTTTGAATGCCATCCAGGGTGTAGAGAGGCAGTTGCAACAAACCAATGCATTCCTGGAGGGCATTCATTCTGGTCAGACAGCCCTTCAGCGAGCTTTTCAGACTCTGGCCTCAGCACTGATGGCAGCCATTGTCCCTGTCTCTAGCCTCCCCCCTCCAACTTCCTCCACCCAGACCTAATCCCCCGTACCTCTGCCTACCCCAAGCACACAATCAGACCAGCATGCACACACTTCAACACACAAGGGAAGCTCAGGCAAACATAAGCACCACACATCCCACAGGCACTCACGCAAGCATCACACACATGCAGACATAGCAACATCCACTGCCTCCACTGTGTCCCCCTCCTCCTCCTCTCCCTCCTCCCTCCCAGTCTCGTCTCCACTCACACCTGCATGCACTACATCTCCAGCCACTACATCCATCACCAGCACACCCACCACCACACCCGCTCACGTGCAGTCACCACTCCCACTACCATTCACACATCCCCTATGTCCTCTCCAGTGTGTCTGTAACGCCACCTCCCAAGGTACACAAACGCAGGCACACACCCACCAAACAGCCATCCACCTCACGACAGCCTCCTGCACATGCACCTTCACCCAAAGTCACGAAACGTACACCTCCTACAACCACAACCTCTTCCTCCACTCCCAAACCCCCTCCAGCTACCCGTCCCAGTGTTCCTAAGAAACCTTTCCTGTCTACCCTTGTCCTCTTTCCCTTACCTCCCCCACCCCGTCCGTCTCCTAGGGCCCGACTCTCCAGGTCCCAACCTAGCACCTCAGCCACAACATCTCCGGGACCAGTGGTGCCAGTAGTCACCGGAATCTGGAGTGCACCAGGCAGCAGGGCAGCCAGTGTGGCAAGGAGCCACAGCACAGACAGTCCCCAACCTGTCAAGCATCAAAAGTTGGCCAGTGCCCGGCGGAGAGGGGGAAGACACCAGCCAGCAAAGCGGCTCCCAGGGGCACAGGTGGGAGTGTGGAGTCAGCAGCAACACCTTCCAAGGTGGGGAAGGGGCACAAGAAACCCGGCAAGTCTGGGAATATCACTACGGCTGAGAAGACCGCCAGCAGCCCCTCTGGCCCGGAGGCAACCGCCAGCAGCCGCCCCGCTGGCCCAGAGAGGACCGCCTGCAGCAGCCCCACTGGCCCAGAGCGGCCCGCCAGCAGCATTCCCGTTGGCCCAGAGAGGACCGCCAGCAGCAGCCCGGGTGGCCCAGAGAGGACCGCCAGCAGCTGAAGCGCTGCCAAAGACAGGACTGCCACAAGCACCACTGCCAAAGACAGGACCGCCACAAGCACCGCTGCCAAAAACAGGACCGCCACAAGCACCGCTGCACAAGAGAGGACCGCCACACGCACGGCTGCCAAATACAGGACCGCCACAAGCACCGCTGCCAAAGACAGGACCGCCAAAAGCACGCTGCACAAGACAGGACCGCCACAAGTACTGCTGCCAAAGACAGGACCGCCACAAGCACCACAGGCCCATGAGCGCCAAATGCACTGACGCTACTGAGGCAGCCACGAGCAGGATGAAGCACTCTGGGCACCAAGCCCCCTCCAGAACCAGTGGAGAGTTATATCCACTACCTCTGTCCTTGGCAGGATGAAGCACTCTGGGCACCAAGCCCCCTCCGGAACCAGTGGAGTATCACATCCACTACCTCTGTCCTTGGCAGGATGAAGCACTCTGGGCACCAAGCCCCCTCCAGAACCAGTGGAGACTGTTATCCACTTGAGATACTGTGGCTTTGCACTCCCCAGGATTGAACAGTGGGCAACCCACCCACTGTAGAGACTTGAGAGACTGTGGCTTTGCACTCCCCAGGATTGAACAGTGGGCATGTGGCCCCCTCGTGGATTTGCCATTGTGCACTCAACCGGCTGAGGTGCCCCCCCTTTCCCTTCCCCCTAAGGTGCCTGTTTTATTTCTATCTGATGCCCCTGCAGTGTTCTCTCCGTCACGTTCGGATATCTTGTGTGGGCCTCGCCCATGCAGAGTGGGCCCAGTGGTCCACGGACTGTAAGGGTGGAATACCCTGGACTAATATTCTTGGTGTATATATTTGTAAATAGTGTATGTATATTATTTGACTACTGAATTTTAATATATTACAATCGTTCAGCTCATTTCTTTTTGTCTTTGCATTCTTCCGGGAGGGTTGGTGGGTGTAACTGTAATGTATCATGCTGTATTGGTGTGTGTGTTGTAGGGGGTGGGGTGGGCGTGGGGGTGTTGTGTGTTGCGTGTGTGTGTCACTGTTTTTTCCCTCCCCCCTCCCCTGTGTCGTAGATGCAGTACTCACCATGGTCTTCGCCACCGGCGTTCGTGCTCCTGGTAGAGGAGCAAGAAGATAAAGGCTGGAAAAATGTGGAGCTCTCGTTCCATGGCGTCCTGGTTCCTCGTGGGGTGTGCAGAAGTGAGCGCTTTCCCTTCGGAGTCCTGTTTCCGCCGTGTTTTTGTTTGCGGTTAATCCGCCCCGGAAAAGGTGGTGGATTGGTAGGTTGTGATACTGTGCGCGGTACATTGCCTCCCGCCTGTCTGTTGGCGGTGACCGCCGTGCTGTTTGTTTGTACCACCGTGGCGGTCGGAGTCTTAAAGTGGCTGTCTTTGTTGGCGGTTTCCACCACAGTCGTAATTCCCTTTTTTTTCTGCTGGCCTGTTAGCGGTCTTACCGCCGCTTTAACACCGACCGCCAGGGTTGTAATGACCACCTCAGTCTCTTTTCTGAAGATTTTCTTCAGCGGGACGAACCTGCCAGTCCAATCCGACCTCCTGGAGCCCTTTTCCAGATGCGCGTCGTGGGAATCCTCTGTGGAGATTTTTACCTTCGGACTTAGGCATTTTTTTTTACGTGAAAATCCTTCGACCGGGGTAAACCTGGATCTTGATCTGACGTCCATGGAGCCCTCCTCGGATATGCTGGCTGGGAGGTCCCAGTCAACTTTTTACCTTTGGATTTAGTCTCTTTTTTGGAGATTTTCTTTCCTGGGATGAACCTGCAAATCAGGCCGGGTCACGGTTGAGGCAAGCCGGCTAGAGTTGCTGCGGCGGCTCGGTCCCTCTATGGAGCTTTTTTTCAAACTTCTCCAAACTTCTGGGGCTTCTCCCAGATGTCCCTTTTAAGGCTCTTTTAGAGTCCACAGCTCACCCCAAGGGTCCAGAAGCTCTGAGATGATCCTTGGGGGGTGCGGACTACAACGCCCAGAATGCACCTGGTGCAAACTCCTTTTTTACCACTGGGCAGTGGGCAGCTGGTTGATTTCTTCAGGAGTTAGTGCAGGGGACTCTGGTTAGCAATTTTTCACCTGTAGCAAACAGGGAGTCCCTGCTTGAACCAGTTGAAGCCAGGCAAAGTCCTTCTTGTGGCGAAGCCCAAGTGTGCAGCTGGTGCAGTCCTTCTGAGTGCAGGTTCCAGGTGCAGGCCAGGGGTCCAGCAGGGCAGACCTTCTTATCCTTTGGTTCTTCCTTGTTGGAATTTAATGGGGATCTGAGGTGTGGGTGCAGGCCTGCCAGGTTTATTTTTGCTCCTGGGTGAAAATCAGGGGGGTCCTGATTCTCCAATCAGGTGTAGGGTCCTTCCCCCTGTGGTGACCACTTCCTGGGAAGTGTGGCAAAAATCTATCCCAGGAGGCAACATTCTTCAAAAATCTATCATGGCTGAATCTGATTTTTGGAGGTTGCATCTGGCTGAGCCCACCCACTGGTGTGGCTAAAAATCCTAAACACACTCCTCTCCTGCCTTCTCCTAATCTAACCAAGGGGGCACCTAGTTGTCCGGGGTTGCAGGATGTGGGGATGTTGCTGGGTTGTTCCAAATGTCCTTCTCTGCCTTTGAAGACCAGTTTGGCAGCCCTCCCCCTTCCTGCCTCACCATCCGCTGAGGGGAAATTCCCTCCCACAAGGCACATCTCTTTGTGTTTAGCCAGGCCACTTCTCACCTCATCAAGGCAGACTGGCCAGGCCGCCAGAGGCTGGCCAATCAGGGCACAGCAGCAAAAACAATGCAGGGCTGAAATTGGCAACTTTTCAGGTAAAGTTAAAAACTCTTTACCTGAACAAGTTATATTAAATCCAACAACTGGAAGTTGTGGGATTTATTATAACAATTAATTTGATACCAAACTCTTGGTATCCATCATTTAAGGGGACTTTAAAAATTTAAATATAGTCTCCCCATTCTAGCCTATGAAGGCCATTTACTACAATGAGAGGAAAACGAATTTGGCTGTTTTTACCTCACCAGGGCTTATACAACTATTTTTATAAGGTCCCTGCTTATAATTACATGGCACTCAGCCCTAGGGGCACATAGGGCACACCTTAGGGGTGACTGATATGTAAAAGTAAGGTAGTTTAGGACTTTAGAACTACTTTTAATTCCAAAGTCGAATTTGCATGTAACTTTAATTTAAAAGCAGTCAGCAAGGCAGGCCTGTCTTTAAAATGACACTGGGCACCTCAGCAGTGCACCTTGGGTGCACTACCTATGCTGTGGTCCCTAAACCTACATGCCCTACCATATACTAGGGACTTATAGGTAGGTTAGCTTAGCCAATTATAATTAGCCTAATTTGCATATCCACTTTACAGAGAGCACTGGCCCTGGGACTGGTAAGAAGTACCCAGGGCACAGCCCAGAGTCAGTAACCACCAGTACCCGTCCAAAAAGTGTGGGGGTGACCTGGGTAAAAAGGAGGACTTTCCTACAGAAAATAATCTAGGCAGAGAGCAAAGTCTCTCTCAGTGTTGCAGTCAGGAGCTCTGAGAGAGGAGAGGGGGTTGTCTGTTCTTTACCTATGACACTTTTCTACTAAATGTACAATGATGTACAATTTTTGACACTTGTTTCAGGTGAGTTTTTAGTCAGCCTAAAACAAAACAAAAAACTGTGAGTCACAAGCAGTTTCTGTTGAGATGGTAACTTCTAACAGAGACAGTTCTAATGCAAGATACATTTAACAAATTTTTTTTACAGGCTGGTATATTGAAAGATTTCCCCAGCCGTCTTGGTCTCTCAGAAATGTTATGCACAAATAGCTTATGTCATTTTAAGTTTCACACATCCGCACACTAAAGCCTATTCATATAAAAGCAAGTCTGGCATTATTTAAGCAAGTTTCTGATCAGTTAAAGACGATTGTTAGCAAATCAAGTAAGTCAAACAAAAGAGTGTCATGCAAAGTTTCAAATGAAAATTGAACCTTTTAAAACATGCCATTTGGTTAAGCCTAGGTTTTTTCTTATATGGATTATTAATTAATTGGTTTTAAGTTTTTAATGAAATCTCCAGCAAAAGTGACATGAACATTTGGGGATTATCATTGTCATAATTGGTTGTTGAAATAGTCACGAACTAATAGCAACAACAGGGAACCATAAGAAAATGAGCATTATCTGGCTATGGCAAGCTGTTGCGGTAATATTAATTTGTATATATTTTATATGTTCCGAGCATTAGCCGGAGAAAGAAACTCACAAAAACACATACACACCACCCCGCAATGTGGTCATATTCTTGTAATGAAAAAATTATGTATACATGTAATTTGAATGGAATAATATGGCAGGCAGGTGTACTTAAAATATGGATAGAAATGCTTTTTAAATTTTTTTAAAGCACATACAAGGAAAATCTTAATACAATTGCTTAAAAGAAAAGTATATTTGGTAGTAATGTATTGTAACCTATAGGCAGTTCAAACACACAAAGATAGAGAACAAATCATATAGGATAAATATATATTTTTTTAATGGAACATTAAGTATTGCCCCCTGGCCCTATCATTAAAGTGCTCCTTATTGTAGAGCATGCAGGGTTAATCAGGTAAAATGCCATCACTCGCCGTTCAAGAAGCTAGTGGCTGAAGTGGGCTGACAACTCATGCCATGCTTTGTGTTTTAGTGGGCAGAAGCAAAATGAAAACAGCAGTTGATCAGACCAATGGCCAAAGGTGGCTGACCCAAAGCCCTTCTATGTATGCACATGTGTATGTATTTTTAACTGCAGCTGTCTCTTGGCCCAAACTAAAAATGGGGATTCACACAAAGCAAGCAATGTATTTGCTCAGAAAAACGTCAATAATCAACTCTTCAATCACAAATAGTCCTTAAGCAATTCACAGCAAATACTGTTACTGCTAACAAGGCAGTAAATCAATAAAATGCCACAGCAGTGAACATTAATCTGTACACTTTTTACCACATATTGTTTCACAGAATGTGATACCACTTAACCGTAAACTGTTAATATCACAAGAATACCAGAGAAAGTGAATTACTTAAGAAAAGTGTGGTGTTAATAAATTAAAACAGCTACTTAAGAAACACCTATACAGTTTTAGATATCAGGTTTGAAACCATGATATAACAGGATCGCAACCATCAGATACCAAGGTATAGTCTTTTAGGAAGGGTGTATCCTCATGTTTCCAATGGCAACCTTCCTTTGTCCAGTGACAACCTCAAAAATCGATACACAGATAGGGGCATACTTACAATTAATTGGCGCAGGGCAGCTCAGCAAGACTTTTTGCTGTGCTGCCCTACACCAATTCAAGAAGGCAGGAATGCTCTGTATTTATGAGTTATGGTGCATTCCTGTCCTTTCAGCCAGCGCTGGCGCACAACTTTGTGCCTAGCGCCAAAGCTGGCACCCTTCCACCATGGTACAAGAGTGTCTGCGTTGATGGCACAATTGCTTTTGTGCAGAAAGGTACACCTTCCTGCACAAAAACAGTCCTTGGGGGATTTTCCTCTTTCTGTGTGTGATGCAGAATGCAGCACACATGGAAAGAGAAAAAAACAAGGAGACATAAAGATATTTCTCCTTGTTATGCCTCCCCTGGGGACACACACAGTTTTGAGACATTCCCAGGATCACAGATCCTTGTAAATCTGGGTATGCATCAAAACCCATGGGTGATGCGTTGGAAAACCCAGCACAATGCCCATAGAATGCCCCCGTGAAGCAGTGTAAGGCAGTGTAGCGACCTGCACTGTGTTGTCTTACACTATATCTACAAGGCCATGAAAAGCCACGCAAAATGGCTTTGAGTGGCCCCTTAGATATGGGTTTCCACTCTGCAAAACTGAAGCTTCATAAAAAGTGGTGCAACTGGGGCACAATTGGCTTGTAAATAAGCCCCATTGTGTCAACCATCATGTAAGCACCAAATATCCAGGCATACTCTATATATGTTCACAGACAGCATCAAACACCCAGGCATTGGCTCTAAACCCCATGCATCACTTCAAATGCACTGGCACCACAAAAATGCTAAAGTACTGCACTAAATGCTCAGTAACACAAAATGCATCATATACAATGTCTACACACAACCTTCAATTCACAATCACATCCTCAGAATGCCAAACACATGCTAAAATACTCTTGCAGAGCTTTAAATGCCTATAAAAATCCTCATCCTCTCGTCAGAGTCTCATTTGCACAGGCACAGCTACATTTGCTTCCCAAATTCTGACTATTACAATAGAGGCTATTGTTTTTTATGTAAGCAGTGTGAGGCAGATAAACTTGTGAAAACTTGGGTTCTTAAGCACCCTGCATTTTCTGCGTAGAAAAAGAGAAAGCGGAAAACAACAAAAATTGAGGAAAATAATGTTTCAATTAATCGTAACCACAGATAATTACTTTAAGTTAGCCTTTCCATCCAGGTTTGTTTAGATCACACTGCCACTATACACAGTGACAACTATAAGGTGCAGTCTTACCTCTAATAGGAGCAGTTAAGACTAAACTGGGAGTCCTTGTTTTGAAATTTTGGGGGGTAACCAGTGAGGTACATCTTATGTTCTAATGACTAGTGTTCTGTGAAACCAATGTCTGGCCATAGCTTTTGTAAACATAATGCCCCATTAGAATAAAGGTTGGCAGATTAAATTATTGAATATGTCCTGGGCGCAATGTATTACTCTGAACCATATATAAGTGCATAACTGTTTAATCAATGTACTGCCATAGACAGAAATTAACTGTTTGCTAATTAGTCTTGTCTCTATGATAAAAGTATAGCTTTACCTGAGCTGCCAGACACTTTCCATAAGGCACAAAAGGCAAGAAATGACAGACATTGTTCAGCCTTTTTTGGTCTCAAAAGATGTGGTGCTGGTTGTTATCTATCATACAGTGATTTAAAGGACCCAAGTCTATTAGCACGCATAGGATGCCTGATTGAGAAAGGCAAAGATGAGATGGTTGTAATGCTTGATTTAATAGCAGCCAATGGTCAGTCTGAGCTGCATTCCAGTCCATTTACTTTTTGTTCTGTGCACCATTAGAGAAAGGGACCAATCATGTCAAAATCACCAACCTTAAATGTCCATATTCTCTCTGCACCAAATACTAACACTGGCACGTGTCAGTATCAGGAGGAGAAGCTTGCTTATGTCTATGGTATAGTACAGCAAGGGGACCGATTCTGGAAATAACTTTTGCATTTATTTAACGTTACTAAAAAACACATTAATAAATGGAAGGCTTTTTGAAGCTTGTCATTGAGTTGCAGCTTTTCTTCTAAGGCACAGTGAGCCAAAGCATTTATATTAAAGTATTCTCATCATAGATGAGTCACCTCAATGAGAAAAACAAAATGAAGATGAACTGAATGTTTAAAATGATGTCAACCACTATCTAGGTCACATTCCAGTACCTTGTTTTGGTGCTCATAGTGCCCCTTGAGAAAGTGAACAAACCCATGCAGTTACAAATGATTTGCACAGTGTTGGTCCTGTTTTGGTCCTCTTTTCTAATGGCAAATATGAACTAACATACAATAGTATCAGGCCTCTAAAAATCATAAAAATGTTACCAGACCTGCAGGTTGAGAAGCTTGAATAATCTGCTTCACCTAACTGTAATGTACTTGACCCGGAAATGGGTCACAAATCGTGTGATCCTAGGAAAATATTGTATTTTACAGTCACCTTTTTCTTTATTTCTGCTGTAAAAAAATCCTCTTTTGTTTGATTAAATACACTCAAATGTAATGCATGTATAATAAAAGTAGCCCACATATAGGGTACACATGATCCATGCATGACTTGACTCTTGGTTTACTAATAGCTTTGCCAACAGGGCAGGAGTGTTTCTCAGTTTATGTTTAAAAACTCACTTTTAATAAATATATTACTAAAGCATGATGTGTTAGTGCACTGGCATTTACAGACAGTAAATTTCCAAGAAATGTCCAAAAACCTTCCCACTATCTTGCAGCATTACTGATAAAACTATACATTGTATTAACAATAATCTGTGAAAATTGGGTTTCAGAAAATATTTATCATTTGCCCCTCAGAAAGTAAAGTGTTCTAACTTTTTTTCATCCTAATAAAATATTTTTTTATCACTCAGAAGTACAAACAAAATGGTCTCTCACAGCTACGGAAATATATTTTGAAACGTTTGTAAAGTTGACTTAGTTATATATGTTATGTGTTAGGAAAAACCTGATCCCAGCAGTCTTTCATTTCACATAGGTCAAACAGTTTACCTTACAAAAGCCTGGAACTCTGCAGTCACAAGGTAAAGCATTTACATTGCAAGAAGACAAACTGACTTTTGACCACTGTCTCTGAAAACAGAACATATGTGACAAGAATAAGATTTAAAGGCATCTTAATTGCTGAACAGAACACCTGCTCTCTGTCCACTTCCAGTAGGGGCGAGTAGGATCTAATAATAGCCTGACCTCATAAAATAAAACTCACCATAGTGAGTTTTTGAGTTGATTTTTCAAGCCCTGAGTATGAAGTGTGGCCTGAAACATTACAAAAAGCTCAAATTAATTCAAGGATTTTCATCAATTACTTTTTTGTAGAGTGAGTATGGTGCAGCAATGCTATGTAGGTCCCTTGCTTGCTTATTGAAGCATTTTCACCCTATACAAATCTCTGACCCAATTGAACCCAAGTTTGTTTCCATTTAATGATATTCAAAATTTCTCGATTAAGGCATAACTGTGCAATCATGTAGTAGAATATGCATGTTTAAGTCAGGGATTTCAAAATGGGTAAAGACTTCCTTTTTTCTAAATCTTAGCATTCGAACTGCATTATACATTCACTTTATTTAGGGTTTGTAAAAAAACTGGAAAAACTGTAGTAAGATCTTTGAACACCCATTTCATAACAGAGGTATTAAATACATTGGATTGGACTTGAAAGTACAGTTGTGTGATTAGATTAATCAATTCAAAAACTTTATATGTAGTGACAAGAGGATAATTTAGTTAAATTACAAATTAACGAAGAGTATGGGATGAGCTATGTCTAACTTAAAAATGTATTATTTTGTAACTTAATCAACTATAATCACACAACTACACTGGAAAGTCCCCTCTGTAGTGCCACAGTCTAAAAATTATAGTTGAAAGTGCGCACACACAAATTACTAAAATCAAGATTGATTTTAGCTTTTTGATATATCACTTTTCCACTGTTTGACCCATGGGGGTAGAGTATACACTTATCTCTACTGGCTTCTACATCCATGTGTTGAGAATATTGATTAGCATTGGAGAGCTATATAGTGGCCATGCTCAAATTCTTGGTCACAGTGCTCACTGAGCGACATGGAATGGCAGGAGCAAAAAAAACAGCTTCTTTCCCACTACCCTTATGGTCTAGCCACCCAAATCAAAATCTAAAGTTGTTTAGATCAGCAGATAATTTCATACACCTGTCCTCTGCAAAGGCCCTTATGCAATAAATATAATATATATATATATATATATATATATATATATATATATATATATATATATATATATATATACATACATACATACATATATATTCACAAAAAGCTCCCAATACGCTGCACTCCAGGAAAGTGACTTTGCAAATATATTTCAATCTTATTTCATCACATAACCACCACTGTTGTGCTTCGTTCCATGATCAAGACTTTGGAGTCGGCTGAAGGTGAGTCCCAAAAAAAAGTAAAAAATCAAGAAAAGGGGCCAGGGTATGAACACCCTGACCCCCTAGCTCCGGTGTTGGGGCCCGAAAAGGACCCCCCCCAGTGGCTAAAAAGCATTTTTTTCTGTATTTTATGAGCACAGTCACAGTGGCTCCTAAAATAAAAAATAAAAAAGAATTGCGGTCTCCAGCAGTTTATTAGTCTTATGCTGGTGGGTGGACCAGGTCCCGGGTGTATTTTGTGAAAAAGAAAGCAGGAGGCCCTCCTGATGCCCTGGGAATGCCACCTTCATGTGGCTTATTTTTGTGTATTCCCCCGCTTACCTGGGGACCACCTTGTCAGGACTTTGTTTTGATAAGTGGGGGGGGGGGCACCTGCTACCCTGGGGACGCCACCTCCTGGGGCTTATACGTTGTATGCAGGGGGACTGTGGCCCCCTAGTTGCCCTGACAACCCCTACCTCCCCTGGGCTTTATTTTAACATGCAGGGGGTGCTTGGCCCCCTCCCACTGTCCCGGGGACCACTACCACCCTGGGGCATTTATGTAATATAATATGAGGGGGGCCTGTGACCCCCAGGGGACTATCACCCCGGTGCAAAATGTTTTTTATTTATGGGGGGCCACGTGGATCCCCTGATGCCCAAGGGACCACTACCCCCACAAGGGCAACACTGTATTATTAGCAGGGCAAATCTTCAAAAGGGGCCTTGGAGGATGTGATTTTCCTGTCCTCCTCGCTACCAGCACAGTGCAGAGAATGTGAACATCACAGGCACGAAATGCCACAGATGCCAGGTTCATAGGGATTTCCTTTTTAAGCACCCAGCACCCTAAGGGCCTGATTTATGAAACATTTGTGCCACCTTAATTCCATTTTTGGACGTAAAAGCAGCACAAATCTACAAAATATATTTGTCAAAAAAATGACGCTAAGTTTGCGGAATGTTTTCATAAATCAGGCCCTAAGAAGTTTTTATGTGAATGATGATTAACATGCATTGTTTACTGACATCATCACCAATGAAAGTGAAAGTAGAATACACTTTTTACTCCATTTCATGCCTGGGGGCTCATATCAGACCCTGAACACTGATCGCAAAGGCAGAGCTGCCTTTGGAAAGGGGGGAATCTCCCCTTTTCAATCATACCTCTTCCTAGTGAATTCCTGTTAAGGCCTCGCTGTAAGAAGGTGATTCCCAAAAAGAGATACACCCAATAGTCCATCATGCAGTTAAATGATGAGTGGCCCACTATGCATGGAAAATTGTTCCTCCCCATCGGCAAAGGTCTCTAATAGTGTTTCTGCCTTTATGAGTTAATACACAATCTACTTACTCATATAGCACAACACCCACTAGGCACCAGGGTTTGTAAAAAAAAGATGAGGCAGTTCTGTCCTGGCACAGGGTGAGACCCACAGCTCCTGGGGCTCAAACAGTTTTTAGTGCTACCAATACCCTGTCACACCATGGGTCAAAATGCATACTAGACAGCAGAGAATTTAGAAAAAAGGAATTGGGTTATCTAGACCCAGCCTAGTATCAGGAGACACCCTCCCTGAAGCCAGGTCTTTTTGCCCCCTCTGGAACAACAGCCTGAATGTTGCTGCCACCTCATGGCATGTGAGAGGACATTTGGATTCCTCTGAGTGTAGCTTTTATATATCGGTCAGCAGAGAGGTGGTAAACTCCCATTCTGTCTGATGCTCAAAGCTAGGACCTTATGACGAAAAGGACCAATGTTCCTCCCTCCTCTTTTTTTTTAACATCAATCTATAGTGTCCAATGGGCTTTCGGCACTCTGGATCTGGACGATAGAAGGAGAATCTTCCCCTCGATTGTTCAGAAGTCAGTATGGTGCCTTTGGTTGAGAGTCCCATTCTAGTTCCAAGATGAGCAAACTCTGCACCCAGTTCTATTTCTCACTTTTTCTTTTCCGATGGTCTGGTGGAATTTCTAAATCCTTCTGGGATGGGTTGATAAAGGTAAACACCCCAATTTGCCCACCCTGAAGGGCTGACAGGCCACATGTCTGCCTTGTAAAAAAGTAAGAAAAGGAATGTAGTGGGGTGATGGACAGTTTTGGCTTCAGATACCACCCCAGACACAAGACATCGCTACAACCCCCAAGGAGAGGCAGAATGGGAGGTTTACTTCATCTTTGCCAGCCAATATTTCAGACCTGTGCCAAAAGAAATCCTAATTTCTTTTCACTTTTTATGGGGAATGTTTGCAGTATTCAAGCTCTCAGTTAGCTGGCCCCATTCAAACCCAAGGCTAATTTTATAAAGCTAGAGACTCAAGATAGTCCATGGTGTTGTGTCTTGTGTAGACACCAGCATGATTTTTTGCCCAGAATGCCCTGCAGGCTTTAACAATATACATAAAACCCTGTTGCGTCCCGGGGACCCACGGCGCCACCTGGTCGGGTCGCTGCAGGGGCCGCGGTCCATTTTACGGGCCGCGGGGCCCACTGTGCCCCTTTCTTCCGGCTGCATGCCATCCTCTCTACTGCGGTGGGGATGGGAGCCCAGAATTGGGCTTCGGTTCTCGCTGTGCATTGTACGCAGTGTGCATATCAACATTGAAGACTTGCGGGCCCCCCCCTCGACCTTCCACTCACCTGTTGTCCACTCCTTGGCTTTCTCCTTCTTCTCTTCTTCGGGAAGCCATTTTCTTTCCTGTTTTCCCTAGCATACCTTTCTCTTCTCTGCTTCCCTGCATGCATCTGTTTCCCTTCTTACTGTGGTGCTTTTCCTATCTAGTCCTATTACCCCTTCCCAATCCAAGATGGCCATTTTTCATCTTCCTGTTTGTCACTTCCTGTCTAGAGGTATATAAGGCCATTGAATTATCTTCTCCTTTGGTTGTCATGCTCCAGCTGGTCTTCCATTTGGAATCCAGTTTTGGCTCCTGTTTTTTCCCTGTTCTTTCTGTGTTTCCTGTCATCAAAATTCTGATTTTTCCTTTTGTCCACCTTTTCTTCCAGGGAGTTCCTGTCTGGCAGTTTTTTTCCTATAGGGTTTTTTCCTCTGGGACTCCTTCTGGAAGGCACGGACTGTAGTGGCATATAACTGTCAACAGCACAGTGGCTACCGGAAGGGGTCGCCCCTACCTCAGCCAGAGCCGGACCTGAAAGAACCGACGCCGCACGCCATCTCCCTCTGGCCTGGACGGTAAGCCAAAGACAAAACCTGACAAACCCTCAATTTCCTGTTCTAACATGGTGTATGGCTGCATAATTTCATCTTGAGCTATTCTGAAACCTATAGACCCAAAGACATCTAGTGTAGTGTGGCTTTTGTGGCTCATTTCTTACCAAGTATACCATTCAATGTCAACATTATGTCTAAAACATGCACATTCCCCTTTCTTTCCATAGGGGATGTATTGTGAAATGGGTTATGAGTTCTGTGGCCAGTAATAGGTCCACAATTCCCCTTACTGGGAACTAAGCACTTCATTGTAGATCTTGACTTTCTCATAAATGATTGTAGAGTCAGTACCTTTTCTTTAGAAAAAAGGAGAAATACATTTATTACACACACTTCTAAATACTGTGCAGTAATTTGCAAATATATACATTGGCAGATGTAAAATACCATAGATGACGTTGCAGAATCCCTTTGGATCCCACCTGAAGGTGTCATACAAACATAATCAAGCAAGTTTATTGGCTTTGTCAAGATTCTAGACCAACCAACCACATTTTACAATTATTATTTTACACATAAATGCAATCAAAGCAATAATCCCATGCAAATACAATTACTAATGCTAATAAAATATATACACTCTATGCAATAATCCTTGAAAACATTGTGTGAAAACAATAAAGCATTAAAAATGAGCAAAACATGTTTGTGTGTTTTGTATACATTTTCCAACCGTCAAAATAAAATTATAAAATCAGCTACTAGAGGGCATCACCTTTTAATTTCATTCCATTGGATCCATAGTCTTGGCTCCTACAGTGTGTTTTAAGACATGTATCTCTTTTAACCATTTTTAGGCCTTTCAGTCCACAATAACTGCAAACATAAACACAACCCCTAGATGGTACAGAAATCAAACCTTGAGAGTGCTTGAAACATTAAGGAAATTACAGACAGGTCCTGGTTTTCTAACCCTGTAAATATAGTGTCAGTACTTTGAAAATATTTATTGTGTTTTTTTTCTTCATTTTTTGGAGGTTCCCAGTCCTGCCTGAGCATCCCATATGCCTCACTCATTAGAATGAGGTCAAGGAGCTAATTCCTGGCTGCCCTGCTGGCTCCCTCATTACTGCACATCCCTGTGCATCACAGGAGCCATCGATGTTTCTTCCCTTGCCCACTCCTATGGACGGAGTGCTTTTTCTTTAACAGTGACAGCCCGCTCCCCCAGACATAAGCAGGGGGAATGGGTGCAAGGCCACCACCACTGGAGAGATGTGACAGCACTTCCTCATTCTCCTTTTGTTTTGAGGGCTGAGGATGGGGACCGCGCCCCTCTTTGAGCCGAAAAAGTCCAGGGGTTGGGATCCTGTGCCAACAGAAATCCAGGGAGGAGTCCCCACACCACCCCCTTCTATGAAAAAAAATATTAAATAAATCCTGTGCTGACCCCAGCCCTGGCCCACTCTGGCAGAATTTAAAAGACAACGCAGCGGAGCCCCATGAGCTTCATGGGAAAGAAAGGTCAAAGTTCATCAAATTTTAGAAGGCTATAACTCACACCCATTGGCTTCATTTTGATGATCTTGGGCTCATGTTACTCCTGGTAGTGAACTCTAGCCACTAGGGCCAGTTTCAGAAGACCTCCAAAGCGGCGCAGTCCTCAAAGAGCTGGTTCTCCTGGCTCTCTGCACCAGCCTTCATCTGAGTCTTGTTTCTGGGCACAAAAGACCAGGGCTTTCTCCCAACTGGTCCTCAGAGTGTGATGGGGCTATTCTTACGGGCCCTTGGAAAGTCCCACTGGTCCTTGGGACAGCTGGGTAGAGTCCTTAGTCCTTTCTGGGCATCAGGGCGTTCTGCCTCCCAGTTCTGCATGGCGGTGTCACAATACAGCAGTGAATCACAGAAAAATTACCATGCAAGTGAGAGTCTCACCCTTGTGCAAGAGTTTTCAAAGTGAGGAGGAAGGTTCCAGGAAGCAGGCACCCATGACCAATTCTAAGGTGCCATGTTACCGCTCCACCCTGTCCCAACCACCTTGCACATCATGGTGGGGTAGTTAAAAATGGCATCAT
Organism: Pleurodeles waltl; assembly: GCF_031143425.1. NCBI lineage: Eukaryota > Metazoa > Chordata > Amphibia > Caudata > Salamandridae > Pleurodeles > Pleurodeles waltl. The sequence goes on from NC_090438.1 coordinate 875,523,871, forward strand.
CCTAGAGTCACTGGTCACATCTGGTCCTGATGTCTTAGCTCTGCCCCTCACTAATATCACTGCCATGGTCTTACACATCAAATGTTCAAAGAGAGCCCCTTCATGGGTTGGCTGTATTTGTCTGTGCTTCCTTCTTTGTTCACTGGGAATGGGCAGCCCCATCCCTGCCACAGTGTAACAGCGGAGTGATTGATGCAGATCATTCTCCAACACCACTTTCCTCCTCAGGAGCTAGGTGAAGTACTGCTAACTGCTCCATTTGCATGGGGAGGCCTTTGTTCCTGCTGCTGCAGAGAAATATAATTAACTGGGCACAGCAGGGTGACAAGAGGCTTGAGCTCTGAGCCTGAGCTGAGCCGCAAAAATATGACAATTCTGAATGACACATAAAAAGTAAAGATTTAGGGGGTCATTCCAACATCGGCGGTAAAAGGCGCTTACCGCCGTTCAGAAGACCGCCATAACACCGCCGCGGCCGCGGTAAACCGCCACGTTCATTCTGACCCACAACAGGCAAACCGGCAAAATACAGACATCCACAAAACTCCGCCACACCAAAGGGCAGCGAGAAACTGGCGATGACCAAACCTCCACCATCACACCAACAGAAATACGCCCACACTATCACGACACACAAATCCACGCGGCGGTCTTTCAACCGCGGTATTCCATTGGCGGTACACACCGCCACGCTCAAAATACACACACACTTACAAAATACAACCACATTGGACAATTCAAAATACACACACCTGAGAAACATACACACACCACTCCCACACACCCAATTAAATATAAAACACACACCCACATCACCCACAAACCTCCACTCCTAGTGATTCGTGAACACGCACCGAGAAAAGACATCCGAGCACCCAGACGCCCAATTCACTGTCACCCAGCAATATTTGCACGCACTTCACACAACACGACAATACACATCACCACACTTAGCACCACACAATCCACCCCACACATCACCCACACCACCCCATGGCACCGCAAAGACACCCCAGGTTCTCTGATGATGAACTCAGGGTCATGGTGGAGGAAATTGTACGAGTAGAGCCACAGCTGTTCGGGGCACAGGTGCAGCACACCACCATTGCCAGGAAGATGGAGCTATGGAGCAGAATAGTCGACAGGGTCAACGCTGTGGGACAGCACCCAAGAAATCGGGACGACATCAGGAAGAGGTGGAATGACCTACGGGGGAAGGTGCGTTCCATGGTATCCAGGCACAACATCGCGGTGCAGAAGACTGGCGGCCGACCCCCACCTCCTCCCCCAGAATTTACAACATGGGAGGAGCAAGTCTTGAACATCCTGCATCCTGAGGGCCTGGCAGGAGTAGGCGGAGGAATGGACTCTGGTAAGGCAAATCTTAACTACTTCTCCCCCCACCCCACCTGCATGCCAACTCATACCCCCACCCTCACCGCCATCACATCCTACTCCTTGCAACTGTCTCACCATCACAACCCACCCATCCCAACAACTAGCCCTGCATGCGTCCACAAAGCATGGACACCCATCACCTAAGAATGCCCACTGCACATACACATACAAACCCCCCCCAACCACCGTCACAACAGCCCCCACAAAGGAATGCCAGCACTGGGGTACACGGGCACCCACCCATTGCACGCTATGACACACACAGAAGCAATAACCATGCTTTTATACCCCTGCAGGACTTGAACGCCACGTCACCGCACAGGAGGGTACACAAATGTCCCCTCCACCCCCAGAAGAGGCCCACAGTGAGGACAGCAGCTCTGTCTCCCTGGATCTAGATGACCAGCCCGGTCCATCGGGGACCTCGGGACAGTCGGTTCCCCTCACACAGCCACAGGCCACAGTAGACCTTCCCCCCTCTGGGAACACCAGCACAGCACCCACCCAGCGGGCCCATACCTCTGTCCCCAGGACACATCAATCAGCGGTGTGTCCACCACTACAGGGAACCCAGGCTAACCCACCACCCCAACAACAACAGGGACCTGGGGGCAGTGGTAGTGGGCACACAGTCCAGGGGACAGAAGCCCAGGGAAACAGGGGAACTGGGAGGGCTGCTGTGCGACACGGGGGGACAGGCCAAGGGAACCCACTCTCCACGAGGCCCTCTCCTCCATCATGGGAGCATACCACCGCTCCCAGGAGACGATGGCGACGGTCCTGTCCAGGTTTCAGGAGATCCAGCTTCTGCAGGAGGAACAGTATATGGGGTTCAGGGAGGAACTGAGAAACATCAGTTCCGCCATGGGTACCATCGTAGTGGCCCTGAATGAGGTAGTCACAACATTGCGGAACACTGTGGCACCTCAAAGGGCCCCTGACACTAGCATGCACCAAGAACTGCCTACCACCTCCGCCGGCGCTAGTGGACAGGAGGCCCCGACACAAGACCAACAGGCCACCAGAACCCCACCCCCTGCAGAAGGAGAACCACCCCGCAAGCGGGCCCTGAGATCCAGGAAGAAGACAGAGTAAGATGTCAAGACCCCGCCAGCAAAGGATACCGCCCTGATTGTCAACCCACTGTCCCACATTGTCACCCTGTCCAACCTTAAACTGCCCCTGCTCCACTTCCCACAGGCATTTGGACAATGCACCTGTGAAACTGATAGTCTGGACTCTGCCATGGACAATCCTCCACCATCACCCCTCACCGATTTGCAACCACCCATCCAATTTAGAGCACTTGAATAAAAACAATTATTGCACAAAACAATCTGAAGTCTGCCTGTGATTTAGAACAAATGTATTAGACATGACCGTGCCAAAATGTTCATTCACATTGTGATGCTAACAAACCGCTGTCACACAGCTGTAGTTCATGGGGAAACAAAGCAGATGTCACACAGTGGGGCCCACAGCTCTGAAAACGGAAGGGAAAGTCACAACACAGTTACCATACACTGGGGGAAAAAGTCAGACAGTAGAGAGGTAGGAGTCCTTAAGTAAATGTGTGTCACTGAAAATACTGCTGTATTACTGTGTTCCTGTTCTCTATGTCGTCCTCTTCGGCTTCCTCCTCTTCACTCTCCACAGGCTCCACAGCTGCTACAACACCACCATCTGGGCCATCCTCCTGCAGAAAAGGCACCTGGCGGCGCAAAGCCAGGTGGTGAAGCATACAGCAGGCCACGATGATCAGGCACACCTTCTTTGGTGAGTAAATTAGGGATCCACCTGTCATATGGAGGCACCTGAACCTGGCCTTCAGGAGGCCAAAGGTTCGCTCGATCACCCTCCTAGTCCGCCCATGGGCCTCATTGTACCGTTCCTCTGCCCTTGTCCTGGGATTCCTCACTGGGGTCAGTAGCCAGGACAGGTTGGGGTAACCAGAGTCCCCTAATAGCCACACACGGTGCCTCTCGAGTTGACCCATCACATACGGGATGCTGCTATTCCGCAGGATGTAGGCGTCATGCACTGACCCAGGGAACTTGACATTAACATGGGAGATGTACTGGTCAGCCAAACACACCATCTGTACATTCATCGAATGATAACTCTTCCGGTTCCTGTACACCTGTTCACTCCTGCTGGGGGGGACCAAAGCAACATGTGTCCCATCAATGGCACCTATGATGTTGGGGATATGTCAAAGGGCATAGAAATCACCCTTCACTGTAGGCAAATCCCCCACCTCAGGGAAAACGATGTAGCTCCGCATGTATTTCAGAAGGGCAGACAACACTCTGGACAACACCTTGGAAAACATAGGCTGGGACATCCCTGATGATATGGCCACTGTTGTTTGAAATGACCCACTTGCTAAGAAATGGAGTACTGACAGCACCTGCACTAGAGGGGGGATCCCTGTGAGTTGGCGGATGGGTGACATCAGGTCTGGCTCCAGCTGGGCACACAGTTCCTGTATAGTGGCTCGGTCAAGCCTGTATGTCAGTATGACATGTCCTTCCTCCATTGTCGACAGGTCCACCAGCGGTCTGTACACGGGAAGATTCCTCCATCTCCTCGCATGTCCCAGTGGACGGTGCCTATGAAGGACAACAGCGAGCACAGAGTCAAGCAACCCACAGGTACGTAACCACAGCTTGCACATAACACGATTCCCAATGCATTGAATGGCTTGTATGAGTGTCGGTGCATGGCCTACGTATGTGTGACGCAGTTGGTAATTAGGCCATGTGGGCCCTTGAAATGGCGGCTGCCTGACCTGTGAAGTGCGACAGTGGGATGTGAGGTCAATGCGCTGGCGTGGCACACTGCGGCAGTAGGCAGTCGAAGACCGCGGTGCTAAGCCGCATTGGTTAACATTGAACCCTATGGGTTTCAGGAGCCAATGACGATGTGCGCCGGCGGTCGCGGTACGCACCGCCGCGGTACGCACCGCCGCGGGCGTGACCGCCATTTTCTATCTGCTTAATCACTCGATACCTGATCTTTGACAGGAGAGGACCTACACTGCAAGTGCTGCTGTGACCTCGGTCTGGAAGATACAATGGCTCATGCGGCTGGGGAAAGGGCCCCTGCCTTCACTGCGGAGGAGTTGGAGAAACTTGTGGATAGGGTCCTCCCCCAGTATGCGCTACTCTACGGTCCTCCAGACCAACAGGTAAGTACACTGGGACAATGCTTAGTGGGCAATGCCTGGGTTGAGTCGGGTGGATGAAAGATGGTGGGGAGGGGAGCGATTGAGGCATGCATCAAACGACAGATGAGAGCATGTGCCACATGGCAAGGGTGGGGATGGGGGGCCACTCACATCGAGCATGCAGAAGGTGATGACAATTTTTCTCTCCCTGTACATGTCACATAGGTCAGCGCCCACCAGAAAGTCGCGATTTGGCGTGCCATCGCCAAGGACGTCCGGACCCTGGGGGTCCACAACAGACGGGGCACCCACTGCCGGAAGAGGTGGGAGGACATCCGACGCGGGAGCAGGAAGACGGCGGAGGCTCTGCTGGGTATGGCCTCCCAACGTAGGAGGGGTGCCAGTCGTCAATTGACCCCCCTGATGTCCCGGATCCTGGCGGTGGCCTACCCCGATTTGGATGGGCGCGTGACGACATCACAGCAGACACAAGGGGGTGAGTACAAATACATTCTGCTGACTTTGCGCGCAGTGGAGGTGTCTGGGTGGGGGAGGAGGACTGTGGGTATCCCTAGGCCAGGGCGATTTCTGTAGGCTAGGCCCCTCGGTAAGGCATGGCCCTGTGCCCCCGCCCCCCACCTCTGTAGGGTGCCAAGTTCAGGTATCCATGGCCCTGTGTCATCTATGTGTGCAGTTGTCGTCCATAGGCTTGAAGGCCATGTCCCACGGATTGCGTAGTGGACCCCAAGTGCGCGGCATAGTGCAGGGGGCTTCTGTGTCTGTCTTGTCCGCCAACGGTAGCGGTAATCCATGCACTCAACATGTCTTTATTTCTCCTCCCCCCTTTTTTGTGGTCTTCCTGTTCATGTGTGCATTAGCATCATCAGGCGGAGGAGAAGTGGCATCGGAGAACGAGGGAGCTGCATCTCACATGGCCATGGCAGGCCATGCAACTGACTCGGATTTCACCAGTGAGACGGAGGGCGAGGGGAGCTCCACAGCGGAGACTCGTGCTGATGTCAGTGACAGCGACTCGTCCTCTGAAGGGAGCTCCCTTGTGATGGCGGCAACATCCGTGCCCCCCACAACAACAGGTACAGCCGCCACCCAGCGCACCAGCACCGCCCTCCCAGCAGCCCCTCAGCGTTTGCCCCGTGCCCGCTCACCCAGGAATGTAGGCATCTCCTTCGCCCCAGGCACCTCAGGCCCTGCCCCTGTCATCCCTGCTGCCCTCAGTGAGAAGGTCATTGACCTCCTAAGGACCATCATTGTTGGGCAGTCTACCCTTTTGAATGCCATCCAGGGTGTACAAAGAGAGGTGCACCAGAGTAATGCATACCTGGAGGGCATTCATTCGGGTCAGGCTGCCTATCAGAGATCGTTCAACGCTCTGGCCTCAGCACTGACGGCAGCAATTGTCCCTGTCTCTAGCCTCCCCCCTCCAACTTCCTCCACCCAGACCCAATCCCCTGTACCTCTGCCTATCCCAGACACACCTACAGACCAGCCTGCATATACCTCAACACCCAAGGGAAGCTCATCCAGACATAAGCACCACACATCACACAAGCATTCACACAAGCAACATCCACATGCAGACATACCAACACCCACTGCCTCCACTGTCTCCACTTCCTCCTCGTCTCCCTCCTCCCTCCCTGTGATGTCTCCACTCACACTTACATGCACAACATCTTCAGCCACTACGTCCATCACCAGCACACCCACCAGAACACTCTGCACACGTGCAGTCACCACCCCCACTATCATTTACACGTCCCCTGTGTCCTCTCCAAGTGTGTCTGTCACCCCATCCTCCAAACTACACAAACGCAGGCAGCCACCCACCCAACAGCCATCCACCTCACGACAGCCTCCAGCCCAAGCACCTGCACCCAAAGACACCAGACTTCACACTCCTACAACCACATCCTCTTCCTCCACTCCCATACCCACTACACCTACCCGTCCCTCTCTTTCCAAATTGCTTTTCCTTTCCAAACTTGACCTCTTTCTTACAACTCCCCCACCCCGTCCATCTCATAAGACTCCAATCAGCACCTCAGCCACCACAAATCCGGGACCAGTGAAGACTGTTGTCCATGGACTGTGGAGTCCCCCACCCTCAAGGGCATCCAGTTTAGCTAGGAGCCAAGGCACAGCCAGCCCACCACCGGAAAAGCATCCTAAGATTGCCAGTGCCCGGCGCGAGCGACCAAAGACCCCAGGGTCTAAAATCCCTACATTGGCTCTGTCAGGAAGTGGGGTGCCACCTGGCACACCGCCAAAGGTGGGAAAGGGCCACAAGCGTGCAGGGAAGGGTGGGAAGGGCAGCAAGCCCGACAAGTCCGGCAGCAGGCCAGCTGGCCAGGAGTGCCCCACCAGCCCCATCCCTGGTGTGCAGGAGAACACACACAGGCCCGGTACTGCAGCCTAGGAGGGCCCCGCAAGCCATGTCGCAGGTGGGCAGGAGGACACCCACAGGCCGCGAACTGCAGCCCAGGAGGGCCCCGCAAGCCACCAGACAGATGGGCAGGAAGGCCCTGCCAGCCACATGTCAGGTGGCGAGTGACATCCATGCCTGGGCCGGATCCGCTGAGCAGGACACTCATCTCAAGCACCGCTCCGCTGGGCACCGCCGTCTCAAGCACCGCTGAACTGGGCCCTTCATCTCAAGCACCGCTGAACTGGGCCCTTCATCTCAAGCACCGCCCCGCTGGGCACTGCCGTCTCAAGAACCGCTGATCTGGGTCCTTCATCTCAAGCACCGCTGAACTGGGCCCTTCATCTCAAGCACCGCTCCGCTGGGCACCGCCGTCTCAAGCACTGCTGAACTGGGCCCTTCATCTCAAGCACCGCTCCGCTGGGCACCGCCGTCTCAAGCACCGCTGCACTGGGCCCTTCATCTCAAGCACCGCTGAACTGGTCCCTTCATCTCAAGCACCGCAGAACTGGGCCCTTCATCTCAAGAACCGCTGAACTGGGCCCTTCATCTCAAGCACCACTCCGCTGGACACCACCGTCTCAAGAACCGCTGAACTGGGCCCTTCATCTCAAGCACCGCTCTGCTGGGCACCGCCGTCTCAAGAACCGCTGAACTGGGCCCTTCATCTCAAGCACCGCTCCGCTGGGCACCGCCGTCTCAAGAATCGCTGAACTGGGCCCTTCATCTCAAGCACCGCTCCGCTGGGCACCGCCGTCTCAAGCACCGCTGAACTGAGCCCTTCATCTCAAGCACCGCTCCGCTGGGCACCGCCGTCTCAAGAACCGCTCAACTGGGCCCTTCATCTCAAGCACCGCTCCGCTGGGCACCGCCGTCTCAAGCACCGCAGCACTGGGCCCTTCATCTCAAGTACCGCTGAACTGGGCCCTTCATCTCAAGCACCGCTCCGCTGGGCACCGCCGTCTCAAGCACCGCTGAACTGGGCCCTTCATCTCAAGCACCGCTCCGCTGGGCACCGCCGTCTCAAGCACCGCTGAACTGGGCCCTTCATCTCAAGCACCGCTGAACTGGGCCCTTCATCTCAAGCACCGCTCCGCTGGGCACCGCCGTCTCAAGCACCGCTGAACTGGGCCCTTCGTCTCAAACACTGCTCCGCTGGGCACCGCCGTCTCAAGCACCGCTGCCCTGGGCCCTTCATCTCAAGCACCGCTGAACTGGGCCCTTCATCTCAAGCACCGCTGAACTGAGCCCTTCATCTCAAGAACCGGTGAACTGGGCCCTTCATCTCAAGCACCGCTCCGCTGGGCACAGCCGTCTCAAGAACCGCTGAACTGGGCCCTTCATCTCAAGCACCGCTCTGCTGGGCACCGCCGTCTCAAGAACCGCTGAACTGGGCCCTTCATCTCAAGCACCGCTCCGCTGGGCACCGCCGTCTCTAGAACCGCTGAACTGGGCCCTTCATCTCAAGCACCGCTCCGCTGGGCACCGCCGTCTCAAGCACCGCTGCACTGGGCCCTTCATCTCAAGCACCACTGAACTGGGCCCTTCATCTCAAGCACCGCTGAACTGGGCCCTTCATCTCAAGAACCGCTGAACTGGGCCCTTCATCTCAAGCACCGCTCCGCTGGGCACCGCTGTCTCAAGCACCGCTGAACTGGGCCCTTCATCTCAAGCACCGCTGAACTGGGCCCTTCATCTCAAGCACCGCTCCGCTGGGCACCGCCGTCTCAAGCACCGCTGAACTGGGCCCTTCATCTCAAGCACCGCTGAACTGGGCCCTTCATCTCAAGCACCGCTCCGCTGGGCACCGTCGTCTCAAGAACCGCTGAACTGGGCCCTTCATCTCAAGCACCGCTCCGCTGGGCACCGCCATCTCAAGAACCGCTGAACTGGGCCCTTCATCTCAAGCACCGCTCCGCTGGGCACCACCGTCTCAAGAACCGCTGAACTGGGCCCTTCATCTCAATCACCGCTCCGCTGGGCACCACCGTCTCAAGCACCGCTGAACTGGGCCCTTCATCTCAAGCACCGCTCCGCTGGGCACCGCCGTCTCAAGAACCGCTGAACTGGGCCCTTCATCTCAAGCACCGCTCCGCTGGGCATCGCCGTCTCAAGCACCGCTGCACTGGGCCCTGCATCTCAAGCACCGCTGCACTGGGCCCATCATCTCAAGCACCGCTGAACTGGGCCCTTCATCTCAAGCACCGCTGAACTGGGCCCTTCATCTCAAGAACCGCTGAACTGGGCCCTTCATCTCATGCACCGCTCCGCTGGGCACCGCCGTCTCAAGCACCGCTGAACTGGGCCCTTCATCTCAAGCACTGCTGAACTGGGCCCTTCATCTCAAGCACCGCTCTGCTGGGCACCGCCGTCTCAAGCACCGCTGAACTGGGCCCTTCATCTCAAGCACCGCTCCGCTGGGCACCGCCGTCTCAAGCACCGCTGCACTGGGCCCTTCATCTCAAGCACCGCTGAATTGGGCCCTTCATCTCAAGCACCGCTGAACTGGGCCCTTCATCTCAAGAACCGGTGAACTGGGCCCTTCATCTCAAGCACCGCTCCGCTGGGCACCGCCGTCTCAAGAACCGCTGAACTGGGCCCTTCATCTCAAGCACCGCTCCGCTGGGCACCGGCGTCTCAAGAACCGCTGAACTGGGCCCTTCATCTCAAGCACCGCTGGCCCATTGGCGGAAGGGGCAGGCCCGCATCTGTGTCGGGCAGGGCTGCACAAAGCACTCTGGGCACTAGTCCCCCTCCAGTACCAGTGGAGACTGTTATCCACTTGAGAGACTGTGGCTTTGCACTCCCCAGGATGGCACAGTGGGCAACCCACCCACTGTAGAGACTTGAGAGACTGTGGCTTTGCACTCCCCAGGATGGCACAGTGGGCAAGCCACCCACTGTAGAGACTTGAGAGACTGTGGCTTTGCACTCCCCAGGATGGCACAGTGGGCAACCCACCCACTGTAGAGACTTGAGAGACTGTGGCTTTGCACTCCCTAGGATGGCACAGTGGGCAACCCACCCACTGTAGAGACTTGTGAGACTGTGGCTTTGCACTCCCCAGGATGGCACAGTGGCCATGGAGGCCCCTTGTGGATCTGGCGTCGTGGACTCGTCTGGCTGAGGTGCCCCCCCCTTCCCTTCCCCCTGAGGTGCCTGTAGTTTTCCTATCTGATGCCCCTGCTGTGTTCTCTCCGTTGGAGGCAGGTATCCTGTGTGGGCTTTGCCCGTGTGTTTTGGCCCAGTGGCCCACGAACAATGGCTGATAGACATATCGGACTGGACAATTTATGTATATAAAGGTATAGATGTGTGATATATTTTATACTCAGTCTTACAATATAATTCTATATTTATAATCATTTCCTTTTGCCTTTGCATTCTTCCGGGGGGTTTGGGAGAATAACTGTGATGTGTTGCTATGCATTGATGTGTGTGTTGTAGTGGTTGAGGGTGAGGGTGGGTGTGTCGCATATGTGTGTCCCATTAATTTTTTGCCTCCCCCTCCCCTGTGTCGTAGGTGCAGTACTCACCATTGTCTTCTGCGCCGGCGTTCGTGCTCCTGGTAGAGGAGCAGGAAGACAATGGCTGGTAGGATGTGTAGTTAGGGTTCCATGCTGTCCAGATTCCTCGTGGGGTGTATGGAGGTGAGCGTTTTCCGTTTGAAATGTCTGTTTCCGCCGTATTTTTATCGGTGGGGCTACCGCCCCGGAAAAGGTGGCGGATTGGTGGGTTGTGATAGGGTGGGCGGTACATTGTCTCCCGCCTGTCTGTTGGCGGTGACCGCCGCGCTGTTTGTTTGTCCCGCCGTGGCGGGCAGTGTGTTAAAGTGGCGGTCTCTGTTGATGGTTTCCGCCAGGGTCGGAATTGCATTTTTTTTACTGCCAGCCTGTTGGCGGTTTGACCGCCGCTTTAACACCGACCGCCAGGGTTGGAAGGACCCCTTTAATTGTGGGAATTATCGAATTGATTGATTGATTGATCAAGGTGTCAATGGCATCTTTAGGCTAAAGGGAAGTAAAACTGCTTTCTAAGGCAGCTCTCTCCCTATGTGTATAGTAAAGTGTCACTTTAGACAAAACAGTACATCACACTGACTTCCCCTATTACTATTCACTAACATTGTACACTAACATTAAAAGGCCTATCCCAGGTCAATATCTAATCCTGCAGAGTCCCCATTGGGCTAGGCTACCAATGCAAATATAATGGGCTGCACACAGAAGTAGTCTCCCATGAACAGCCCACAAACCTGTGCACACGTATGTGTACATGTAATCATATGTAAGTAGCCCAAATGCCCCTTACCCTTGTTGAGTCGCAGTGACCTTATCTTAAGAGGTGGACACTGGTGGTATGCATGTGCAGTCCATTTGCCATGCGATTACCATGGTAATGTAATAGACATGTCATGAGACTCACCCACTAAAAAAAGTCCAAAACTGGGTGATCCAAAAGATCTGGTCTTGCTGAATGGGCGGAACCCAATCCCAATACATGCCGCCAACAGCTGAAAGTAGAGAAGGGTTAGCCATCACCCATTGGTACTCTTACTTAATCATTAGACACAAGTAGCAATGGGTTTTGACCAGACACATCATTCGCCAGTTGTCAGCTACCACTAAGACCTTCCACTGGCCCTTCTATGCTAAGACCACCCACCTAAGTGAACCATGTGGCTGTGATCTCTACAGGGTATTAGACTGCACTAAGAACCCTTCTGTTCTAGATTTGAGGTAACCAGGACACTAACCACCTATCTATGCTGAGCAAATCTAGACTCCTCCTTGCCTTGGGTCATGTAATGATGCATCCACCACAACTTTCCTTGCATGGATTCAGGGCCTCATCTCTGACCGTAACACAACAGACAGGTCTAAAACCTGTCCCTCAGGTCACCGGTTATACCCCTCTGGAGACTACACAACCCAGTACCCTTTACGCTTAGTCAACCGGGTCACACATGCCCCTATAACAAGCTGCTGACTTTCCCCCACAGTAGTTACTCCGGGGTTTCCGCTGCCACCACACCCTCACAGGATGAATGTGACCCGGCCCAAACATGGAATGCCCACAGACAAGAGTCACCCAGAGGCAGCTCCCACAACTGGAACTGTTCAACCATGAACTGCTCCCAGCATCACTGGGTCAACTGAAGGACTGCAGGACACTGAGTGAAACATATAAGACTCAGGCCCCACATAAGCCACTTCCCAACCTCAGTGACACAACCATGAAGATTAACCAGAGACCATAAAGGCCCCCCAGTGAAAGGTTCAGTAGATCACCTTGAGACTCACACTGCCTCCTTTGACCACACTCAGTAGAGGGCCCTTCCTGCTGAGTCCTTGCCTGACAAACCATGAGTTATGAGGGGTCTAGGGCAGCATCTGAAAATGGCATACCTGAAGTGTACCATGCTGGAGTCTGCTGGATTTAGTCTTCAACAGCTCTTCATGTAACAGCCAAACCAACTTCCAAACCTAGACAGAAGTGGCTAACACAATCCCAGACTCAAGCATGTTTTCCCCTCCATTTGGACAGTTATCACCTGATTTAATGAACCCCACTTTCATGACCCTCTCTTGTGCCCTTTGTGTTGTAGGTTTTATTTGCCAAGCTCATGTAATCTTTCGCTTGTGGCATCTTTCTGTCTCATGCAACTCATGTCACCTCACCCCATTCCTTGAACTATTGAACCTCTTGTATTGTTGTTAGTTTCTCCTGTCTTGCACCTGCAGTTAAACCACATTTTCCTGGGCAATTAAGTTTATCTGCCCTGACCTACTGACTTTCACCATGACGCTCTTGGGTTCAGTTAAACTGTTCATTATTTCCAACTGCCACTTGCACCTTCCACCCGCAAAAAGTCATATTAAAGTGTTCCATGTGAGATGTGTGACTTTCTGGAACGGTCTCTCCTTCTAGCATAAACATCCGGTCTGAACCTCAATCGGTACTTGGCCTCATTCCAGTCCTGCACAAGTATCTTCCCTGTATTCACCCTCTCAGTCACCCTAAACCTCCAGCTCTCTCATCTTCCATGGCTTACTGCTGAACCTGTGATCCTGCAGCGCTTCCTGTGTCTTTAATCTTGGCAAGGATTCCTCATCTTGTTTGGGCCTCTTGCATCAGAGCTTCCTGTCTTTCTTCAGATTCCAATTTAAGTACTAAGGCAAGGCTAAGTACTTGATCCTCAGGTTAGTGCACACTAATCCAATGTTTAGTTTACATAATTCAAGACTGAGTTTCGTTATGGTATGAACACATTCTTGGAGATCGGACTCTGTATGAGTCCCTCTGACCCGAAAATTATACCTGAACTGAAGGTTTTTCCTACAGTATTGTTTGACTTGTTGTTTTGAGTATTGAAGAAGTTTCTAGTGCTCAAGTTTGGATCAGAACCTTGTAGGTCATGATCTTCTTGAGAGTGTCAGAAAATTTCAGTTTACTTTTGAAATAGTTCCTGCTCCCTTACATAATATTTTTGATGAAACTCGTGAATGTACATTATTTGTAAACAATTGCTAAAACATTGTGAGCTGAGAATTGTTGGTAAATCATGTTTCTTGTTATTTCTAGTGCTCCACACCTGCATCAACACTAACAAGGCCAAAGGAGTTCAGACACTTCTAGGTAGGGTGCAAGGCAGCTGAGCAGGCCAGTGAATCAAATCCATCTTTTATTGGTTTATCCCATCCGCCCATTTTCCTGGGGGGCAGTTTGTTAAACTGGATTATTATTACTTGTTTCACTCTGCTGCCCCAGCTGGAATTTAGGGTCCAGCACCATTTCTGTGATAGAAACAAGGTGAGTGTGTGACCTTCACACCAAGGGACATTGTCCTCCCTTTCACCTATTTGGCTCCCCGTCCTCCTCCGATATTCAGTGTCAGTGTGACGACAGGGATCGCCCCACTAAACCATGGACCCTGAACTCCCTTGAATTAACAACCATTAAATAAAAAAATTCCTACATGGTATATATGATTGCATGCTTCTTGTTTAGCACACTGTATAAACCAGCATTAGGGGTTGGTATATATTACAATCTTTAAAAATCCTATGAATTTGGTCAATCCTGAAGAAACCCTGCTGACCCTGAGTGGTACTTGTAACAGGCTAAAACATGTCGATCTCACTGAACTACCGCTTACACAGCACACTGTTTATATCCCAGGTAAAGGACCTTATTAATAAACAAGAATTAGGATACTGAAGGCTTTTTAACTTGCACTTAGGTTTTAATAAGAGCTCCCCTAACAAACTACATTGAGTCCACCTACTCACACTAGGTAAAGTTGGTGAGGATCCAATGATGAAGGATGCTTCTGGTGGTACTGGTGGGTGTGGATCCTACTAATATATCCATTTGATGCAAGGGTTTCACCGTTCTAAGCCAGGTGCAGATCCCTTTTGACTTTGGTGTATATCGAGACTGGTGATTTTGACCTCTGAAATGGTTAAGAGTTTACCAGCTGTGAAGCTTTCCCTCAGTTGTGTACTGATACCTATTGTGTACTGATCAAGGATCTATGAATTAATGTGTTTGAAATTACAAATGGGATTTTGGTTACAGTCTGTAATGTATTTGTATGCAATTTGCACCCACTCACACAGTCAGGCAGGCATTTATACACCAAGTTACACTCCCACAAAAGCACTTATGTCCCCACTACTCATAAAGCCAGACAGTGACTGACATACTCAGTCCCACACCCATAAAAACATTCACACACCCAATTACTCACCTATACATTTGCTGTTGGAAAGTGTTTTATTAGTGGGTGCAAGTAGGTGCCTACAGCTAGTTATAACACAACAATCACAAATAAGGTCCAGTCAGATTCTCAATAAATTAATCCTTGCTCAACCCTTGGTAGCTTGGCTGACAAGCAGTCAGGCTTAACTAAACTTTACTCAGGCAACAGGTGTGTAAAGCATTTAGGGCCTTATTTATACTTTTTGGTGCAAAACTGCACTAAGGCAGTTTTGCCCCAAAACGTTTTGCACCGGCTTGCACCATTTTTTAGCACCAGCTGGGCACCATATTTATGCAATGGTGCAAGCCTGTGCAAAGGGTAGGCTAGCTTAAAAAAAAATGATGTTAGGCAGTTTTGAGTCAAAATAAATGATTCTGACCAGATTAACATCATTTTGTGACGCTAAGGGGCATATTTATACTCTGTTTGCACTGAATTAGCGTCATTTGTTTTTTAACTCTAATTCAGTGCAAAACTAACTCCATATTTATACTTTGGTGCTAGACCCGTCTAGCACCAAATTTATGGAGTTAAAGTCATTTTTTGGAAGTGGAAACCTACCTTGCCTTAATGAGATGCAAGGTAGGCGTTCCCGTGCAAAAAAATGACTCTATGGCCTTAACACCATATTTATACTCCCATGTAAAAATGGTGCAAGGGAGGGAGGAGGGGTCAAAAAATGGGGCAAAGCTTGCTTTGCCCCATTTTTTAAGACCTGGGTCAGGGCAGGTATTAGGGGACCTGTGGCGCTATTTCCATGGTGGAACACCATGGAATAAGCCCAGAGGTGTCCTCCCTAGGCCATAGGGGCACCCCCACCCACACTAGAGGGACTGCGAGGATGGGGGACCCCATCCCAGGTAAGTACAGGTAAGTGCATTTTATTTTTGAAAGTGCCATATGGGGCCCTGAAATGGGCTCCCATACATGGCACCGGGTGCAATGGCCATGCCCAGGGGAACCCTGTCCTCTGTGCTGGCCACTGGGGTGGTGGGCATGACTCCTGCCTTTTCTAAGGCAGGAGTCATGTGGCATGGTAGGTTTAGCACCATAAAATGACGCTAATCTGGTTAGAGTCATTTTTTTTTAATCTAACCTGCCTAAAGCCATTTTTTGGTCTTAAACCATCTTCTTCCATACTGCCAGCCCCACCCGACTAAAGTCATTTTTTAAAACTCTAGCCTACCCTTTGCACCGGCTTGCACCATTCCATAAATATGGTGCCCGGCTGGTGCACAGAAATGGTGCAAGCCGGTGCTAAATTTTTTGGTGCAAAACTGAGTTAGTGCAGTTTTGCAGCAAAAAGTATAAATAAGTGCCAATATTTTGTAAGTTTGCGCCACTTTTGTATCATAAAATTACATTAATGCGGTGCAAAAAAAGTTTAAATCAGGGCCTTGGTGCTAGATGGGTCTAGCACCAAAGTATAAATATGTAGTTAGTTTAGCATCGAATTAGAGTAAAAAAAATGACACTAATTCGGTGCAAACAGAGTATAAATATGCCGCACAGTATAAATATGCCCCTAAATATGGCGT
This sequence comes from Pleurodeles waltl, assembly GCF_031143425.1. Taxonomy (NCBI): domain Eukaryota; kingdom Metazoa; phylum Chordata; class Amphibia; order Caudata; family Salamandridae; genus Pleurodeles; species Pleurodeles waltl. The sequence continues at coordinate 875,540,184 of NC_090438.1, forward strand.
TAAGGCCATAGAGTCATTTTTTGCACGGGGACGCCTACCTTGCATCTCATTAAGGCAAAGTAGGTCTCCACTTTCAAAAAATGACTTTAACTCCATAAATTTGGTGCTAGAGGGGTCTAGCACAAAAGTATAAATATGGAGTTAGTTTTGCACCGAATTAGAGTTAAAAAAAATGACACTAATTCGGTGCAAACAGAGTATAAATATGCCCCTTAATATCAACAAAACAGATAGTAAGTAAGACACAACACACAAGAAACATACGGCACCAACATATAAAAATAGATATATTTATCTTTAAGATGACACAAAAAAAATAAAAATCCACTGTAGGGAACCAGAGAAATGAAGTTTTAAAGATAAATGCAAAAATGTGCTTTCGAGCTCCAAAAAGTGAAAATGGACAACTGTGGTTATCTGGTTGCACCTGACGAGGCCGAAGCCAAAAGTTAAGGCTGACTGCTCCTCAGGAGAGTTGTGAGTCATCATCATCGGCTTGGTTCAGCGTGAGGCCTCGGTGAAATATAGAGGTCTTGTTTCTCCTTGTTAATGGTTAGAACTCTGCAGCTTTCCGAAGGGCACACCTGAATTTAAGGGCAAATCGCAGTTCGATGTCACCAGCGCGACTCTCGTCAAGGAATCGGTCTATTTATGGAGCTTTTTCTCAGAAAACTCTCGAAAAGGATTCCAAGGTTCCGGAAGCTCTTAGTTCTTCTGTGGAGAGTTGGGACCACAATTCCCACAATGCTCTTGGTCAACTACTTAAAATTACACTGGATGATGGTTAGCGGGGATCTTCAAGCAGGATTTGATGCAGATGTCACTTGGTAGCTCCTTTGTAGCTCTTGCTTACAGCGGGTCCACGCCTGAATCTTTTAAAGCAAGGCAAAGTCCTCTTTTGTAAAGCATGGAGTTTGCAGCCGGTACAGTCCTTATGAGTGCAGTCCTTCTTGGTGCAGACCAGGGGTTTATCAGGGCAGTCCTTTTTCTTCTTGTTTTCAGGCAAGGATCTGAGTAGCTTGGCAGCTATCGCACATTTATCCAGGTTTCTGGCCCAGCAAGCAGGGTGCCCTCCCAACCAATGGGGTACAGGATGCCCCCTTATATGATGGCAACTTCCTTAGATGTGTGAAATGTTATTGTCCCACAAAGCCCTGTTTCACAAAAATCAAACACAAAGAAAATCTCTCCTAGAGGTTCAGGTCTGGCTAAGACCACCCACAGGTGTGGCGAACTTTCTCCTACACTACCCTTCAAATTCCTCTCCTAATTCAATAACAGGGGCTCCCATTGGCCTGGGGTTGCAGGAAGTGTTGGTGGGCATGGTTTCTGTCCTAACTGTCTTTCTACCTTTGCAGACCAGCCTGGATACCCAGGCATCTGCAGCAGCAGATCTCCTCCCGCCAGATGTCTCCTTTGTCTCAGCCTAGGCCACGTCACACCTCATCAGAGCAGCTTGTCTCAGCCTCTCAAAGGCAGACCAATCAGAAGAGGCTACTACAGGGCTGATTTTAGGTAACTTTAGGAAAGAATTTCTATAACTTGTTTCCTGCAGTAGTTATACTAAATGTAACCATGGCAAGTTGTTGGATTTATTGTAACTATTATTTTTACACTGTGAATGACTGTTCAAGTTCACGCTTTGTTAAAGTTTAATAAAGCCTTCACATGTGAGCCTTTAAAGCTAGCAGTGTTAAATAGGGAAAATGAAATATCGAGTTTTTCCCTCACCAGGGCATATACAACTTATTTTATGATGTTTCTGCCTATTATTACACTGCAGCCTACCTTTGGGGCACCTAGGGTAGACCTAAGGGGTGATGTATTTGTAATAATACGGTAGTTTAGGACTTTGAAAGTACTTTTAATTCCACACTCGAGTTTGGACATAGATTTCTTTTCAAAGCACCCTGCAAGGAGGGCTAGCTTTTAAAAATTACAGTAGGCTACACAGTAGTGCACACTTAAATGCATTAAATCTACTGGGCCTTTAAACCTAAATGCCCTTCCATATACTAGGGATGTCCAGGTGGGTTGTCAGAACTAATTAGAATTATTCCTAATTACCATATACCTTTTAAACAAAGCCCTGGGCCTGTCTAGTAGAGTCCAGGGCACAACCAGAGTCAGTAACAACCTGTATCAGACAACAAATGGGGCAAGAAGTAGGGGCACTGCAAATAGCCCAATTTTTTTACATCCACTTACCTACATATTCGCACCCCCATACAGATACTGTCACACGCTCTCACACACATATAAAGCGATTCATGTAGCCAGCACTCAGTTTGTTACAGGCATACTTACATACCCATACACCCAGTTATACACCCAGTCACCCACCCATACCAGGACTCACATAACTATTTACAAACCATACAGGCACTCATACACCCATTGAGACTTCGATAGATGTGCTAACACATACATTCACACACCCACACAGCATGTTTGTTTCTAACACTAACAGAGCCACTTGCACACAAAGTTAAACACCCAAACACTCACTAACATAGCCAGTTGCCAATCCATAAAGCCAAATACATAACTATTTGGACATATATACACTTACTAACACACCCAGTCAAATACCTAAATACCCAGTTGGCCTTAAGAGTCTGACCACTTTACCATTGTTAGATTGTAGTAAAGTGCATGCGCTTCTCCCCCAAACAAGGTTACATTGGTTGATCCACTACTGTGATATTTAGTTTATTTTTAAATTCCTAGCTGAAAGCACTACCTGTGCCCAGGGCCTGTAAGTTAATTGCTACTAGTGGGCCTGCATCACTGACTGTGCCACATACACAAGCAGTCCTTTACACATGTATCTGGCCTGCCACTGCAGATCCTCTGTGTGCAGTTTTAATGCCATGTTGACTTGGCATTTAAAAACCTTTGGCAGTCATAATACGCTGCGCTGAAAACCGCCTTCACTGGTAGTCTTCAGCGCGGCAGTACCTCAGCGGTCTTTCAAAAAGACCGCAAGGTCGAAATGAGGGCCTAGGTCTGCAAAATATTTTGTTGACAAAAGTCATAGAAAAGGTGAGCAGTTGGAGTACAATTTGATAAATTTGATGCTATGACACTGTGGGACCAATGAGTGTTGGTATCATCGTCATAGTAAACTGAAGTCTATGTTGTAAATTTTAGATGCACCAACTCGGTTTGTGAGTGTGCAGAGTATGCTTGGGATGGTAAATGTATTTTTGAGAAAAGCAAGCTCTAACATTAAGAGCATCAATTTGAAGTAACCAGGAGAACTTTGCTCTTTGGATCAAATGCTGAAGGCATTTTAATGAGAGATTTCAAGCCATGCTCTCCTTCATCTGCAACACAAAATCCACCTTTTGGAGAAATTACTGATTAATTTTCCTATAAATAGTACCAGGCAAGAGATGTTCCTCTCATTAGTATTCTGTTGAGGATAAAGGATGCACCAATATTTGGAAAAGCACCAGATGAGTCTGCACTTTCTTTCATAGAACAGTATGTTATATGCAGCATTCCAAAAGACAGTGTGGAAATAGGCATTAAACCACAAGTTCTGTGTTTTCAATAACATAGATATGATGTACAGAAAACCCTCTGTAAAAAATTTGTATGGCATTGACGTGTCAGCAAGAACCTTACAGATAAAACAATATGTAAATGCTCAATTTGTAATATGGAAACATCTAATTGGCATTTAAAATATCAATCTCTCACAAATCAACCTAGCAAGGAACTCATCCAGAGCCTTATATAAAGCCTTCAATGAATTCACAGATCTAGGGGCCTGCAAGCCTGCAATCCTGATCTACCCGAGTCACAACACATATTTGACTCATCAGCTGACTATTTTGATCAAAAAATAAATTATATTTACCTTTTCAAAGTCCTCCACTCATGAGCACCCTGATCCTTTATTCAATTTTACTTTGTTTTCCCCTGAGGAAATAGCCAAAAACCTTAAAAAGGAAACTAAGGCTCTCCTACTGATGTATGCCCCAAGAATAGTGGCACTATGGGGGTCATTCTGACCTCGGCGGTAAAAGGCCCTTACCGCCAGTCAGAAGTCCGCCATTCTACCGCCACGGCCGCGGTAAACCGCCACGGTCATTCTGACCCACAACGGCGAAACCGCCAAAATCCCGACATCCAAGGAAGGCCGCCTCATCAGCGGGCCGCGGAAAACTGGAGATGACCAAACCTCCACTGTCACGCCAACACAAACACGCCCATGCCATTCTGACCCACGAATCCACGCGGCGGTCTTTCAACCGCGGTATTCCATTGGCGGGACACACCGCCGCGGTCAAAATACACACACAGCTCCAAAACACAGCCACATTGGACAATTTGAGATACACACACCTGACACACATACAAACAACACTCCCACACATCCAACCAACTATAAAACACACACCCACATCACCCACAAACCCCTACGACCGAAGATCATAGACGAAGGAGAGAGAGACACATCACAGAATAGAGAGCTACATCAAACAGAGGCACACTACACCATCACACACACCACATAGAAGCACAAAGCACCACACACCAACACACTCTTCACCATATACACCACCCCACACCTCATCCACACCACCCCATGGCACCCCAAAGGCACCCACGCTTTTCGGACCAAGAACTCCGGGTCATGGTGGAGGAGATCATAAGAGTCGAACCCCAGCTCTTCGGCTCACAGGTGCAGCACACCACTATAGCCAGGAAGGCGTAGCTATGGCAGCGGATCGTGGACAGGGTAAACGCGGTGGGACAGCATCCCAGAAATCGAGAGGACATCCGCAAACGTTGGAACGACTTACGGGGAAAGGTGCGCTCGATGGTCTCGCGACACAACATCGCAGTGCAGAAGACTGGCGGGGCCCCCCACCCACTCCACCCGAATTCACAGCATGGGAGCAAGAGGTACTAAACATCCTGCATCCTGATGGCCTCGCTGGAGTACACGGAGGAATGGACTCTGGTAAGTACAATCTCAACCACTTCACCCCCCCCCAGCATGCCAACCCCCACCACCACCCTCACCCCAACCCCCCATCACACATCCTCCCTGAGAATGTCTCCCCAGCACAACCCACCCAACACCAACCCCTGCATGCCACCACAAACTATGGACACCCATCACCTAAGCATGACCACTGCACATACCCCCCCCCCCAACACCCCCACAACACCTCCCCCAAGGGAATGACAGCACTGGGGGACAAGGGCACCCATAAATCACACACAATAGCACACACAGAAACAATAACCATACTCTCTTACCCCATGCAGGACCCGAACGCCAACACACCGGCCAGGAGGGTCCAGAAATGTCCATCCCCCCCCCGGAAGAGGCACCCAGTGATGACAGCAGCTCTGTCGACCTGGAACCTGACAACCAGCCCGGACCATCGGGGACCTCTGGACAGTCGGTTCCCCACACACACGCCACAGCAGACCCAACCCCCTCTGGGAACAACAGCACAGCTCCCACCCAGCGGGCCCATGGCTCTGTCTCTAGGACAGGTCAATCAGCGGTGTGTCTGCCACTACAGGGCCCCCAGGCTAACCCACCACCCCAACAACAACAGGGACCTGGGGGCAGTGGTAGTGGGCACACCGTCCAGGGGACAGAGTCCGGGGGAAACAGGGCAACTCGGAGGGCTGCTGTGCGACAGGGGGGGGAGGAGAGGCCCAGGGAACCGACTCTCCAAGAGGCCCTCACCACCATCATGGCAGCCTACCACCGCTCACAAGAGACGATGGCGACGGTACTGGCCAGGTTCCAGGAGATCCAGGCACAGCAGGAGGAACGCTACATGGGGTTCAACAATCATCTCACCAACATCTCTACCGCCATGGGGAGCATAGTCCAGGCCCTCCACCGGATAGAAGACACGTTGCGGGACCATGTGGCACCACACAGGGCCCCTGTCACTAGCCCGGACCAGGAACAGCCTACCACCTCCGCCGGCGCTAGTGGACAGGAAGCCCCACCACAACGACAGGCCACCAGAACCCCACCTCCTGCTGAAGAACAACCACCCCGCAAGAGGAGCCTGAGATCCAAAAAAAAGACAGAGTAGGATGTCAAGACCCCCGCCAGCATGAGATACCCCCTGAAGTCATCCCACTGTCCCACATTGCCACCCTGTCCAACCTTGAACTGCCCCTGCTCCATCCTTCCACAGGCATATGGACAATGCACCTGTGAGACTGAGAACTGGACTCTGCCATGGACATTACTCCACCCCCACCCATCACCGTGTGAATATCATGTACCATCATCTAGCACCAAAAATAAATCATGCAATGCACTGAAATCATGCTGGAGTCAGGCTGTATTATTTACAAATGTAAAACACATTACCGATCAATTATGTTCTGTAAACTTTGTGCTGAACACATACCGAGATCAATAAGCATTAGTCCATGGGCTAACCAAGCAGAAGTCACGCAGTGGGTCATACAGCACTGAAAAGGGAAGGGAGAATCAAACATCAGTTTCAAATAACTGGGGGGTCATAGACAAAGTTGAGAAGCACGAGGCATTCAGGAAAATTAAAATGGCGTGTGTGATTCTTACCTGTGTGCTACTGAAAATACTGTTGGATAACTCTGTCCCTGTTGCCTGGGTCGTCCTCTGAGTCTTCCTCCTCTTCACTCTCCACAGGCTCCACAGCTGCTTCAACACCACCATCTGGACCATCCTCCTGCAGGAAAGGCACCTGACGTCGCAATGCCAGATTGTGAAGCATACAGCAGGCCACGATGATCTGGCACACCTTCTTTGGTGAGTACATCAGGGATCCCCCTGTCATATGCAGACACCTAAACCTGGCCTTCAGAACCCCAAAGGTCCTTTCTATGATCCTCCTAGTTTGCCCATGGGCCTCATTGTACCGTTCCTCAGCCCTGGTCCGGGGATTCCCCACTGGGGTCAATAGCCAAGGCAGGTTGGGGTAACCAGAGTCACCTATTAGCCACACACGTTGTCTCTGTAGCTGTTCCATCACATAAGGGATGCTGCTATTACGCATCACATACGCGTCATGCACTGAACCAGGGAACATTGCATTCACATGGGAGATGTACTGGTCAGCCAAACAGACCACCTGGACGTTCATAGAATGGTAACTCTTCCTGTTTCTGTACACCTGCTCATCGTCTTTTGGGGGGACTAAGGCTACATGGGTCCGATCAATGGCACCAATTATGTTGGGAATATGTCCAAGGGCATAAAAATCACCCTTCACAGTGGGCAAATCAACCTCCTCAGGGAAAATAAAGTAACTCCGCATGTGTTTCGTCAGGGCAGACAACACTCTAGACAAAACCTTAGAAAACATTGGCTGAGACATTCCAGATGACATGGCCACTGTTGTCTGGAATGAGCCACTTGCAAGAAAATGGAGGACTGACAGCACCTGCACCAGAGGGGGAATTCCTGTGGGTTGGCGGATGGGGGACATCAGGGCTGGCTCCAGCTGGGCACACAGTTCATGGATAGTGGCACGGTCAAGTCGGTATCGTAGTATGATGTGGCGTTCTTCCATTGTCGACAGGTCCACCAGCGGTCGGTACACGCGAGGATTCATCCTTCTCCTCGCAAATCCCAGTGGACGGTGCCTAGGAAGGACAACATGGAGCACAGAGTCAAGATAATCACTGGTACGTTCACCACTGCTTGCATGGCACACGGTTATCTAGGTATTGAAAGGCGTGTATGTGTGGCAATGCCAGGCCTAGGCCTGTGTGTCGCAGTAGAGATTATGCCATGTGGGCCCTTGAAATGGCGGCTGCCTGACCTGTGAAGTGGGACAATGGGATGTGAGGTCACTGCGCTGGCGGAGCACACCGTGGCGGTAGGCGGTCGAAGACCGCTATACGGAGCCGCATTGGATAACATTGAAGCCTATGGGTTTCAGGAGCCAATGACGAAGTGCGCCGGTGAGGAGTGCAACGCACGACAGATGAGAGCATGTGCTATATTGCAAGGTTGGGGAGGGGGGGCCAATCACATCTAACATGCAGTAAGTTGATGAATGTTTCCTTCCCACCCTGTACATGTCACATAGGTCAGCGCCCATCAGAAAGTCGGGATTTGGCGTGCCATCGCCAAGGAAGTCCGAGCCCTGGGGGTCCACGTCAGACGGGGCACCCACTGCCGCAAGTGGTGGGAGGACATCCGCCGTGGAACCAGGAAGACCGCCGAGTCACTGCTGGGGATGGCCTCCCAACCTAGGAGGGGTGCCAGTCGTACCCTGACCCACCTGATGTCCCGGATCCTGGCGGTGGCCTACCCTGATTTGGATGGGCGCTTGAGAGCATCACAGCAGACACAAGGGGGTGAGTATCAGCACATTCAGCTATCTTTCTGCGCAGTGGAGGCGTTTGGGTGGGGGAGGAGGGTTGGGGGTGACATTAGGCCAGGGCGCTTTCTGTAGTGTAGTCCTCTCCCTTAGGCATGGCCCTGTGCTCCCGACCCCCACCTCCGTAGGGTGACAAGTCCAGCTATTGATGGTCCAGCCTCACACATGTGCACGTTTGTCGTCTCCTGACCTGTTGCCCGAGTCAGAAGTACTGAGTAGTGTGCCCCGAATGCGCGGCTTAGTGCATGCGGCTCCTGTGTCTGTCCTCTCCGCCAACGGTGTTGACATTGCATGCACTCAACCAGGTCTTCTCTTTCTCCCCCCACCCTTCTTCTTCATCTTCTTGTGCATGTGTGCATTAGCATCATCAGGCGGAGGAGATTTGGCATCGGAGCACGAGGGAGCTGCAAGCCACAAGGCCCCGGTGGGCACAGGAACAGACACCGAGGGCCCAAGTGAGCCGGAGGGCGAGGGGAGCACCACGACGGGGACCGCTGGTGAGAGCAGCGACAGCGACACGTCCTCGGATGGGAGCTCCCTAGCGGTGGTGGCAACATCCGGGCCCCCCGCCTCTACAGGTACAGCCGCCACCCAGCGCACCAGCCCCGCCCTCCCAGCAGCCCCTCAGCCTACGCTCCGTGCCCGCTCGCCCAGGAAGGCGGGCGTCTCCTTCGCCCCAGGCACCCCAGCCCCTGCCCCTGTTACCCCTGCTGCCCTCAGTGAGGAGGTCATTGATCTCCTCAGGACACTCATTGTTGGGCAGACTACCCTTTTGAATGCCATCCAGGGGGTAGAAAGGGAGGTGCATCGGAGCAATGCCTACCTGGAGGGCATTCATTCGGGTCAGGCTGCCCATCAACGATCGTTCAATGCTCTGGCCTCAGCACTGACGGCAGCCATTGTCCCTGTTTCCAGCCTCCCTCTTCCGACTGCCTCCACCCTGTCTCTGTCTCCTGTTCCTCAGCCTATCCCATCCACACCATCTGACCAGCCTGCACACACCTCAACACCCAAGGGCAGCTCATCCAGACACAAGCACCACAGATCCCACAAACACTCACCCAAGCAACACACAGATGCAGACATCCCAACAGTCACTACCACCCCTGTGTCCCCCTCCTCCTCGTCTCCCTCCTTCCTCCCTGTGACGTCGACACTCACACCTGCATGCACACCAACATCAGCCAGTGCTTCCATCACCACCACACCCTCCTGTACAGGCCGCACGCATGCAGTCACCACCCCCACTGCCATTTACACGTCCCCTGTGTCCTCTCCCACTGTGTCTGTCACCACCCCTTCCAAGACACACAAACGCAGGCAGACACCCACCCAACAGACATCCACCTCACAACAGCCTACAGCACCTTCACCTTCACCCAATGACAGCACACCTGACTCTCCTACAACCACATCCTCTTCCTCCACTTCCATCTCCACTTCTCCTACCTTTTACCTTGGCCCTAAAAAAGTTTTCCTGGCTAATCTTGACCTCTTCCCCTCCGATGACCTACCCCCTCCATCTGCAAAGAGTCCCAAGAGCACCACAGCCACCACCAGCCCAACTTCGGGTGTCACTGTTGTGCATGGGTTCTGGAGCCCACCCTTTGCCAGCAGTGACACCTCCATCAGCAGCAAGGACACATCCAGCACCCCCCCCCGGCAAGAGGACCAGGAAACACAAGGGCTGCCGTGCGAAGTCTGACACGGCTGCCCCCAAGGAGCAGAGTTCGCCCACTTCACCAGCCACAACGTCTAGGGGAGGCAAGGGCCCGAGAGCCCCATCTAAGGAGCGTAAGGGCAGCAGGGCGGAGACGTCAGCCAGCAGGAGCGCGGAGCAGGTGGGCCCCACATGCCACATCCCAGCTGTAAAGGAGGACACCAAAGGGCCCAGGACTCCGTCACCGAAGGGCCCAGGAACATCACGGCCGGAGGGCGTCTGAGCACGGAGTCCAGGCCAGGTCTGGCTCCCTTGAACCTACTGGATGTGCACCGCTGAACAGGGCCCGCCGTGCAGAAGAGCACCGCTGAACAGGGCCCGCCGTGAAGATAGGCACTGCTGAACAGGGCCCGCCGTGCAGAGGAGCACCGCTGAACAGGGCCCGCCGTGCAGAAGAGCACCGCTGAACAGGGCCCCGCCGTGAAGATAGGCACCGCTGAACAGGGCCCGCCGTGCAGAAGAGCACCGCTGAACAGGGCTCCGCCGTGAAGATAGGCACCGCTGAACAGGGCCCGCCGTGCAGAGGAGCACCGCTGAACAGGGCCCGCCGTGCAGAAGAGCACCGCTGAACAGGGCCCCGCCGTGAAGATAGGCACCGCTGAACAGGGCCCGCTGTGCAGAAGAGCACCGCTGAACAGGGCCCCGCCGTGAAGATAGGCACCACTGAACAGGGCCCGCCGTGCAGAAGAGCACCACTAAACAGGGCCCGCCGTGAAGATAGGCACCGCTGAACAGGGCCCGCCGTGAAGATAGGCACGCTGAACAGGGCCCGCCGTGAAGATAGGCATCGCTGAACAGGGCCCGCCGTGCAGAAGAGCACCGCTGAACAGGGCCCGCCATGCAGAAGAGCACCGCTCCGCTGGGCCCTTCCTGTCAAGCACCGCTCCGCTGGGCCCCTTCATCTCAAGCACCGCTCCGCTGGGCCCCTTCATCTCAAGCACCGCTTCGCTGGGCCCCGCCGTCTCAAGCACCGCTCCGCTGGGCCCTTCCTGTCAAGCACCGCTCCGCTGGGCCCCTTCATCTCAAGCACCGCTCCGCTGGGCCCCTTCATCTCAAGCACCGCTCCGCTGGGCCCCGCCGTCTCAAGCACCGCTCCGCTGGGCCCCGCCGTCTCAAGCACCGCTCCGCTGGGCCCCGCCGTCTCAAGCACCGCTCCGCTGGGCCCCTTCTTCTCAAGCACCGCTCCGCTGGGCCCCTTCATCTCAAGCACCGCTCCGCTGGGCCCTGCCGTCTCAAGCACCGCTCCGCTGGGCCCCTTCATCTCAAGCACCGCTCTGCTGGGCCCCGCCGTCTCAAGCACCGCTCCGCTGGGCCCTTCCTGTCAAGCACCGCTCCGCTGGGCCCCTTCATCTCAAGCACCGCTCCGCTGGGCCCTTCCTGTCAAGCACCGCTCCGCTGGGCCCTTCCTGTCAAGCACCGCTCCGCTGGGCCCCTTCATGTCAAGCACTGCTCCGCTGGGCCCCTTCATCTCAAGCACCGCTCCGCTGGGCCCCGCTGTCTCAAGCACCGCTCCGCTGGGCCCCGCCGTCTCAAGCACCGCTCCGCTGGGCCCCTTCATCTCAAGCACCACTCCACTGGGCCCTTTCTATCAAGCACCGCTCCGCTGGGCCCTTCCTGTCAAGCACCGCTCCGCTGGGCCCTTCCTGTCAAGCACCGCTCCGCTGGGCCCCTTCATCTCAAGCACCGCTTCGCTGGGCCCCTTCATCTCAAGCACCGCTCCGCTGGGCCCCGCCGTCTCAAGCACCGCTCCGCTGGGCCCCGCCGTCTCAAGCACCGCTCCGCTGGGCCCCGCCGTCTCAAGCACCGCTCTGCTGGGCCCCTTCTTCTCAAGCACCGCTCCGCTGGGCCCCTTCATATCAAGCACCGCTCCGCTGGGCCCCGCCGTCTCAAGCACTGCTCCGCTGGGCCCCTTCTTCTCAAGCACCGCTCCGCTGGGCCCCTTCATCTCAAGCACCGCTCCGCTGGGCCCCGCCGTCACAAGCACCGCTCCGCTGGGCCCTTCCTGTCAAGCACCGCTCCGCTGGGCCCTTCCTGTCAAGCACCGCTCCGCTGGGCCCCGCCGTCTCAAGCACCGCTCCGCTGGGCCCTTCCTGTCAAGCACCGCTCCGCTGGGCCCTTCCTGTCACGCACCGCTCCGCTGGGCCCCTTCTTCTCAAGCACCGCTCCGCTGGGCCCCTTCATCTCAAGCACCGCTCCGCTGGGCCCCGCCATCTCAAGCACCGCTCCGCTGGGCCCTTCCTGTCAAGCACCGCTCCGCTGGGCCCTTCCTGTCAAGCACGGCTCCGCTGGGCCCCTTCTTCTCAAGCACCGCTCCGCTGGGCCCCTTCATCTCAAGCACCGCTCCGCTGGGCCCCGCCGTCTCAAGCACCGCTCCGCTGGGCCCCTTCTTCTCAAGCACCGCTCCGCTGGGCCCCGCCGTCTCAAGCACCGCTCTGCTGGGCCCTTCCTGTCAAGCACCGCTCTGCTGGGCCCTTCCTGTCAAGCACCGCTCCGCTGGGCCCCGCCTTCTCAAGCACCGCTCCGCTGGGCCCCGCCGTCTCAAGCACCGCTCCGCTGGGCCCTTCCTGTCAAGCACCGCTCTGCTGGGCCCTTCCTGTCAAGCACCGCTCCGCTGGGCCCCTTCATCTCAAGCACCGCTCCGCTGGGCCCCTTCATCTCAAGCACTGTTTATGGTTCACTGTGCCCACCATGCCTCCTCCTTGACCAGTGGAGACTGTTATCCACTTGAGAGACTGTGGCTTTGCACTCCCCAGGATGGCACAGTGGGCAACCCACCCACTGTAGAGACTTGAGAGACTGTGGCTTTGCACTCCCCAGGATGGCACAGTGGGCAACCCACCCACTGTAGAGACTTGAGAGACTGTGGCTTTGCACTCCCCAGGATGGTACAGTGGGCAACCCACCCACTGTAGAGACTTGAGAGACTGTGGCTTTGCACTCCCCAGGATGGCACAGTGGGCATGGTAGCCCCTTCGTGGATCTTGTCAAGCACCGCTCCGCTGGGCCCTTCCTGTCAAGCACCGCTCCGCTGGGCCCCGCCGTCTCAAGCACCGCTCCGCTGGGCCCCGCCGTCTCAAGCACCGCTTCGCTGGGCCCTTCCTGTCAAGCACCGCTCCGCTGGGCCCTTCCTGTCACGCACCGCTCCGCTGGGTCCCTTCTTCTCAAGCACCGCTCCGCTGGGCCCCTTCATCTCAAGCACCGCTCCGCTGGGCCCCGCCGTCTCAATCACCGCTCCGCTGGGCCCTTCCTGTCAAGCACCGCTCCGCTGGGCCCTTCCTGTCAAGCACCGCTCCGCTGGGCCCCTTCTTCTCAAGCACCGCTCCGCTGGGCCCCTTCATCTCAAGCACCGCTCCGCTGGGCCCCGCCGTCTCAAGCACCGCTCCGCTGGGCCCCTTCTTCTCAAGCACCGCTCCGCTGGGCCCCTTCATCTCAAGCACCGCTCCGCTGGGCCCCGCCGTCTCAAGCACCGCTCTGCTGGGCCCTTCCTGTCAAGCACCGCTCTGCTGGGCCCTTCCTGTCAAGCACCGCTCCGCTGGGCCCCGCCGTCTCAAGCACCGCTCCGCTGGGCCCCGCCGTCTCAAGCACCGCTCCGCTGGGCCCTTCCTGTCAAGCACCGCTCCGCTGGGCCCTTCCTGTCAAGCACCGCTCCGCTGGGCCCCTTCATCTCAAGCACCGCTCCGCTGGGCCCCTTCATCTCAAGCACTGTTTATGGTTCACTGTGCCCACCATGCCTCCTCCTTGACCAGTGGAGACTGTTATCCACTTGAGAGACTGTGGCTTTGCACTCCCCAGGATGGCACAGTGGGCAACCCACCCACTGTAGAGACTTGAGAGACTGTGGCTTTGCACTCCCCAGGATGGCACAGTGGGCAACCCACCCACTGTAGAGACTTGAGAGACTGTGGCTTTGCACTCCCCAGGATGGTACAGTGGGCAACCCACCCACTGTAGAGACTTGAGAGACTGTGGCTTTGCACTCCCCAGGATGGCACAGTGGGCATGATAGCCCCTTCGTGGATCTTGCGTCGTGGACTCATGTGGCTGTGGTGCCCCCCCCTTCCCTTCCCCCTGAGGTGCCTGTAGTATTTTCATCAGATGCCCCTGCAGTGTTCTCTCCAAAGGACTCAGGTCTCCTGTGTGGGCTTTGCCCTTGTGTCGCTACACTGTAGCCCACGGACTGTTCCATTTGACTTTGATGTAGCGGACTAATTGCCTCGGTTCTCCATGGCAGTGTGTATAGTATTATTTTGTTATGGATATTTTGCATAGTTGCTGATACATCTCAGAGTCTATTTTTTATATAAAATGTTGGTTCACAATTTAATTATGTCTTTGCATTTTTCAGGGGGGTTTGGGTGGTGTCACTGTGCATTGTTGCTCTGCATTGGTGTGTACATAGTTTGGGGGGGTGGGGGTCGCATATGTGTGTGCCCGTAACCTTTCCTCCTCCCCCCTCCCGTGTGTCGTAGGTGCAGTACTCACCGTTGTCGTCTGCGCCGGAGTTCGTACTCGTGGTAGATGAGCAGGTAGACGAGTGCAGGTAGGATGTTTAATTCGGGTTACATGCTGTCCTCCGTACTCGTGGAGTGTGTTTTGGTGAGCGTTTTCCCGTCCGTAGTCTGTTTCTGCCGTGTTTTTATCGGCGGGGCTCCCGCCCCGGAAAAGGTGGCGGATTGGTGAGTTGTAATACTGTGGGCGGTACATTGTCTGCCGCCTGCCTGTTGGCGGTGACCGCCGCGCTGTTTGTCTGTACCGCGGTGGCGGTCGGAGTGTTAATCTGGCGGGCTGTGTTGGCGGTTGCCGCCAGGGTCAGAATTCCATTTTTTGGACCGCCGGCCTGTTGGCGGGTTGGCCGCTGCTTTATCACCGACCGCCAGGGTTAGAATCACCCCCTATGTGTGGAACCTTCATCTGTGGCCATATGTTCCTTATTTAATCAATCTATTACCACTGGCATTTTTCTGCAGTTATGGAAAGAAGCACTAGAAAGGCTGATTCCAAAAAAGCCCCATCTTTCAGCAGCTGACCGATCCAGCAACAGGTCCATTTCCCTTCTTCTCTTGTGAAGTAAAATTCTGGAGGGATTAATCAATAACCAACTCACTACTTATCTTGAGAATATAGCATCCTTGACCCCTCACAATCTGGTTCTCATACAGCTCATAGCACAAAAACAACCTTAGTGGCAGCAACAGACTTCATTAAACAATCACTCAATTCAGACACCCCAGAAATGTTGGTGTTATTAGACCTGTCTTTCACCTTTAATACGTTGTCCTAGTTTAAGCTGCTACTGAGACTTCAGGATTGAGGTTATCCAAGTGATGGCCTTAAAATGGCTTAAGGGCTACTTAAGCAATAGAATTTAAACTATCTCATGAGACCTGTATAAATTGCTCACTAAGCGGATTAACAAGGGTGCGCCTCAGAGTTCCTACCTAAGCCCCACGCTTTTTAATATATATGTCGCCCCTTTAGCAAAAACGGTCAGGTTGCATGCCTGGAGATTCAATTTTATGCATACAACACACAACTAGCTATCTCATTCAACAAACAATCTATCCATCACCAAGCAGTGTTTTTTATCTGGTATGAAATCTATCTCTGCTTGGATGTCTCTCAATTGCCTTCAACTGAATGCACCGAAAACAGAAATAATGCTGTTTGGGAAAGCACAGCAGTTTTGGGCTGATGATAGGTGGCCAGTTGAACTGGGCCCAGCTCCCACCCCCAAACAGGTAGTGAAAAATCTAGGTGTTCAACTGAACGATAAGTTAACCATGAAAGAGTAGGTTGCATCAATGATAAGAACAAGCTTCTACACTCTGCATATGCGCAGAAAAGCCCTTCAATTCCCATTGTTTCCTGCCAGGAAAACCTTGGTCCATGGGCTCATAAGTAGTCTGTTGGATTATTGCAACTCTTTATAGGCCTCTGCTAATGACAGCCTGCTTGTAAAACTTCAAGTGGTACAAAACACAGGCTAATAAGCAACCAACCACTGGGCACAGTCTCATTACCCTTTCTCAAAATGCTACACTGGGTGCCAATCAAAAGAAGAACAATCTTCAAAACTTACTGCCTTACCCACAATTTTCTGATGGGAATAGGCCCCACCTACCTCACCCAGAAACGTACACCTTATTGTCCAGTGAGACATCTGAGATCCAGTGACAAAGCACTTTCATGATTCCCCACGTAAAGAAATCAAATGGAGAAGGCGCCATTTTATTGGAACAAACTGCCATATGAAATCTGCACTTGTACAGATGATCTTTCGTTTAAGAAAATATTCAGAACTGTTCTGTTATAATGGTGCAATCCTCCTGCTGTCCTAGGAGTACTGAGGTACCCCTCCTGAGGTGATTCATTGCGCTATAACAAATTGAAGTAGCATAACATAACATAGATGTAGGAAGTACTGTTGGTGGAAATAGAAAGCATAAGAAAAAAAATTTACACAACATGTTGTGCTGGATTCCCAAAAAGAAAAATGAAGTTTTTTATGCCTGCAGTGAGAGATACACTTAGTCGTAAATCACCCCAAAACGCCTATAGCCTGGGTGAAGAGATACTTTGAAATATATTATTGTCTACAATCATGTCATTCTGAAAATGTGGAATACCCATTTAGACGTTCTGTATGTGGCAGAAAACTTTATAGCTGTTGCGCATTATGTGACTTCATACTGAAGTACTGGGTTTTTCAGAACCCAGTGGTGCCAGGGAAAACACCCTAAGACTTCGAGTCCTTCCTGTTTCAGACTACAGAAACACAGAGTCTTCTTGGTGAAGTCAAAGATCTTGTTTATTGGCTGCAGCCAGTAACAGGTATCCTAGAAGTACAACACAGTGTATATTCTCAGGAGACTGCTCCTCTTGCAAAGCTAACCTTCTCTTTTATACAAAATATTATGCTTTGGGCAAACATTCCTTATTTTACAGTTGACCATTCACATATTTTCACTACAAAGAAATAGCAGGGTTATGATGACAAGCCCATATTTCAGTTTGTCCAGCCCTCAATCAATTACCCGGCAAGGCTCAGTACTTTCATCAGATATCAACTGACCCCCAATATAAACAGGAACCTCCTCCTTGTAAAGCAAGTCATAAAGAAAAAAACAGGGACAGGTGTGTGTAAGATTAGGCATGGTTTGTGTGTGATGAAAGGTTTTATGATGTGTTGACCCTTGATACTAATCTCATTCAGCCACTGGGAAAGAAACTTGCCGAACAGGTTTGGCTTCAGGCAGTGGAGTCAGCTTGCCCAGGTCACAGAGGAGTCAGCAAAGATGTACGTGTCCTTCAGACTCGTTTTCAGCATTAGACATTGGCCTATGTGAGGGCAATCACAAAATGGCTGTCGTTTAAATGGAACACGAGGGTTCAGGACGGAAACTCTGATATTCGGGTGATTTCGTTACCCGAATATGAATACAATGCTTGTGCATACTATTCTAATCATTCTCGGTCTGCTGATACCAAAATCGTTGTGATACGATGAAGTTTATAACACGGGTCCAGAATTTTCAGTACCACAGACCCTCCTTTTGCCCTTACATAGGCAATAACCTATACTCACGCTAATCTGAGTCCAGGTCTATATTCATAAAGTCGTTGAGATGTTGCTGTAGCATCATCCTATTACCTAGCTCGTCCCTTGATACAGGTTTCCTTACACACGATGTAGCACAGAGGCCACATATTGCAGGAGCATACTGTACACACAGACAGGACAGGAAAAGAATGGCTAAGATCATCCCAATGACTACCAGAGTCTTCCATCCCCAGGCAGATATCAGCTCCCAGAACCACCCCATCAATGACCAATCTCCTTTATCCACGTGAATAGACTCAGAGATCTTATGCAGTTTGGAAATGGCCTGGTAGACTGTCGGAGCGTTATCTGGGATGAAAACACAGCAACTTGATTGGATCACTTTACATACCCCACCTCGGTCTGCAAGTATGACGTCTAATGCGACCCTGTTCTGAAGAGTCATAAGGCGATCCGACTGGAGCTCAGCAGTCAAATTACCAAGGGCACCGGCGGTTTCAACTACCGTGGATTCAACCACCCTTGTCAATTGCCTTATGTTCCTGCTGTTAACCATAGGACCCCAAAACGGCAGAAAACCCTTTACGAAATCTCCAAATTCTTGTCCTGTAGTATCTTCTTTACTTATGACACCTCTAACTATCCTTGTCTTATGGTAATCTGCCGCGGCCGTGTAGGCGGGAGGTAACAGGAACAAAACAAAACAAAACATGTGCCTGAGAAGTCAGGGGGCAACCATGTATAGGCTCTATTATGGCAGATGAAATAGGTACCCTTAGCTGCTAATAACGAAGGAGAAGTCTGAGACGCAAAAACATATGTTTCAGTGCAGATACTTTTCCCTAACTGAGCTCTGGGATTCTTGCCATTACCTTGCAGACATAGGTGACCCTGATGGGGTACAATCCAAATCGGGGAGTATCTCTTTGCTCGCTGGTTCCCACTCAGAGTAACTCCATATCCTGTTATGTTCCATCCAATATATGCTAGTGTCTCATCTCTCGGGATAGTCTCATAGGAAATATCTTCCCTAATCATATCTACTATACCCTTAGCTAGAGCACTATTCTTAGGATTATCTTTCACAGAACGTAGGTGGTTGGCTTCATACGCGTATATGAACACCGTTCTATATGCCCATACAGAACCATTATGGCTGAAAGGCAGGACCAGATAAGGGATACCTTTATCAGTAGTATGAGGCATAAGACCACACACCCAACAGTTAGTTGTGTTCACTACTAATTGGTGTTGGTTTAGAAGCTGAATGAATGAATTGTTGACAAATTCTAATCTTCTGGCAGACTCGTGTTCAGGCAGGGGGTGAAAAGAATGCGAGGAAACAGTAGAAGGAGGTATGGGCTGTGTAATGGGTGCAAATGTCACTTGAAAAGAGAATAAAACATATCCTATTAAAAAACGTCATTACACTAAGCAACATGAAAATACATAATATCAAAAATCGTTTCTTTGTCATTATTATACACATTCTGGCTTTAAAGTCCATCTGTCTGGCAGGTCTCTCATTCTTGAAAAACTCCATCCTCTCTAATTGCTGCTCGTGGTGGTAGGGTGTTCTATGCTAGGGAATGCTTCTGTCAGTCCAGGGCAACTCCCTTAGACCGACCAGAACTGTCGACCTAACGTCTTCAGCTGCACTCCAAAGACTTGGGCAACCACGACCCTACAGCTGAACCCGGATGGCGGTTCGAAAAGAAAAAAAAACAAAAATAAGAAAGTTTCTCAGATGAGAGAGCCGCACTTTCCCAAAAAATAGCAAAGGAACGGGAAAAAAATTATTTGTCCTTAGTTCTTGGTCTCAAATTATAACGGCTTTTTCCAGGTACTGTCTGGTTCTGGAACAAGAGTTCAGGCTATGTAGTGTTCAATCGAATTGACGGTGGCACAGCTTTTGCAAATTATTGTCACTTTCTCGTTCAGAAATTGTTCCTTTTACACTTGCATCACTAAATGGCAAAAAACGAGGCACAGTCTCAGTCTCAGAGTCAGCGATCCCCTCCTGGACCCACCGGTCGTACGGTAGAGGAAAAGGGACCCTCTTGCAGTGTACGCCGTGGATCCAGTTCTTTTCCCTTCCACTCGAACAGCTGATCTTGTTGAGAGAAGGACGAGGTGGGGGCCGGTCCAACGGGGCTGGTCATTCTTTGTCCGCTGGAAGTTCTTGACCAGCACCCATGATCCAGGATCGATAAGATGTCCTGGAGCTTCAGAGACCTGAGGCAGAGTATCGTGAACCTGTTGGTGTAGAACACGCAATTTAGCCGTCAATTCATACAAATAATCAAGCAGTACAGGGTGTTCGATCTCACTGAATTTTGTTGGTCTTGGCACTCCCCATATGTTGGCTGGGCGGCCGAACACAATTTCATAGGGACTAAGTCCCACTCGCGAATGCACAGTCATTCTTGTTGATAGGAGTGCTAGAGGCAGAGCGTCAGGCCATTTAAGACCAGAGCTCGCTTGTATCTTTGCCAACTTCAGTTTTAGCGTGCCATTATAGCATTCTACTAGTCCAGCTGATTGGGGGTGATTTGCAGCATGGAACTTTTGCTGGATACCTAGCCCCTCACATACTTTTTTCATCACTTGACCCACAAATTCACTCCCATTATCACTCCAGACCATTCTCGGCATTCCAAACCTAGGGAAGAATTCTTTGGCAAGGGCTTTAGCTGTGAATAAGGCAGTGTTGTCTTTTAAGGAATATGCTTCTACCCATCTTGAAAAAGCACAAACAACAACGAGTACGTATTTCAGATTGTTGCACCTTTCCATGTGGATCAAATCTAGCTGCAAAACCTCGAACGGATACGTTGGAGGCGCAAAATGACCAGCTGGAGTTGGGGTTCCACTACCAGGATTGTATTTCAGACACACCATGCAATTCTTGACCACATTCTCTGCACTGGAATTCCAGCATTTTGCCATACTGGAGCCAACAACTTACAAATCCCTTTCACACTGATATGGGCCATTCCATGAGCAATTGTCACCACTGCAAGCACATACGCATCGGGTAACAACCATCGCTGATGTTCTGACAAGTCAACCCAACAACCATTTTCATCCAATTTACCCGTACTTTCTTTCCAAACACTCAACTCTTTCTCTGAAGCTTCAGCTTGAAGAGACTTCACACCCTCTATCGTATCTTCACATATTCCAACGTCACCAACCCATCTTGCGGGGCCTGCAACATACATTCGATTCATTACATCTTTTGCTGTTTCTTTTGCGATCTCGTCAGCAAATGCATTGCCACGACCGACATCATCAGTAACCTTCTTGTGTGCACTGCATTTCACAATCGCAACTTGTAATGGCAAGGTCAGTGACTCAAGAAGCTCATTCACCAACTGACCATGCTGAATTTTAGCTCCATGCGAAGTCAGGAACCCACGTTCTTTCCACAATCGTCCAAAACTATGGGCCACACCAAACGCATACTGGCTGTCGGTATATATGGTCACTTTCATTCCTTTCGATAACACACACGCTCTCGTAAGTGCAATCAGCTCTGCTGCTTGAGCTGAATTATGTGGTGTACGTGCAGCTTCAACAATCGTATGCAAAGTTGTGACAGCATATGCTGCAGTCGTATCACCATTCGGAAGCTTGAAGCATGAACCATCTACCCATAAGGTACCATCACACTTTACAAGAGGAGTATCTTTAAGATCTACTCTCCCTTTCGTTTCTTCTTCTGTCCTAAGAAAACAATCATGTTGTTCAACATCATCTGTCTCTACTGAAATCGGCAATAACGTGGCTGGATTCAACGTATTGCACCTCTTTATGTGCACATGACTCGCTAACAGTGTCAACTCGTAACCTGACAATCGAGCAGTAGTTAAATGCTGTGTCTTGGTCCTGTTTAACAACGTGTCCACTGCATGTGGAACCATCACAATCAACATATTATTCATCACTAACCCAGCAGACTGTCGAATAGAAAAAGCTGCGGCCGCTGTGGCTCTCAAGCAACTCAGCAATGCTTTAGCTACCGGATCCAAAGTTGATGAAAAATATGCGCATGGGCGCTGCTTGTCTCCAAAAGACTGTGTCAGCACTGACAATGCACAACCCTCTTTCTCATGGACATACAGTGTAAAGGGCTTACTGTAGTCGGGGGTACCCAACACAGGAGCCGAACACAATGCATTACGCAATTTGGAAAAACTTTTCTGACAATCTTCAGACCACGGAACAGGGTTCGGTGTATCTTTATAGGTCAATGCTACCAAAGGTTTGGCCAGCAAAGAAAAATTTGGTATCCATTGTCTGCAGTATGATGTAATGCCCAAGAAAGCACGTACTTCTCTCTGTGTCCTTGGCACACTCAATTTTGCAATTGCCTGAATTCTTTCTGAGGTCAGTTTCCTTCCCTCCTTCGATGAGAGATGACCTAAGTAGGTCACTTCTTGTCGACAATATTGCAGTTTTGAAAGGGACACTTTGTGATGTAAATCAGACAAATGATGCAACAACGACAAGGTGGCTTCTTTACAACTCTCTTCAGTATCTGTAGCGACTAGCAAATCATCGACGTACTGAATAAGGGTAGCGCCGTCAGGTAAAACAATTGCATCAAGCTGTGTTTTTAAAGCCTGCCTATATATTGATGGACTTTCACAGTAGCCTTGTGGAGCGCGTTTGAAGCGGAAACTTCGGCCTCCTAAACTGAAGCCAAAAATATCCCTGCTCTCCTCTGCAATCGGGATGCTGAAGAAAGCATTCTTTAAGTCAATCACCGAGAACCAGGTGGCGGAAGCTGGAATCATAGTCAATAGGGCAGTGATAATAGGAACAACTGGAAACTGTGGCACAACTATTTTATTTACCTCTCTAAGATCAATCACGAGCCTGTAAACAGGTGGCTTAGAGGGGTCAGTATGTTTCAAAACAGGCAAAAAGGACTTTTACAAACGTTGCCTCTTGTCTCTTCAATTACATCTTTTTCAATTAAATCATAAATGATCGCTAGCAACGCCTTTTCACCTTCACTAGAGATCTTGTATTGTTGAATGCGTGGTAATTTAACATTGGCTTTCTATGTCACAACATAAGGTGGTATTTCCAAAAGACCCACATCATTAGGACCAGTAGCCCAAATGGTATCAGGAAGAAACGACAATTCGGTCGGAAGTTTATCCTTCGACAAATACATTGGAGAGACCGTTTTCCTACCCAGTGTAAGTTGTACTCCCGAAGGAGAACAATATAATGTTGCATACAATCTTTTCAACAAATCCAATCCTAACAAGTTTTCACCACAACCTGTCGTCAGAATAAGGGTTGCTTCCAATTCACAAGGTCCAACAGAAAGGGACATAGGACTAGAAATCGGGTTCCTAACCGGGGCACCAGAAAAACCTACTGAAACATTCATCTCGCCAGACAAAGGTGTGCCAGGGAGTTTTGAGTGCATAATAGAACTCTTTGTAGCACCAGTATCCAACAGTAAAGGCTCCGACACACCTGATGTAATCACCTTAACATAAGGTCCATTCTGATCCACTGGAACTAAAAAAACTCCCTCTCTTCGTCTATGGCTGTCCTAGCAATTATTACCTTCCAAGTTCTCATCTTCTGCATAGTAGTCGTCAGCATAGTACTGAGCCGTCCTACCAGACGCGTTATGTTGCTGGTCAAAACTATTCATTGAGTTTTGAGACGGAAAGGAACGCGTGTTCTGGGGAAAACTTCCACGTTCTCTACCTCTAGGAGCTTGTTGAACACCTCGACCTCTTGCGCCAGAAGCACCATTCGTACGCTGTAACAAAATAGGACAACTATACTTGAAATGACCCTCTTCTTTACAATATGAACACTGATTGGGACCTACAGGAACACGTGGTTGAGAAAACTCGAACCTTTGCGAGTTTCTCTGGAACTGTTGAGGTTGCTGATAGTTACTCTGACCACCACGTGGCGGATACGCCTGTTGTAAAAGAACCTTCGTGTTTAATTCTTTAGTTTTCTTGTCTGCTCTATCCTTCTCATCTTTATCCCTATTTTCGTAGTACTGTGCAGTAGCCAATATTTGTGCTGAAGAGGAAACGACCCAAGAACTCTCTGAATCCTTCAATTTCTTACACAGCTCGGCAAGCAAAGTGTGCACAAACTTGTCGACGAACAACCGTTGACCACCTTCTGTACTCATATCTTGACCACTGTGGTCAAACCTGGTGAAGAAATCAGACACTGTTTCATCTTTCTTCTGCTTACACGCAGACAATTTATCCCAATTCACACGCAGGCATTAAAGTCTTCATGTAAGTAATGATCCAAGCAGGCAGTTCTGCTACCAAAGGCTCAGGCTTGGCACCACCAACTTGTATATCATTTGCAGCACTAATATTAGCCCATGAGTCACCTAACTCTTGCACATGATCTGTATGGCAAATCAATCCCCACAAAGGCTGTGGAACAACATTCCCAAATAACATGTCTATGTCGGCTAAATTCATAATGCATGAGTCTGCAGTCTGTGATAATTCCTTATCATACCCTGCAGGGTTTTTACGGGGATCAGGCAAAGTCTGCTTAAGGGCTAAAACTTCAGCTCGCTTCCACGGAACATGTACCCAAACACGCTGAAAATGAGCTGGGACAGCATCAATTTGATTAGCAACATCAGCCGCAACGGCGTCCTTCCATACCGGAGGGACTTCTCTCATTGGGTACTGTCGCACCTTTTTTTTAACAGAGGAGTCATGTTGGAACAATGACTGAGAAGGATCCTTATTCGTAAAGGACAACAACGTCGCAACTGCTTTCTCAACATCGGGACCCACAATCGTGCCTTTTTCAAACTCAAACCGTACACGGCACAAATCAGGCTGATTTGTTTCCAAATCATTATCCTCCAATTCCTCACAAAGGAATGCACACATTTTCTCAAAAACTTATCTTTGTTTCGGTGCTCCCCATTGACGGAAGACATCCATAACAGACTCTACATCGTATCTTAAAGGGTAAACAACCCATTTACGCGCCATACGGTCAAACATTTCTCTCTCTTGAGAATTAGGCAGTTGACTACGCGACTGTTAATGCTCTGAATCTGGGGTCACACCAGACGACCCAAAGAGAGGAAATATAAGGCTGGCAACAGTATCTGTCATTCTCTGTCGGACAGAAGGAGAAGTTGATGAAAGAACAGGAGGGAAAACAGAGGGAGGCAAGGCAGACGCAGAGGCAGTATCAGGAAGAACACCAGAAGAGGCAGTCGATGTAGTACATAAAGTCGCAGGAGGTACAGATGGAGCAGGTAGCGAAGTCGGCGGCCCTTGAAGGGGCTGCGCCATAGTAGTAGGAGCCAACTGAAGAGGAGCTGGCGGCTGTGGAAGAACCTGAGGCACAATAACCGGAGGTTGCAAAGCTAAAGGTTGCGGAGGTGCTGTAGCATTCTGCGCATAAGGGGGTGGCGAACTCAACAAGTGTGACATTAAAGGATCTTTCTCAAGTTCTTTTGCTGCATCTTGCTGAAGAAGCGGAAAAACTGAATAACATTTATCGGTCACCAATTTACGTTGCCTTTGCAACTGCTCATTCATCTGTTCTTCTTCATCATCTTTAAACTGCATGGCAGCTTGCATTATCGAGATACTCTCTTCCCTCTTATTTCTCTTTGCTAATTTAATTTCCTTCTGTTTGGCTTCCTTACGCCATAGGCGGAAAGAGTCAAACATCGCCGGCCGGGCTTTCTTCTTGAAAAGTTTAACCTCCAGATTATTCAGAATCTCTGTGTCAAAACTACCATATTGGGGCCATTTTAAAACACCATCTTTCCTGGTGTATCGGATCCATACTTCATTATATGTGAGGGGGCCTATGCCATGTTTCACATATAGTTCATAGGTTGGAGTTCCAATCGGAGGAACCGGACACGAGTCCTCCAATCGGGAATCCCTATTGTAACCAAGACAAAACAAATTTCCATGTCTGCTAAGACCAGGCATCTTCGCTCTCTAGTCTAGCGTCAAACTTCAAAGGATTATCGAATACAATAGTCTCGTGAATACACGAATCCCTCGGCTTTGGTACTTGCAAGTTCCAAATCAAAGATCCCAAGGGAGACGCTCCACTTATACTTAACTGAGGTATCGATGACGTCACCAGAAGACTCGTTTATCGTTTCGCTCTACCAAATCATCAAGGGTCCAAAACAGGGCGATAGTCAGGGCAGCAGTCCTTCGTAGCCGTCGGGAAGCGGGGAACCTCGCAGCAAAGACTTTCGGACCACGTCGACATACAGGGGTCGATGAAGTGGCGGCCTCCCTCCAGAATTTTCACACAAAGCTCCTCACGAACTTCTGGCTTGGACTGGTACCGCTGAAATCGCCCCACTTTGGGAGCCAACTGAAGTACTGGGTTTTTCAGAACCCAGTGGTGCCAGGGAACACACCCTAAGACTTCGAGTCCTTCCTGTTTCAGACTACAGAAACACAGAGGGGGTCATTCTGACCCTGGCGGTCCGCCAACAGGCTGGCGGTGCTTCTGGGGCCATTCTGACCGCGGCGGTACAGCCAGAAAAGGGAAACCGGCGGTTTCCCGCCGGTTTCCCGCGGCCCCAGGGAATCCTCTACGGCGGCGCTGCAAGCAGCGCCGCCATGGGGATTCCGACCCCCTCCCCGCCATCCTGTTCTGGCGGTTTTCGCCGCCAGAAACAGGATGGCGGGAACTGGTGTTGTGGGGCCCCTGGGGGCCCCTGCAGTGCCCATGCCACTGGCATGGGCACTGCAGGGGCCCCCTAACAGGGCCCCACATTGATTTTCAGTGTCTGCTTGGCAGACACTGAAAATCGCGACAGGTGCAACTGCACCCGTCACACACCAGCAACACCGCCGGCTCCATTCGGAGCCGGCATCCTCATTGCTGGTGCTTTCCCGCTGGGCGGGCGGGCGGCCTTTTGACGGTCGCCCGCCAGCCCAGCGGGAAAGCCAGAATGACCGCTGCGGTCTTTTGACCGCGGTGCGGTCTTCTGGCAGCGGAACTTTGGCGGGCGGCCTCTGCCGCCCGCCAAAGTTGGAATGACCCCCAGAGTCTTCTTGGTGAAGTCAAAGATCTTGTTTATTGGCTGCAGCCAGTAACAGGTATCCTAGAAGTACAACACAGTGTATATTCTCAGGAGACTGCTCCTCTTGCAAAGCTAACCTTCTCTTTTATACAAAATATTATGCTTTGGGCAAACATTCCTTATTTTACAGTTGACCATTCACATATTTTCACTACAAAGAAATAGTAGGGTTATGATGACAAGCCCATATTTCAGTTTGTCCAGCCCTCAATCAATTACCCGGCAAGGCTCAGTACTTTCATCAGATATCAACGGACCCCCAATATAAACAGGCACCCCCTCCTTGTAAAGCAAGTCATAAAGAAATAAACAGGGACAGGTGTGTGTAAGATTAGGCATGGTTTGTGTGTGATGAAAGGTTTTATGATGTGTTGACCCTTGATACTAATCTCATTCGGCCACTGGGAAAGAAACTGGCCGAACAGGTTTGGCTTCAGGTAGTGGAGTCAGCTTGCGCAGGTCACAGAGGAGTCAGCAAAGATGTACGTGTCCTTCAGACTCGTTTTCAGCATTAGACATTGGCCTATGTGAGGGCAATCACAAAATGGCTGTCGTTTAAATGGAACACGAGGGTTCAGGACGGAAACTCTGATATTCGGGTGATTTCGTTACCCGAATATGAATACAATGCTTGTGCATACTATTCTAATCATTCTCGGTCTGCTGATACCAAAATCATTGTGATACGACGATGTTTATAACACGGGTCCAGAATATTCAGTACCACAATACATAACAAAATATGAGAAGACGGAGATGAATGATATGTGGGAAAGGATATCTCCTGAAAAGTCTCCAACAAAGAAATTGTGCAACTTCAGTTTGAAAATGCTTTCATACAGGGAAATTGGATCCTAGGAACTCATCCGAACCGCCAAGAGAAGCGTCTTCAAAGAACGTATCGACAACAACGCACAAAGCCACAAGGAGCTCTTAAACATTGTGAAGGAGCTCTCCAACCCCGGCTCCAACGTCAACGACATCCCGCCATCACAAAACCTCTGCAACTCCATCGCCACCTTCTTCTACTGCAAGATCGCAGACATCCATGACATCTTCAGTACTCAGAACCCCCTTCAACCACCGACACCACAGACTCACAACCCACCAGCCTCCTGCTCTCCTGGACCCACGTCAACGTCAGCAACACCATAGAAATCATGAACCCCGTCCACTCCAGCTCACATCCCGACCCCTGCCCTCACCACATCCTCAACAAAGCAAGCTCCGTCATCGCTCCCCAACTCCGGAAGATCATCAACAGTTCCTTCAAGATCAACGCCCCTCTCAAGAAACCCATGGCCGACCCAAAGAACCTCAAGAACTTCCAGCCCACCTGCCTATTCCCCTTCCCGGCAAACGTCATGGAGAAAATTGTCAACAAACAAATGACCCGTTTCCTCGAGGAGAACAACACTTTGGACCCATCCCAATCCGGATTCCGCAGCAACCACAGCACTGAAATCACCCTCATCTCCACCACTGACGATATCAGAACCACACTGGACAACGGCGAAGCCGCAGCACTCTTCCTCCTGGACCTTTCAGCCACATTCAACACTGTCTGCCACCATACCCTACGCACATGCCTCAACTATGCAGGAATCCATGACAGAGCCCTGGACTGGATCACCTGTTTCTTCACCGGCAGACCAAAGAGAGTCCACCTCCCTCCATTCCGCTCCGAAGCCACCAAAATCACCTGCAGCATATTCCAGGGTTCATCCCTCAGCCCGACCCTCTTTAAAGTTTACATGGCTGCGCTCGCTAACATAGCCCTATCTCACAACCTCAACATCATCTCACATGCCGATGACACCCAGCTGATTCTCTCCCTCACCAAGGACCCTGCCACCGCCAAGACCAACCTCTACAAAGGAATGAAGGCCATCGCTGAATGGATGAAGAACAGCTGCCTGAAACTGAATTCTGACAAGACTGAGGTCCTCATCTTCAGCTCCACCGCCTCCACATGGGACGACTCCTGGTGGCCTGCCACACTGGGAATTGCACTGACACCCATCGACCACACTCGCAACATGGGATTCATCCTGGACTCTTCACTATCACTGACTCAGCAAGTCAACGCAATCTCCTCCTCCTGCTTCAACACCCTCCACATGCTTCAGAATATCAACAAATGGATCCCCATGGAAACCAGAAGAATGGTCACACAATCCCTCATGAGCAGCAAGCTGGACTACAGCAATGCCCTCTACTCAGGAACCATGGGCAAACTGCAGAAAAGATAGCAACACACCCAGAGCGCCACCGCACACCTCATCCTGGACATCCCCCACCACTGCCACATCACAGCCCACCTGAGAGACCTACACTGGCTCCCTGTCAATAAGCGAATCACGTTCTAACTCCTCACCCATACTCACAAGGCACTGCACAACACCGGACCAGAATACCTCAACAGATGGCTCTACTTCTACACCCTGACCTGACAGCTTTCCTCTGGCGACCTTACCCTTGCCACAGTCCCACGCATCTGCAGAACAACCACCGGTGGCAGATTGTTCTCCCACCTCGCCGCCAAGACATGGAACACTCTTCCCACCCACCTGCATCATACTAAGGACCTACTTACCTTCAGGAGATATCTCAAGACATGGCTGTTCGAGCAGTAGCAGCTCCCCCCTCTCAGCAGCTTGAGACCCTCACAGATGAATAGTGCGCTTTACAAATCCTCTGATTGGTTCAGATCAGCTAGTTTATACTCTAAGTCAAGAGACATTTTTTGGGTGACGCTAGGCCCAGAATGAATGTGAAATATAGTGTAGAAGTTTTTTCCAGATTTTCAATGCCTTGCAGCATCTGACCCAGAAGATACAGACATTGTAAAAACAAACATGTTGGACACTTGCTATCCAAAAAGGAGTGTACATTTTGAAAATGGTTGTCTTCATGAAATATTTCAAACCTCCAGATATAGGAACAATGTGACCGAAAAGGTAGATGAAGGTAATTTGCATTAGTTGGTCATGATAGTTGTTTGGTACGATGCAGCAAAGACAGTCTAGTTAACCATAGAAAAATGAGATGCCAAACTGTTGAAACAAGACATTTTGTTTTATTTGGCACTTGTGCACCTTTTTAAACGTTGGTGTTCTAAATGAGACTTAATAGAGAATTAGTGGGAGAGTTTGACTGCTATGAAGACTCTTTTAATGCTGCAAAGGATAGCATTGAGTGTTCAGTATTTCCTAACCACTTGAAAATGTTAAATAGTGAAATTGAGCAGGAAGAAACAATTGCAGCTGAGGTAGCTAAGGTGAGTTCGCAAAGCATTCACAGCTCAGGTCCCCAAAGCCAGGATCCACTTGGCCAGCTAATAACTGAAATTGAAGCTGATTTGCAATGAATGAGGTGGAGACTGCAATAGGAAATGTAAGACAGGAAACAATTGATTTGGCAGACTTCATTGGACAATTAAATAACTAGCAAAATGACATATATATATGCAGGTGAAAGCCACAGATAAACATTGATTGATCCTTGACAAGAAAAAGTGTGCATGCTTAACATTTAAGCGTATACTATGGTAAGTCAATGGTCAAGCTGGTACCGGTAAAAGCTTCTTAATACAAGTTGTCACTGCTTTCCTACAGAAAACTACAGACTCTAATTTGTCATGTGTAGTTTCAGCACCCACTGGATTAGCTGCATGCAATATCAAAGGAATTACTTTATATTGATTTTTGATGCAGTCTGTGGAACATGACAACAAACTGGAATACAAAAAAGTTATCCAGTGAAGCTTGTCATGAGGTGTCAAAAGTGCTAAAAAAGTTAGAACTTTTAATAACCCTGGTAGGGAGCATGGTATCAAACTAAATATGCATTTGAGAATGCGATTTTGAAAACAGACTACAATGTCTAATTTGGAGGAAAATATCTGATTGTTATTGGAGATCTATTGCAACTTACACCTGTGAAGGACAGCCTGTGTTAAAACCCCTGCTTCATGATGAAATCGGCAATTCTTTGGGAAGCATTGGACATGTGAATATTTGGTTAATTTCTAAAAGAAACAATTACTTAGAAATATGCAACAAGCATCTGTTGTTGAATATGGGAATATTCTCAGGGAATTCAGAGTAGGTGTTCTTTCACCGGGAGGAGGCATTTGCTATAAAGTGGTTTTCTTAAAAACTGTTTCCAACAAAGAAGACAGCAGGAGAGCTAACGTTCTCTTTCATACGAGAAGAAAACCCTTTTGTGTGCCTAATGCCTACACCGTAGGAGTGTGCCTCTTTTAACAAGGAATTGCTGGAAGTGGAAAAAGACAAAAATTTGGAATTGAAGGCAATAGACAAAATGGAACACCAGAGCATCACAGTATTGTTAAATGATAAGTTACAAGCAACAATGGATTCACTGGACAAATCTATTTCAAGAAATGCAGTATTGGAGAAATGTTTAAGTGTTTGCAAGATCTATAGAGTAACTTTTGTGGAAATTTAAATGTTGAAGAAGGATTAATTAATGGTACTATGAGTTAAGTTATTGATTTAATTAGTTTGCCTAATAGGAATGAGGTGGATGACCTAGCGATTACGTCTGATCAGATTGCTAGCCAAAGCAGGTTAGAAGGTCCATTGTATGTTTTTTGCTAGTGAAAGAGTTATATGTTTGACAGACACAGACAGGCACACTTTCCAGTTTCTTTAACATATACTGTTTCTATTCATAAATCTCAAAGTTTAAGTGTAGATGCATTTAATAATATTGGAAGTACAGTGTTTAACCCGATAGGTGCAGGCATCGGCCACTGGCTGATGCCCGCACACCCTCCCTTACGTGGGTCACAACCAGCGGCCGACACCAGGAAGGGATTTTTTATATTTAAATACCCCTTGGGAAACATGGAAGAGCTTCCCACGTAACCCCTGTGTGACGTCAGTGCACCGTGAGATGCTCTGACATCACAATCTGTTTTCCCTACCGGAGCAGGAAGCGGAGGTAAGGCGCCTATTTGCTCTGGTGGGGAAAACAGGCCTAAACAGGTCTCCCCACCATTCGGGAAGGCCTTGCTGGAAAGGTGAGTTTCTCCACTTTCAAATGAGGCCTTCCTGAAACGGTCTCCTGGTCCTGGATAGCAGCCGAGCTGCGATCCATGGCCAGGAAACCCCACTAGATATCAGGGATTTCAATAGGGATGGGTCGGCCCCCTCTGAAAACGGGGTGCCCCAGGGCAAGGGCTTACATATTTTTTTAAATGTTCGTTTACTCAGGGGTTATAAAAAAAAAATGAAAAAATAATAATTAAAGAAATTTAATTGACAGGGCGTCACCAGTGTGTAGGGCTGACCCCTGTGAGGGCACTTTTTTAATAGCTGTATGGTTTCCCTGGGGGCCACTATGGCCCACCCATGGAAACCATACAGCTATAAAAAATGTATAGATCTATATACAAATATATCTATATAGATATATATATCTATATATAAATATATACAACTATATATATATATATATATATATATATATATATATATATATATATATATATATATATATATATAATCCACAAACGGTGAGAGACTGCTCTCTGAATATATATCTCTATATATAAATATATATAACTATATATATATATATATATATATATATATATAATCCACAAACGGTGAGAGACTGCTCTCCGAACAGCTGCACCAAGTCGAGTATGAATCCAACGAAAAGCTGAGAAAAAGTGTAGTTCATACGCTTTTTATTTTTCAATGGTGATTGAAATAACGCTGTATCCACCAAATGTCACTCTATTCTGTGCATCAGTCAAAATCTTCAAAGGCTAACCTCTATTTATGAATCTTTGAGTCATGGTAGTGATTTTGATTTTGAATCCTACATCATCTGAGCATATTCTGCGAGCCTGCAGGAACTGACTATATGGTATACACCATTTCAAAGCCTTAGGATGGCCACTATTGCCATGCAATATAGAATTGCATGCAGCTGGTTTATGATATACTGTGGTCTACAACCTATCATTTGTGACTGCCAGCAGAACATCTAGAAATCCAATGGTGTGTATACTATACTTCAGATCAAGGTGAATATTGAACTTATTGTTATTGAGTACACTAATATATTCCAAAAGAGACTGTTCATGACCATCCCATATAAGGAAAAGGTCATCAATGTATCGCACCCATATATATATATGTATACAGATATATGTATATATATATATATATATATATATATATATATATATATATATATATATATATATATATATATGCCATCAGTTTTCTTTCAGCTTGTGTCTTCAAAGCAATGCACATACTTCAACTGACACGTTTCAACTGTAGCTTTTAGGCAGCAATAAAAAAGTCAAGTAACTCTTGTCATTATGTTTCTGACTTGTCTAGTGGGGGTTTTGATGCCATAAAGTAGCGCAAAAGGTTTATATGCCTACTGCAAAGATCAAAACTGTATTATGTGTGAATAGCTGAGTGGTTTAGTAAAGCCAGCCATTACCTGAGCTATAATACAAATAAAATTTATGTGCGAGGGGGGCTATGGAGAGATGAAAGGAACTTTTGCCGGGTGGTAGTGAGGGAATCTGAGTAGGAGGTCATGGGATCACCAATAATGATTGTTAGACTGGGCACTAGAGGCGCTAAAGACTGTGATGATTGGTATGTGAAGTAATAGTATGTCTTTTTTGTTTTTTGGAGTGTCTTGAGAGAACGTGCTGATTGAGGGAAGAAGTGAAAGTAAGGTGACCTTTACTGTGGCACACATCACAAACACACACCCACCAGCAATTTTGTCTACGTAGACTAGTGTTTTAGAGCCCTAACTCAGGTCAGCGAGGACAGCTCTGACGTGGGATCATAGACTGAGACAGCAGATACTGAGACAGCATCTGAGGTATAGGACAATAGCGCAGACTCTGGGAGTGTTTTTTCAGTCTGAGAAGTCCAATCTGATAACTCTTCTTCCAGTGATTCTGAGGGAGGTGATCAGGACAGTCCTGCTGTCCCTTCGCAAGCACAGTCTGTACAGAGGTACAATAGCGGGTTAGCCCAACCTAAAGAGTGCATGTGGCGGCAAGCACAGAGAGTGCTCTCTTGGGAGCTCCCCAATTCAGTTCAACCCCAAATTCCACCGATCAAATTGTATTGTGGGGACATCAAAATTATCTATCACAAAACAACCTGGTTTTGTAAGGCAGGCACTGGCATCTTTTGGTCCTGGGTTTGGCGTCGATATAGGGAAACCTACCAAACCCAGACATTTCGGAAAACTAGACACCTGAGGGAGTCCACAAAGGTGTGGCTTGTGTGGATTCCCCAAAGGTTTCTTACCCAGAATACTCTGCAAATGTGAAATGTTGAATGAAAACTCTGGCCCTCATTATGACCCTGGCTGTGGGTGATAAAGTGGCTGTAATACTGCCAAAAGGCTGGTGGTAATTACTGCCAAAATATGACAATGGCGGTGATATCTCGGAAAGACAGCCAATGTACCACACCGACCCGCAGGGCGGAAACAAAACTCACCATGGTGGTAGCCACCTACAGCCAGGTGGAAGACAAAGTACCGCCCACCATATTTTGACACACAAGTCTGCCACCTTTTCTGGGGCGGTACCAACGCCATCAAAAACCTGGCAGAAACAGAGCAGAAAGGTCAAAGGACTCACCATTGGAGAAATAGGGAAGAACCACACCGCCATGGAACCCGAACTTCCTGATGATCTTCTATGTTACAATGGTGAGTACAGCCACGTAGCACACAAGGGAGGGTGGGAGGAAAATGTGTGTGACACACACACACCACACACACCCGACATGCACATACTATACACACAACAATATGCATTACATAAACAATTTGACCCCAAAAATCTGCAGAATAATGCAAGTACAACAGGAATTGATGATAGTGATTGTAATCAGTCCAACAATAAAATCAACAATCTGATTTGGCCATGAAACAGATATGTACACTTGTATATAAAAGGGACAGTGTCCAGTCCATAGTTCAAATGGCCCCATTGGACACAGGGCACAGTCGAAGGCCCCACTTGAATCCTGCACCAATCAGGATAAAACACTGCAGGGGCATCAGTTGTCAACTAGGCAGTCACCTCAGTAGGGGGGGGGGGGCACCTCAGTCTGATGCGAGAACAAGCCCACTGGTTCTGGAG
The DNA here is from genome assembly GCF_031143425.1 of Pleurodeles waltl. Lineage (NCBI taxonomy): Eukaryota > Metazoa > Chordata > Amphibia > Caudata > Salamandridae > Pleurodeles > Pleurodeles waltl. The sequence continues at coordinate 875,575,110 of NC_090438.1, forward strand.
GGGGCAAAATGCTGTATGCTCTTTGTCCAGGGGAGTGCAATGCCACAGTCTCTGGAGTGGGTTTCTTGCCCACTGGTTCTGGAGAGGGCAACATGCCCTGTGCTTTATCCTCGGGAGTGCAAGGCCTCAGTCTCTCAAGTGGGTGTCTTGCCCACTGGTTCTGGAGGGGGGCAACATGCCCTGTGCTTTGTCCTGGGGAGTGCAAGACCACAGTCTCTCAAGTGGGTGTCTTTCCCACTGGTTCTGGAGGGAGCAACATGCCCTGTGCTTTGTCCTGGGAAGTGTAAGGCCACAGTATCTCAAGGGGGTGAATACCCCACTGGTTCTGGAGGGGGCAGGCCCAGAGTAGCCCTTGAAGGCTGGGCTACATGGCATGCGCCGGCGGTGATGACTGCAATGTGGTGGTGGTTGGGGGAGGCTCCTTCTCAGCCCCTGCATTCTCTGATGGCTGCACTGTGGTGGTGGTTGGGGGAGGCTTCTGCTCAGCCCCTGCCCTCTCTGATGGTTGCACTGTGGTGGTGTTTGGGGGAGGCTCCTGCTCAGCCCCTGCACTCTTTGATGGCTGCACAACCACGGCTGGCGGTGGGGGCCCTGTGACAGCTGCTGCAGGTGGTGGTATTTTGCTGGCAGCTTCTGCTGGCATAGATTACCTCCTCCCCTCCTGGTCATGGGTTGGGGATCCCTTACCCTTCCTGGCAGTGGTGGATGGGCTCTTCCCCCCTCTGCCTGCTGGTGCAGGCTCCTTCTCCTTCTCCTTCTTTCCATCTGGTGCAGGCTCCTTCCTCTTCTTCGTAGCTGGTGCAGGCTCCTTCTCCTTCTTCTTAGCAGGTGCAGGCTCCATCCCTTTCTTTCCAGCTGGTGCAGCCTCCTTCTCCTTCTTTCCAGCTGCTGCAGGCTCCTTCCCCTTCTTTCCAGCTGGTGCAGGCTCCTTCCCCTTCTTCAAAGCTGGTGCAGGCTCCTTACCCTTCTTCAAAGCTGGTGCAGGCTCCTTCTCCTTCAGTATTGCTGGTCTGGAATCCCTACCATCACTAATAGGTGGTGCTATCACTGGGCCTGTGGACTGTTTGGCTGAGGTGCTGGGCTGGATCCTTGCTACCCTGCCCATACGTGCAGGGCAATGGGGTAGAGAAGAGGCCAATCGTGGAAAGGAAAAGCTTTTTAGGTTTGTTGGGGTGGGAAGAGGGAGGAGTAATGGGAGTGGAGGATGAGGGAGTGGTTGCTGGAGGTGTTTGTCTGCTGGATTTGGGTGCAGGTGCATGGGCATTTGTTGTGAAGTGGATGGCTGTTGGGTGTCTGAGTGCTTGTGTTTTTGTCCTTTAGAAGGGGGAACAGACACAGTGGAAGAGGACACAGGGGATGCATGCATGGATGTTGTGGAGGTGTATGCCAGTGAGGTGAGTGTTCTGCTTGGTGTGGTGATGATGCTGGTAGTGGATATGGATGTAGTGCATGCAGGTGTGAATGTAGTCGTAACTGGGTGGGAGGTGGAGGAGGAGGAGGGGGAGACAGTGGAGACAGTGGATGTTGTTGTGCCTGCAACTGAATAGTGTTTGTGTGAGTGCCTATGGGATGAAGTATGATGCTTTGTTTGCCTGTGACACTCTTGGGTGTTGTCTTGTGTGCAAGCTCGTCTGGCTGTGTGCTTGGAATTGGTTGGGGTTGAGGAGAATGAGACTGGGAAGTGGAGGTTGGAGGGGGGACGGTTGAAACATGGACAACCGCTGCCATCAGAGAGGAGGCCAGAGCCTGAATCAATCTTTGTTGGGTCGCCAATCTACTGTGAATGCCCTCCAGGAATGTATTTGATGGCTGCATCTAAAATGCCAGCCCGTGGATGGCATTAACAATGGTTGATTGCCATACAGAGATGGCTCTTAGGAGGTCAATAGCCTCTGCACTCAGGGCAGCAGGGCTCACTGGGGCAGGGCCTGAGGTGCCTGGGGCGACGGAGATGCCCACCCTCCTGGGTGAGCGGGCACGGGCAACTTGCTGAGGGGCTACTGGGAGGGCAGTGCTGGTACGTGGGTGGCGGTTGTACCTGCAGCTTGGGTGGTCCCAGAGGGGTCCACCACCACCAGGGAGGTGTCATCGGAGGAGGTATCAGAGTCTGTGTTGTCCCCTCCAGTCTCTGCTGTGGTGCTCCCCTGGTCCTCCGTCCCACTGGTGCCATCAGCGTCGGTGGACTTTGCCTCCAGGGTACTGTGAGATGCAGCTCCCTCTGTCGCCGGTGCCTCTGCTCCTCCGCCAGATGATGGCAATGCACATAAGGACAGGATGACAAAACAAGAAAGGGAGGAGAGAGAGACAAAGGATACACACGGTCAATGACTACACCAACACCACCGTTGGCGTACACAGCACCCTCACACACAGGGGGCAGGCCTATGCACCATGCATGGCACTACCAGTGAAATGGCTAGTCACCAAGGAATGAGGAGGGGTGACATACCGTCAACTGCAGCACACCTGGGACCCACGCAGCCCTGCCCAGGAGTGAATACTAACAAGCTAGGTTACCTGAATTTCACATTCAAACCCTTAGCTACCAGAGGACCTACGCTGCTATGTCTGGCCTGGCCAAGGGGCACCGAAGGACACACAACCACCACCCGGATACTACCCTACCAGCCGTCAGTTATAATGTATCCACTGTACTCACACCCTTGTGGCTGCTGTATGGGGACCATCAGGGGAATCAGGGTCTGATAGGCACCCCTTCCTTGTTGGGAGGCCATCCCCAGCTGGGCCTCTGCGGTCCCCCATGCCCATCATCTCAGGTCCTCCCTGCGTTTCCGACAGTGGGTGTTCCATCTTCCATAGACCCTAAGGGTCCACACCTCCTTGGCAATGGCACGCCATATTTCCTTCTTTTGATGGGCACTGACCTGCAGAGGCAATACAGATGGGAGAACACCATTAGACAAACAGTCCAGCCTGTCACACAAATGGCCCACCATACCCGTTTGCATCACCATTGGCACACACATAGCCCAGCCCACAACATGTACACCGCCAAGAGGACATCCACCCACCCCCTTACACGAGGCCTTCACACACAACTCCATGCATTCATGCCACATGCATTGTGCCCAAGGTGTACTCGCCTGTTGGTCTGGAAGCCCATACAGCAGTCCATACTGGGGTAGTACCCCATCCACCAGTCACACAAGCCATGGTAGGTTCCAGACACAGGTCACAGCAGCACAGGCAGCATAGGTCCTCTCCTATGGAAGGTCAGGAAACAAGTGAGGAATCAGATAGAAAATGGCAGTCACGTCCGCGGCCGTGTATACCATCACCGCCGGTATAGATTACCATTGACCAATATTAACCAATGAGGAAACGCATGGCAGTTCACGACCGCCTACCGCCACGGAGCACAATGTCAGTGGCATTACCTCATTTCCACCTGTTCCTACACACAGGCCAGGCAGTCGCCATTTCAGGGGGGGTGAACTGGCCTATTGATTATTGCTGCATCTCAGGATAAATAAGCACGTACTTCATTAATTACACTGTCCCGTAACATGTTTTCACATTGTGGACTGCTGGTGTGGCTCCATTGCTCAGTGTGTGACAGCCTACTCACTCTTGTGTCCCTTAGATATCTACCACTGCGAATCAATATGAGATGGAGACATACCCCTGTGTACAGACCCCTGGTGGACTTGGCTACACTGGAAGTCAGGCACATAATTCTCACCTATAGAATGGACAGGGCCACAATCAAAGTGCTATGTGCCCAATTGTAGCCTGACCTGATATCTGCTATCCATCATCCCACTAGGATTGCCCCTCTTGTGCAAGTGCTATCAGTGCTCCATTTACTGACAAATGGTTCTTTCCAAATGACATTGGGCTTGGCAGTAGAAATGTCACAGCCAATGTTGTCTGCCCTGATAAAACACATGAGCAGTTACATTGCTTTCCCGCATGGTGAGGATTTGGCCACGTTGAAGGACAGATTCTATGCAATGGGACATATCCCCAACATAATTGGGGTGTTCGACGGAACACATATTGCATTTGTACCCCCTCACCAGAATGAACAGGTGTTCAAGAATCGTAAGAGTTTCCACTCCATGAATGTGCAGATGGTGTGCCTGGCAGACCAATATATCTCCCACGTCAATGCTAAGTATCCTGGGTCGGTGCATGATACCTTTGTCCTGAGGAATAACAGCATCCCAAATGAGATGTCCCAACTACAGAGGCACAGGGTGCGGCTAATAGGTGAGCCCTGGCTCCCACCCAGTATATGGCCATGTAGGATAGTGTGTGGCTAAATGTTGGCCCTCAATATTTGCAGGTGATTCTGGTTACCCAAACCTATCATGGCTGCTGATCCCTGTGAGGAATGCCAGGATAAGGGCAGAAGAACGTTATAATGAGGCACATTGGCGAACCAGAAGGATCATTGAAAGGACCTTTGGCCTCCTGAAGGCCAGGTTCAGGTGCCAGCATCTGACAGATGGATCCCTGTGCTACTCACCCAAGAAGGTCTGCAGATAGTAGTGGCATGCTGCATGTTGCACAACCTGGCCCTCAGATGCCATGCACCTATTCTGCTGGAGGAGGAGACTTGAGATGCCCCTGGGGCAGCAGTGGACCCTGCACGATGGGGCACTGCAGAGGGGCTCCTGCACTGCCCATGCCAGGTGCATGGGCAGTGCAGGGGCCCCCAGGGGTGCCCCGGTGCACCCCTTTCGCCAGCCTTTCCAGGGACAGGCTGGAGGCTTAGGGATCATTATCCGAGGGACAGCACCACTGCCCTGTCGGATAATGATTCCGACTGCCGCCAGACTGCCTGACGGAGGCAGCCTGGCGGTGAGTGAGGGCTGCCTATGGCAGCCCTCATAGGGTTCATTAAGTGGCGGTGTGACCACCATAGTACTACTGTTATCATATTTCATGAAGGAGTTAGTGTTACATCTGGTCACTATATTGTCTATCTAAAAAATAAAGGTGGATGGACAGATTATAATGATAGCAACCTAAAATGCAAGCAAGGATTGTCTTATAAGTTACCAAATTCTTATCTTTTGGTTCTGGAGCCAAGGTTCTAAGGAGAATTACAGTTGTAAAAGTAGAAAAGTGTAGTTGTAGAAGATGTATTATCAGTATTTATGACATCATACGTCATACTAGGGGTAATGTCTTTACAAGGTATTGCATATGCTGGTGTGTGCCTTATATATCTATTAGTAGTTCTAATGACAAAGGTATCGTTTTCAGCAACTGTTTTTTAAATTAGTAGAGCAAGTATAGGGAAAATGATAATTCAAATTATTTAGTGAGGGCAATGGACTGTGTTGCTTAATTACAGTGATATAGTGAGTAGTTCTGTTTTTTTTTCTATAATCTATATGATTGTGGGTTCCCCACCATTCAAGGGTGACTTTTTTATACAGTACATAATTTAAGGTTTATGAGTATAGAGCCTGAGAACAGTAAGAAAGGGAAAATTAAATGCTTATATTTTTTTATTACATAGCATTACAGCATAAGAAATGTATAGTGATTTGTTTGTTTTATGAAGTTATGCATATGAAGTTTAATGTGTAAATGTATAAATTGACATAATAATTCATATTAGATTTTTTCTTCTTCTTTTTATACAGATCAATGACAGTTTACTAATTATTTATTTCATTGTTGTTCCTGAACATTACATTGTCAGCGTGTTCCAGACTACAAAAAAAAAAAAAAACACCCATTTACAAAGTCAGTTCTCATCTTATACTCCAATACAGCCAATCACACACCCACTCACATACTGATACAGCCGTTCATGCACCCAACCACACACTAAATAAGCAACCCACTCAACACTAGGACAGTCACTTACATACCAAACCACACACTGATTTAGCTAATCACACACACGCACACTCACAGACCGATACAGCCACTGACACAGCTACTCACATACTGATACAGCCACAACACACACTCATGCACCAGTACATCTACTCAGACACCCAGTCAAACACCAAGAAAGCCATTAAGAACCCCACTCACATACCAATACAGCATATCCCACACTGATACTGCTACTCACACACCCACTCATACACTGGTACAGCCAATCACATACACACTCACACACTTGTACAGCTATCCACGCACCCCACCACGTACTGGTACATCCACTCACACCCACCCACACACCAGAACAGCCATCCACACACCCACTCACACATTGATACAGTCACTCACACTCCCAGCCACATACTGATACATCCACTCATATACCCACTCACACACTGATACAGCCATTAACATGCTCAGCCATACACTGGTACAACCACTCATGCTCCCACTCATATACTGATAGTCACTTACACCCTGGTACTTACACTCACACACCCACTCACCGACTGAGACACCCACTCATGCACACAGAAACATACTGATACAGCTACACAGACACTCATCCACACACCGGTACAGCCAGTCACATACCCAGCCACACATGAATATAGCCATTCATATACCCAGCCACACACACTGGTTCAGCCACTTACGTACACACACACACACACACACACACAGAGATAGCCACTGATTCACAGAGAGGCACAATCGTACAGCCACTCACACATCCAGTCACACACTGGTGTAGCCCCTGGCACACTGATACAACTACTCACACACCTAGCAGGCACACTCATACAGACTCATACACACCCAGTCATGAATTGATAGATGCATTGACACACCCATTTACACACTGATACAATCACTCACACACCCAACCACACACTGGTGCATCTACTCACATACCAATACACACATATACAGTTACTCACGCACTCATTCACACACTGATGAAGCCACTCATTCACTCATGCTCTGATGCAGCCACTCACTCACATACTGATACAACTAGTTACACATCTACTCACATAGTCATACACCACTCACACATATAGCCACACACTAATATAATCCACTTGCATTCTAATACAACCACTCACACACACACTGATACAGTCACTGATACGCCCACTCATAAATGGATACACCAAAATCACATACCAACTCACACACTAATACAGCCACTGACATACCCAGCCACACACCGGTACATCTACTCACACACCTACTCACATGCTGATACAGCCACCCACACATCTACTTACACTGATACAGCCACTCACACACCCAGCCACACACCATTACATCCACTGACACACCAACTCACATGCTTATACAGGCACTAACACTCCAGCCACATACTGGTACAGCCACTTGCAAACCCACTCACACATCTAGCCACACATGAATACAGCTATTCACACACCTAGTCACACACCCATACAGCCACACACTCACCCACTTACACACCCATACAGCTACCCACACACCCACTCACTCACCTGTACAAGCACACATACCCACTCCCATTCCCGTACAACCACTCACACACATGTGATTAGATGTGTTAGTGGCTGTATTGGTGTGTGAGTGGGTGTCACTCACACACCAATATAACCACTAACACATCTAATCACATGCATGTACAGCCACTCACACAACCATTCACACATCAATACAGCAAATCACCACTCACTCACATACCCACACAGCTACTCATAAACCCATTCACACACCTATACAGCCACTCACACACTCATACAACCACTGATACACCCACTTACACACCAAAACAGCCACTCACACACCCTTCTTTCCACTTACACACCCACTCACATGCCGTACAGCCACTCATACACCCTCTCACACACTCCTACAGACACTCATACACCACACACAGACCAATACAACACTAAAACACCCAGTCAAATTAACATATATGTATAAATATATAGCAACGGGTAGTCAGACATTCATAAACATATAACATAGTTTTTCTTTCTGTAAACAGGAAACATGGTTCTAAGAAGAACCTATTTTTTTGCTTTTTAAACTTGTTTTTTTCTCTTTTTGAACATTTTTTTTTTTTTGTATTTTTATGTTTTTGTTTAAATAGAACTATACAAAATGAACTTTCAAAACAAAATGCACAAAACTTGAGCAAAAGGGTGCTTTAAAAATCACAAATATGGCTTTTCACATCCTCAGTTAGAGCAGAAGTAGACTCACCTCCTACATAAATGTTACTAGCTTCCCAAATTCAGGAACATTTGCAGACAGATGTTGTCCTACTGCAACTTGGACAGGATTACCAGGAGCTAAATGCACTGCATGAGATGTTGATGCATACGGTGCATCACATTCTCTCTCCACCCTGTCAAGATGATGAAGATGTGTGGTCTTAAAATGTTTTAATATACTGCTTGTCCCATGTAAATATTTCTTCACAGTACCCCTTGAAATCTCTTTTTTGCACAGATTGCACACCACCTTCTTCTCACCTGACAGAATATTAAAGAATTGCCAGGCAATTGACTCTTCCTTTTGTGCTGGTACTTCATCTGAAGAAGATCTTTCTGCCTTTGGCTGCTGGTCTTGAGTATTTGTAGATGCCATTTGTAGCTTCAATAAGAAAGAAACACACATTCAAAATGCTAATCTGTAAATGGAGTATAAGATGTGATTTACAACAGTCACACCCAAAGGAAAATAAAACTAGGAGGGGACATCCTATACAAAAGGTTGATAATTGTTTTAGTCAATGAAATCTATTTGTTGTTGTGTCACATGGGATTCGTGGATCCATCATGTGACCACTGCCAGCTCTCACCACGCAAAAGCAAAGATAATCCTGCTTTTAGTAAGCAGGAGCCATCCAACAGCTTACCTATGCTGAAAGCAGAATTTACATCTTTTTCCCTGAACACAAATATGCATGCAGGGGAAGAGATGAAAACATTGCTCCTGCAAGCAGAGAGCTGCAATTTAAAGCAGCTCCCTATTTGTGGAAGAAATACCTGCTCCTGCAGGAGAAGGGAGCCTGCTGGGCCCACAGGGACCTTGAGGCTCCTCCACAGACCCCCAAACTTAAAAAAATAATAATAATAACTTCAAGGTGGAACTGCAGATGTGCAATTCCACCTTGTATGTTATATGATGAAGATGCTTGAGGAACAATCATATTGGCAAAGTTACATATACACCAGGTCATTGGAGACATTTAATTAATGTCTGTTACACAGCTGTAGTGCAGGAGGTGCACTATCCTTTTACCCAAAGAGCTAGCACTTACTGATTAGTCAGTAGAAAGTACTCCAGCTGGATAGACATTTTGCACAAAAACAGTGGCCTCTTCTTGGATAAATACGCAGGACAGAATTGATTCTGGCACAATGCTTATCTCACAGACATTAAACAGCAGCGGGAAGCACTTCCAAAGATAAACAAAGCAGGTTCCAAGTTGAAGCTCCACTTCTGTAAAGTACTAACATTGTAGCTTTGTGGGCATGACCAAGCAAAGCAAGTGTGTTTTCTCTGCATTTTCTCCTTGAAAAGCTATCTGTATTCCCAGATGAAGGTGTTTGCATCCTTGTCTTTTTCAAGCTCAATATCTCATGGAGTGACTGTAATGAGTAGGTTTTTCTTGTCTTCTGTTGCTGAGACCCAACCCCGCCAAAGGCCGTGCAATGTGCAGGGTTGAGTGGTTATAGGGGGTTGGGAACAATTACAATAAAATTATTGATGAGATAACTGTGCATGGCAGGGGCGCAAGTCAGTTACCTTAGAGTGTGAGTTATAGTTATTTGAGCTAACAATAGATAACCTGCTGAATTTCTATGGTTTTGTAAATTCAGAACCTAACTATAATATCCCTGTAACCTTTATATTTTTGCCACGGGGGTGTCTCTGGGACCGATCCACCAGAGATAAGGGGTCACAGTGTCTTTACCTGGCCCATTTTCTTATTTTATACATCTGTTTTTGGGACTCGGCTGAAGCTGATTCCCAAAATGGCTGCCAAGACTTCCTTGTTGAAGTGTTGGCAGCCAATCAGATCTCTACACAAGATCGGGAGGGGTCACAAATCCTTTGTGCTCCTAGATGTACAAATTTGTATTTCCTAATAATTTCTCAAAAACTACTGAATGGATATACACCAAGCAACAGAAAGGGCTTGCTCGGTAATGAGAGCTACGTTTCTGACAAATTTGGTGAAATTCCATCCAGTGGTTCAAGTGCTATCGCTGTTCAAAATTTCCTAAGGGAATTAAAGTTAAAAATGCTCCTTTTTTCACGCCCCCTTTATCTTGGCCCCCACTTAACGGTTCACCCCAAAACTTTCCAGAGAGCAGCTGACGTGTCTGTTGAATTTTTGGGGAAAATTATGTGAATATTAGGCAAGCGGCGCCAAAGATATAGGCAAGTAAAAAATTGCTTTTTGTGTAGAAATTAGTTCCTAACTATATATGCATATACATATATAAACCCTAGTGGCGATCACCACTAGATTTTATATATATATATATATATCTACTGAAGAAATCAAAGGTTTAAGTAATGTTATAGTTTTGTGTGATACAAAATATCTATCTTTATTTAAAAAACACCCTTAGAAATGACTGAAAAAAAACAAAGGATAAAGTAATGTTATAGTTAGGTTTATATGTCAGTCACAACATTAACATTCTTAACTCAACCTCAGAAATTCGTCACATATTATATCACACACAACATGTTCTATTATATCATTTATGATATCACCGATGACATCTCAACTGACATCATTGATTACATCACTGATGACAACATCCAAGTTTCTATTGTTCACATTACCCTATAAACTAGTATGGCTTTAGAGGCCTGAAAGTAATTGCAAGCTCAGAATAATACAAAGCATCATTATTTCTATCACAGATACAACCCCCTTAGGTGTAGCAAGCATGTAAAATGTGCAACACTAACTCTATGCTATACAATTCACAGGTAGCCTACCATCCCATACACTTCACGGATATCTTTAACCCTTAATTGGCCTTGGGGACCCCATCCCCCAGAGACAGTTCCAATAAAAAGGAGCAGGAGATGCATCCCCCTTCCTCAAGCCAAAAATTGCTCCAGGGAGCCTACCCCCAGGGCTAAATACAATTAAACAGGGGAGAAGAGCATGGAGCCCCCTCATCGAGCTTTAATAGGCCCTGGGGACCCCACCCCCCCACAGCCAAATATAATTAAAAAAAGAGGGGCCGCTAAAATCCCCTCCCTGGAGTCCTCTTAGGTCCTAAAAGCCACATTTCTTACAGCCAAAATCTAAGGGAAGGGGGTCATGCAGGCCCGCAACCCGAAACTTATTATGGCCTACGGACCCCACTCCCCTATGGCCAATTACATAAAGGAAGGGGAGTAGAACTGCACAGCCTCCCTCCCTGGGCCTTATTAGTCCCTAGGGACCCTATACCCAGAGCCAAATATATGCGGTCATTATGAACATGGCGGGAAACAGAACAGAACAGAATCCCGTTGTTGGTGGCAAATGGAAACCCGCCATATAATTACGGAAAAACACAACCCAGCCAAAAATTCCCAGACCACCACTCCCCACCAGGACTCTGTCGGCGGGAAGACCCGGCCCACCCCACCCCACCACCGCCAAGCACACCCACATCCCACCCTCCAAATAAAGATGCACAAATCACCTCGGCGGACAGTGGAGGTCAGACGACCATTGGCGGCTGCGACCGCCACGGGCAGCAAGTGGACACAACAGCAACAAGTGCACACATTGGATAGGTCATCACCCACACACCTGACACAATTCCAGTACCCCATAAAACACCCCCAGACACACCCCACAATACCTTGCAACAAAACCAGGACCAGAAGTCATAGAGCACCAGAGCCAGACAGTGAACGCCAGCATACAGGACACGCATATCGACCCACCCAGGAGCACCCATACCCCGTCCCCAGTTCCGACGCCATCCACCACACTCACCATGTCCCCCCCAAAAAATCCACGCTTCACCGAAAGGGAGCTCAGGACCATGGTGGACGAGATCCTGAAGGTGGAGCCACAAATATTCGGGTCCGAGATGCAGCAGACATCCATCGTGCAGAAATTGGAGCTGTGGCAGACCATTGTGAACAGGGTGAATGCAGTGGGACACCATCCACGCACCAGGGACGACATCCGGAAGAGATGGAACGACCTGTGCGGGAAGGTCAGGGCCATGGCATCTAGGCACAACATCGCAGTGCAGAAGACTGGGGGAGGACCGTCACCAACACCACCCGACTACACCAACTGGAAGGAGAAGGTACTCGCCATCCTGCACCCAGAGGGACTCCCTGGACTCACTGGAGGTATGGACTCGGGTAAGTCATCTACAATTACCCCATATACAACACATCTGCAATGCATGCACCACCCCACCCCACCCACACCCACCTCAACCTACACCCCACCCAGCCATTACCCACCACATCCACCAACCGGCATCACCTACAACCCACTAACAGGCCCACATCACTCCAGCTGTGCACAGCCACCCACCCCTGCACGTACCCACAATGGAATAATACCCCCACCACAATAAAACCCCACCACTGCCACTAAATGCAATGTCCACCTCACAAAGGCACCCTGGAAGGCCACTGAAAGTAACACCAGCCCAAAATAGCCCAGTTCTGTACACCTCAAACCTTCAGGCATATGTAACAGACATGTCTATGTCCCCCAACAGGCACCACCACCCATGCAACCCTTATGGAGGGGACAAGGAGTGCCACAGCCCTCCAGGGAGACAGAGGCACATCACATGACCTTGGCGAAGGATCCCTGGACATGATGAGCAGGCAGGCCCCCACACAGTCCTGGATTCTCACCATGCAGCAGCCCCATCCAGGAAACCACTGTCATCCCTAACATCCAGTCAAGACCAGCAGGCCAGGAGAGGCGTACCCACACCAATGTACCCAGGGCACAGACTGGTGGAATACAGCTACAGAAGCCACAGTCTCCCACTCCCAACATGCAGGAAGGCGAGGGCCCCAGTGCAAGTGGCACATCAAGACCTGCACAGGGGACACAGGCACAGGGGGCTACGGTACGTTTAAGTGTCCCAGTGGGTTGGGGGTAGGGCACCGGATGGATGCAGCAACGCAGGACGTTATTGCAGAGGTATTGGGGGCCTACCAACATACCCAAGACAAGTTGGCACAGATTGTGTCCACCCTGGAGCAAAGTCAGAGGATGCAGCTGGAACAACACTAACAGGCCATGGAGCAGTGGAAAGAGCACAATGCCACAATGGCCACCATTGCTGGAGCACTGCTGCAGTTGGTAAAAAAAACAGTCTGACACCCACACCGGACAAGAGGCCCCCACAACAGCCCTGGACAACCAGCAACAGATGACACAAGCAGCAGAAACAGCACCGGAAATACCCTCCCAGGAATCACAAGGGCCAACCATGCCATCCCAAGAAGCTACACAGCAGGCACCCAAACATAGTCTTAGGCCAAGATATGGGACTGGAAACCCAGCTAAGAACAAGCCCCTCCTCCAACAATTGACACTGCTACTAATGCAGAGCATCCATCCCACCCATTCACCAGCAACACTTCTTTGACGGCAAATTGAAGTACTATTCTACGAAATGGACCCATCTAAGACATCCAACAGGGCTGCCACCAAATAGGTTTGGAGGACACCCAACCTTCACGACTCCCATCACTGTATATAGCACAATTCACTCTATTCTACCAATAAAACACATTTCACACCTGTAACACTGTCCCCTGTCTTCAATGTTGAACAAAGTGGAGTATGGATGCAACTGGCAGAGAACAACTTTATTGTCAATTTGTGCTTGATGGTGGTACTGTGTGTTTTAAATTAGGCAAGGAGGGAATACATATATTTTCTGTCAGTACCATGCAGAAGTGGTCCATGTATCGCCTATCATGACCAATCCCAACTATATGACAGAGCACACTGATAATATTAGTCACTAAGCCCAATGACAGGCTTAAGTTCCACACAGTTATTGGAAGTAGAGTTGTATCAGTTGGTTCCTGGAATGGACATCTTTCCCTTCCTCATCCTCACCATCACTCTCCTCACCTCTCTGAGGTGGCTGATCAGGACCGATAGCACCCTCCACCTCCAAAAGGGGGATATAATGTCTCACTGTCACACACCTTATCAGGCCCATAGGCCAGGGAACCCCCAGAGATATGTAGACACCGGAATCTAGCCTTCAGGAGACCTATAGTGCGCTCTATGACCCTCCTAGTACGTCCATGGGCCTCATTGTATTTTCTCTCTGTATCCGTCCTGGGATTCCTCACTGGTGTCAGGAGCCAAAGCAAGTTTGGATATCCAGAATCACCTAGAAAATGGTTCAATACAGAGTCGTCATTGTAATGTCCCATAGTCAGACAGGCTGGTTTTCTGCAATGTGTCAGTTAGTGACAGGCAAACTTACCTATGATCCACCCTCTGTCCTCTTGTACGTGTTCCATCTTCTGTGGCACACTACTGTTCCTCAACACAAATGAATCATGGACTGAACCAGGAAACATGGCATTCACATGGGAAATGTACTGGTCTGCAGTACACACCAATTAGATGTTCATGGAGTCAAAGTTCTTCCTGTTTCTGTACACCTGTTCACTCACCCTTGGGGGGATGATGGGTATGTGTGTGCCATTGATGGCACCTATGACATGGGGAATGTTTGCAAAGGCATAGAAGTCAGACTTGATGGCAGGGAGGACAGCACTTAGGGGGAATCACACATAGGATTTCAGATGTTGTACAAATGCATTCAGAAATCTTGTCAGTACCTGGCTGAACATTGGCTGTGAGAAACCAGCACCCATGCCCACTGTCACTTGAAAAGAGCCTGTGGCAAGGAAATGGAGTGCGGAGAGCACCTGCACCTCAGTTGGAATGGCATGCTGATTACGATTTCTGGGAGTTAGTGCAGGATCCAGTAATGCACATAGGTGCTGAATAGTTGCACGTGTGAGTCTGTAAGTGATAATGATCTGACGCTCCACTATGGTCCCCATATCCACAAGTGGTCTGTACACCGATGGTGCCCTTCCTCGCCACAAGGGTCGGTACCTATGAGGGGTTACAAAAAGGAGTGATGTGCACACATACATTGGCAAATTTAGCAAAATACATGCACTGCATTGTTCATAGTAGTGTCTGTACAATAACTGTTACCTGACAGATGTACATGTATATTACTAGTAGGGAACAGAGTAATTCATGTGTGCTACTATACGGAATGGCTAGAGGCCTATGTGCTTCATGTGGCTAATAGGCCCTGCATTGTGAGTTGTAGGAATTTCAAGATGTGTAGGTGATGGCAAAATGTCTGCCCACTGTAGTTCTGCCCCTTCGTTGTGGAAGTGACCTCATACCACTAGCGTACGGTGGTGTTGACCGCTGTTCGCACCCTTATTGGCTACCATAGATGCCAATGGGGAATCCTAGCGTATCATGATCGCCACAGGCGGTGACGGTGCATACCGTCGCGAAACATACGTGTGCTCGTCATCGTTTGATCACTTGACTCCCTGATCTCATGCAGACAGGTACTCCACTCTGTCAACTGCTGTGGCCTGCCTCTGGCTATGGATGTTCCACGTGGTGCAGGGGAAGGGGCCCCGACCTTCACCCAGGAAGAACTGGAGAAGCTAGTGGAAGGGGTCCTGCCCCTGTACGGCAGACTCTACGGACTGCCAGAGGTACAGGTGAGTCTGGGTTTGGTGGGCACTGTGTGACTAATAGATGGTTTGGATTGCACATATGTGTGCTCCTCTGAGCCTGGATGGGCCATGATGCATGGAATGCTGTGTGCCACTGTCCTGTATGTCTGAGAGGACTGTCAGTCCTACATTGGAGAATCTGCCAGCTGTTCCTATCCTGCAAGTGCCTGACCTCTGTGTTCCATTTCTGTGTCACCCTTCTAGGTCAGCGCCCGCCAGAAGAGGGCACATTGGCATGCCATCGCCAAGGAGGTACGGATCCTGGGGGCCTACAACCGGCAGAACACCCACTGTCGAAAGAGGTGGGAGGACCTGTGGTGCTGGGCACGAAAGATCACTGAGGCCCAGCTGGGGAAGTCCTCCCAACGTGGAAGGGGTGCCCATCGGGCACTGACCCCCCTCATGCGATGATCCTGGCAGTGGCGTACCCAGACCTGGATGGGCGCTTGAAGGCTGCACAGCAGTCACAAGGTGGTGAGTACTCACTGACCATACTTCAGTCTGGAAGGATGACTGTGTGTGCAATGGGGCTCATGCTGTATAGAGCAGGGAATTTGACTGGTGTACATCAACTGTATGTTCCCCAAAGGGTGTAGGGGTGTCCCTGTCAGGTTTCACCTACCTCAGCTCCAAAGGTCTTTCAGGGGATGGTTGTGGATCAGTATTCTGGTCAGTAGTCAGGGGCATGGCCATGGGCATAGTGCACGGTGCTGCCTGTTGGGTGTGTTTGCTGGGTGGGTGTATGTCTAGCCATTGTGTATCAGCATTCAGCTATTTACAAGTGTCTCTCCTGTTTTGTCTCCCCATCCCTGTTCTCGTGTGTTGGTTTGGTACAGCATCAACATCAGGCGAGGGACCTGAGGCATTGGCAAGTGGGGAGGCTGCGGCCCACGGATCCTCCGAGGCAGAGACAACGGATGCCCAGGGGACCAGTGGGTGGGAGGGCGAGGGGACTCCCACGGGGGAGGCTACTACCACAGGAGGTAGTGACTCTGAGACTTCCTCCGATGGGGTCCTCCGGCAGTGGCGGACCATAGTGCACATACCACTACCGTGAGATTTTCCGCCACCACCCATACCGTCACCGCACTCCCTTCTGCTCCCACTGAGTTGCCTGTGCCAGCCCACCCAGAAAAGTGGGCGTCTCCTTCGCCCTAGGCACCTCCTCCCCTGCCCCAGTCAGCCCTGCTGCCCTCATAGAGGAGGCTATTGACCTCCTGAGAACCACGTGTGTGGGGCAGACAACCATCATCAATGCCATCCAGGGTCTGGCATCAGAGGTGCAGCAGACCAATGCCTATCTGGATGGCATTCACGGTGCAGTGTCTGCCTTACAGAGATCTTTTCAGGCTCTGGCCTCCTCTCGGATGGCAGCCAGTTTCCCTAGCCATTCCATCCCCCTCCAACCTCCTCTACGCCTTCCAGCACCCCACTCCCCACCCATCCAAAGCACACAATCAGACCCGCTTACAGGCACATCAACACACAAGAAGCACACTTCAAAACACAAGCACCACACCTCCCACCACAAGCATTCACACAGCCAACAGACACCTGCACACACAACAACATCCACTTCCCCCAGTGTGCCCACCTCTTCTGCCTCCCTGTCTGTCCCCTCCACATCCACACCCTCATGCACTGCACCTTCACTCACTGTTACTGCTCCTCTTCCTGCACTCACCACAATAGCAGACAGCCATACGTGCACCCCATACACCACACCTGCACTCACAACCTCTACTGTAGTTGACACATGCAGCACACTCACCAGACTTGCAGGCACCCACCCAACATACACTGTGTCTGTCTTCTCCCACTGTGTCCACCCCCCACCTCCCAAAACACACAAACGCACCAAGACACCCGCCCATCAGACATCCACCACACCACAGCATACTGAGCAGTCACCTGCACCCACTACACACACACCTACACTCCATACATCAACTCCCTCTGCCTCCCCTCCCACGCCCTCTTCCACGCCCACCCCAATTGCTCTCACAAAACGTTTCCTCTCCCGTGCTGACCTCTTCCAACCCAATGGCCCACCCCGTTTTGTCCCCAAACGTGCCCACCTTCTTGCCCTTTCCGTTCCTTCCACATCACAGCCCACCCCGGTCCAGCCTTCCCATTCCCATGCACCTTCCCCAGTGAAGAAGAAGGCCCGGTCAGAGCCTAGGCCATGCAGCTCCACACGAGCCAAACAGCCTCCACCCCCTTCAAAGGAGAAGCCCACCTCCCCAATCTCTAAAATAAAGTCAAAGTCCCACCCCTGCCGAAAATCCCCACCCCCATCCCCCTTCCGTGAGGTGCCTGGATCCCCATATGGTGCCATGTTCTGTGGAGTATGCAGCACTTGTGGGAGTCAGGTGTGGCCTGTTGTGGCCCAGGACAATGTACATTTTATGGACTGGCCATTGGCCCTGTTAGCACTGTTTGGCTCAGTAAGGTAATAATTAACGGTTCTGTGTGGCCTGTGTTTGGTCTGCATGCAGTTACACCCTGGTGTTTGTTTTAATTTTTTCTGGGTGTGGGGCTATTGTATGTACTATGGTCAAGTTGTAGTGGCCTTCGGTCGGGTGTGGGGTGTCTGACTTGTGCTGATGGGAATGGTTGGGGGGCATTGCAGTGTGGTTGGGGTGGGTGGGTTTTTAACTGTGCCCTTTCCTCCCTTGTTTCGTAGTTGCAGTACTTATGGTCGTCGTCTTCGTCGGCGGTCTCGGTCGTGTAGGTATATGGCAAGGAGCAGGGCTGGCATGATCAGCAGCTCTCTGTCCATGGCCTGTGGAACTCCAGTGAGTGTTTCCTTATATTTGGTTAATTCCCGCCTGGCTTTGTGTGGCGGTGGTTCCCGCCCCGGAACTGGCGGCGGAATGGTGGTTCATAATTTGATGGGTAGGTTGGGCCTTTCCGACGGCCTGTGGGTGGACTCTGCTGTCATCCGCGGGACGCCTTTCCTGGCAGTGGGTGGTTCGCGGGATGCGTGTGTTTCGTTTGGATCATTATTTGTCGGTCCGGACCGCTCCTCTGTTGGCGGTTTCTCCGGCCACTGCCGGAGTAGCGGAACAGACCGCCATGTTCATAATGTGGGCCATAGTTACAAAAGTGGAAGGGGCTGTCCCTTCTCAAGCCAAACCCAAGAAAAAAGGGGAAAGTAACCTTGTGCTCTCCCATTCCCTAAGACTTATTAGGCTCCAGAGACCCCATCCTCTGGGGCCAAACATAATAGAAGAAGAGAGTGGGCCAAGCAGCTCCCCTGTCCAAGTCTTCTCAACTCCTGGGGACCAAAACCCAGTAGCCAAACTAAATAAAAAAGAGAAGGGGGCCGCTTGGCCCTCCTCCGCACATATTTGTAGGCATTGAAATCCCATCCCACTTTTCCCAAAATAGTATATGAACGGAGTGGACATGCAACCTCCTTCCCCAAATCTGTCCCAGGGACCCCATCCTCAGTGCCCAATACACTTAAAAAAGGGAGAGGATCATGTGGACCAGCTCCCTGGGCTTCTTCTCCCAGGGCCATATTTGTTTCAAAGGGGGAGGGAGGCCATGTGGTCCCCCTGCTTGGGCCTTCCCTGTCATGGAGACCCAAACACAAAGGGCTGAATTTATTTTAAAAGGGGAGGAGGCACACCCCTCCCTGAGCCTATTATGAACCAAGAGAACCCACCCCAAGGACTGTCTTTATTATAGGTGGGTGCCTCAGTGCCAACCTGAGGCACCCATAAACAAAACTTTGGAGGCTGCAGCGAGAACTCCAGAGCCCCCACGGCCTCAGCCTATTTATGCTTCTCCCTCCCAGAAGGTGAAATATGTTGTTCTGTTTCCCTGCCCGCATCAGTGCAGGAAGGGAAACAGAACAAACATCTTTTCCCTGCTGGCAGAAGCATTGTTAAAGGTAACATCAGTGTGGAGCAGACTTAGGGCCTGGTTTAGAGGTTGTCAAAGGGTGTTACTCCATCACAAGCATGGCAGAAATCCAGACCACCGTATTACAATCCCGTAATAGCCTTTGGAGATTGTAATACGGCAGACGGGATATCTGTCACATTTATGATAGAGTAACCCGTCCACTAAACTCTAAATCAGCCTCTTAGTGTTTACTCCCATTTGGTGGGAGATTTTAAAATCCTCCCACCAGGCGGGAGCAAATATGTGTTCCTCTGCCTGCACTGATGCGAGCAGGGAAACTTCTGTTTCGTTTCGGTGGGCTTTCTGGGGCAAAGTAATGTGTCGGCCAGGGGAATGCTAATAATGGCTCAGGGAGTGGGACCGTGTGGGACCCCCTCCCCTTTAATATGACAACCCTGGGGAATGAGGACCTTTTAAAGGCTTGAGGCCCCTCCTCCTCTTAAATATATAATGAAGCCCTAGAGAATGGGGTCCCTGAGCCCCTAAATCAATTGCTAATGACACTGCCTCCTCATATATACAGGTGAAGATCTTTTGGCCTTAATGTAGCAAATTTGAATACATTTGGCTATCCATCTGGCTATGTCTGATTTGGATATAGAGTTGCCTTTATGAGGTGGAGAAAAAGCTACAAAGAGTTGTTTTGTTTTTTCTAAAAGTTTGAGTTCTATCTATGTACACCATGAGTGCTCTTTTAACATCTAAAGTATGAAGAACTCTTTCTGCAACAGAATACGGTTGTGGCAAAAAGACTAGGAGTTCAAAGGATTGATTGAGGTGAAACTGTGTAACCACCTTGGGTATGAATTTAGGGTTAGTATGAAGAACAACTGTGTCTCTATATATTTGGAAAAAAGTTCTAGGGTTAAAGGCTTGAGTTTACTAACACGCCTGAGTGAGGTAATGGTGACTAAGAACACCACTTTCCAGAAATTAAATTGGACATGAGTGATGAGGCTCAAATGGGGGACCCATGATTCTAGTAAGGACAATGTTAAGGGTCCAGGAGGGTACTGGAGGAACCCGAGTTGGATAACTAGTCTGAGTCCTTCCAGGAAAACTTTAATAACTAGACATTTGAACATTGATAGATGTTGTTTATTTTGAAGTTTTGCCGCTATTGCTGCTAAGCTGTGAGCGTATTGAAGTGTAAGCTAAATTGACTTTCTACACATGAAGCGTTATTACATAATGTCCTGTACTGTGGCTTTTACATGATCAATCTGGGTTGGCAGTAGCAAGTAAAAAGTTTCTATTTTGCTGCATAGCTTGCTCTAGTGGTACAGTTAAGTGCCTCCTTGAGAATGTCCATGCATTCTTATGGCAATCCAAGGTAGGTAAACTCTATGATCTCAGGAGCCAAATTGGATGGTTGAGTGCCTTTTGGTCTAGGTGTTTGATTTGCCCTTGATTCTGAGTGAGAAGGTCCAGTCTGTTGGGTGAGCTTCTTGTGAGGGACTACTGAGAGGTCTAGTAGAGCTGTGAACTATTGCTGACATGCCCAGGTTGGTCTACAAAGGATCATGGTGAAAGATGTCTGGCTGAGAATCGGAACTTGAAATGGAATGAGAGGGAGAGGTGGAAAAGCATAGGCAAATATTTCTGACCAATTCAGCCATAGTGCATTGCCCTTGGATAGTAGGTGTGGGTACCTGAGGCAAAGTTTGGACATTTTGCATTTTCTGATGTTGTGAAGAGGTCTATATGAGGGAAACCCCGCTTTAGAAAGTATGAGAATTTATTGGTATGTGGAAATAAGCATCTTTGAGGTCTAGTGTAGTCATAAACCCACCTTGTTGTAGAAGTGGGATGACATCCTATAGAGCAGTGACCACATGGAAAGGATATACTTATTTAGAAGTCTGAGATCTAATGTCGTTCTGAGAGATCTGTCCTTTTTGGGGATCGGGAAGTATAAGGAGTATACTTATGAGCCTTGATGTTGCAGAGAAACAGGTTCTATGCCCCCCTTGATGAGAGGAGCATGGACCTCTTATTTGAGATGTGTTAGGTGTTCCTGCGATAGTCTGTGGGTGTGAGGGGGGTGGGGGTGGAGGTAATTAGCTCCAGATAATAGCCATGTTGGATAATGGCTAGTATCCATTGGTTTTTGGTGATGGTGTTCCAGTTAGATGGAAGAACTGTCGTCTTTCCCCGACAAGTGTTGTGTGGTTGAGTGCATGTTGATACACGTGTTAAGGCACCCTTTCCCCTTCCTTTGTTGTTAGTTACTCCAAAAAAACGTATGAATTATCTTCTGGTATAAGATGACTGAGTCTGCTTTTGTTGGGATGTGGAGGCATCCTGTGCTACTACCCTCTTCCCAGCAGTATCAATGTGCTTGCTTTCTTTTGTGGTAGGTGGAGAATCCCTAGTAGCCTGACTATTTGCCCATTTGACGGGCAGTTTGGCAACAATGGAGTCAGGTGGAACTTGATTCCTAATAAAGAGAGGATCTGAAGGAGCCGCTTTCAATTTATTATCCACCCGGGGGTGATATCCCTAGCACGGACTAGCTCCTCTGTATGTCTCATCATGCCAGGAAGCATGGGGAGTAGTTGGTTGTCTCTGTGAGTGAGAGAAAGTGTGTCAAACAAGAAGTCCTGCTCCATAGGTTCCTCATGGAGCTCTACATTATAGAGTACTGCCTCCTTGGAGATAACCTGTTGGTATTAACCCAGAAACACATGTCCAAAGATGTTTGAAAATACAAGGCCTGAAATAAAGAAAATGCCAAAGAATGATCTGTTAGTTGCTGACTTTGCTACATTCCATAATGACCAGTTGCGAGTGTGCCTTTGTTCAGGACAACTCTCTCTTGTATAAATTTAACGGCCTTTCCAGCCGTGAAGGCAGCACCACTGCACAAAGGAGCAGTTCTATATGTGACAGTATGGATGGTTACTTTCAGAGCAGCAGCTTGGAACATTGGCAGCAAAAACTATTTTCTTACTTTGAATTTGCCCACTGGGGTAATGAACTGTGTTTTATTATTTTGCTTGGCTTCAGCAACCCACTTGGGATATAATTTTAAAATGTGCAGGACTACCTTTCCCAGGATGCACTTTGAAGCTCACATGAGGTCCACTGGGACAAAACTGGTATTCAACTGATATCAGGTGCCTGCAATTAAATCTGCTGAGCAGCCAGGAAGTTGGTCCATGTATTTGAAAATACATGGCCTGAAATAATGAAAATGCCAAAGAATTCTCTGTTACTTGCTGACTTTGCTACATTCCATAATGACCAGTTGTGAGTGCGCTTTTGTTCAGGACAACTCTCGCTTGTATACATTTAATGGCCTGATCAGCTGTGAAGGCACCACCACTGCATAAAGGAGCAGTTCTATGTGTGACTGCATGGATGGTCACTTTCAGAGCAGCAGATTGGACAACTCTCTCATACATATGTATATATATATAGATTACCCACTGCCCTGGGGACCACCACAGGGCTTTCTTTTCAAATATGCTGGGGACCTTTGAACTCCCCCCACTACTCTGGGGACTGGCACTGCCCCAGGGTTCTTACTAACTACATGTGGTGGGACCTGCAGCCCCCATGCCCCGAGGACCACCACCACCAGGGCAAAGAGTAAAAAACAGAAAGGGGGTCCCTTTCAGACCCCCAAGCACCAGCGACCACCACCAGGGTCTTTGTCCTGTTAGTGGGTGTCAGGTGGTCCTCCTTGTGGAGCCACTAATGGCCCTGGGGACCGTCACCCCCAGGGCTGGCTCCTGCTATGCCCTGGGGGTGCCCACTCCTGGGACATAGCTGTTGCTGTCGCTTGGCTGCAGCGTTGTGGCTGCAGCCAAGCCACAGCAAACACTTCAGATTTTGACAGCAGGACCTTTAAAGAATGTCCCGCTGTCAAAATCTGAAGTTTCATCTCTGTACCCTGCACGCCTGCAAGGGACAGAGATGAAATGCTTCAACAAATACGGAGCTCCTGTCAAAGCAGCTCTGTGCTTGCTGAAGCATTCACACAGCAGGGGAAGCCTTAAGGTTTCACACACAGGGCCAGATAGACCATATTAAAAGACCAAAAAAATAAAAAAGTATGGACAGCGAGGGGAGCACTTGACGACTCCCTCTCGGTCCCATATAGCCCATAAAGGGCATTTTATTTTTTTACATATACAGAGACCATGGGGAAGCACTTAAGGCTTCACCCACAGTGCCAGATAGCCCGTGAAGGGCTTTTGATTAATTTTTTGTTTATGTGAAAGAAATAATAAGAAAGGCCATACTGGGCTAGAAAACTCAATAAATAAACCCCTGTAGCTCAAGCTACAGGGGTTCGAGTCCAGCTGGACTCATTTCCCTTTTTTTAAATTAAGAAATATATACATATTATGTTTAAAAAAATAAATTTTTTATTTGGAGACACATAACTCATTCTTAGTATATCAGACATCAACGCCTAAAACACTCTATCTCTCTCCCTTTCACTTTTTTCTTTCTCTCTGTCTCTCTTTCAATCAATTCTCTGACTTACACACCCACTCAGAGACCCACTCAGACACTCACAGACCCACTCAGACCCTCATGAACCCACTCCGACCTACTCAGAGAGTTATGCACTAACTCACACACCCACTCACAGACCCACGCACATACTGACATACCCACTAAAACACTGATGTATGCGCCATCACAGCCAGACAGACACTCTTACCTCCAGATACAGCCTCTCACACCTATATCCACACCCACAGAGGAAGCGGCTAACTTCCGCTGTGCATGTGCAAGGGCCTGTTCACAACATCGGGTTGGGTGGTAAGGAGTGTTGGTCGCAGGGACTGCCTGCAGGCCAGCCCTTGCGGCATCTCCTACTTCACACATGGTTGGATTCATGTATAGTGATTAAAATTATTGTAAGTTAAAAAAAAATTGAAATTCACTGAAAAAAACTAAGGTTACCAGGGCGTTATAGTTGGGTTCTGAATTTACACGTACAAAACCATAGAAATTCAGAGTTACTTTTAGAGTACTTTCAAGTAACTAAAACTCTCACCCAAAGGTAACTATAACTCACACCTTCACCATGCACAGCTAATTACTCTACATATTATATCATTTATGATATATTCAATACCATCTTTCATACTCTCAATGTTTGTACATTTGCCTCCGCCATGCACAGTTATCTCATCAATAATTTTACTGCAAATGTTACAGTGATATTATCAATTATGTTATCAAAGATGCCATGAGTGATGTAATTTGCTAGGTAATTAGCGGTGCATGGCAAGGGCGTGAGTTATAGTTACCTTAGGGCATGAGATAACTCTAGCTATAACAGGTGAATTTCTATGGTTTTGATCATTTAAAATGTGAGCCTAACTATAACCTCCCTATGACCTTTAGTTTTTCGAATGAATTTCTATGTTTCTTTAAATTCTATTTCCTAACTATAACGTCCATGTAAACTTTGTTGTATTTAGTGAGTTTCTATATTTTTTTAACGTAAAGTACTATGCATGAATTCAACCCTTTGGCTGTGCACAGAGGGGATTAGGGCCTTAATGCAGGCCAGGTCTTGCGGCCAACCCCCTATAGCCACCTAATCCTGCACCACACATGGCCTTTAGTTGGGTGGTTATAGAAGGTTGGTGCAACCCAAAGATTTTGCTGGAAAAAAGACTTCAATGTTCCAGCATGGGGAATGTTTACCATTCAAAAGACTAGTAAAGAAAAAGACACACCACCATGACATAGAAGGATCTGAACTCTCAGCCTACTTAGTGTCAGTCCAAGAGCTTTACCAGTAGGCCATAAGTGACTCTGTTGTACTGTGCATCAAAACATAGCTATAGCATTCAAACCAAACATATTGCTAGAGTGACACTTTGAAGTCATTGTGCATAGATCCATTACAATACCAATCTCTTTTGCTCTCTCTTTCATCCCTCAGACAAGAAACACATGGCACTTTAGCAGTCAAAAAAACCTATACATAAAAATACCAGAAAATCACTACTGTGTGATACAAAAAGAAGGATGTGCTGGTAGAGAGATCAAACACAAGCCTCACTCTGAGAAAACACAGAGATACTGCAAGCAGCAATATGGTAAGGCAAGAAGAAGAAAGAGATGCATATTAGCAGCCAGTAAAACATATAGATCATACATAAAATACATAAACATACACAATGGATGATGGGCACACCTGCAGAGAATCTGAGAAAGCATCATTAATTAGATCAAATGCCAGGCAAGCATGGTGGGTCACACCAACCACCACTGTGAGCACCAGCACACATAGGTCAAGATAAAAAGAGACAAACTGGCACTTTGAGCACAGCAACCACACCAGCTCTGGTTACTTGGTCAGGGATTACAGAGATATCAATATTCCTTATCCTACACAACAACGTCCTTCTCTAGCAGGTGAGAGACCTCCTCCTGGAGAGCTGCTTGGCACCTAGGCTCATGAGCCAGCACATTCAACCCCAATTGAACCAGGAGATAGCAGCTGTCTTCCTGGACAGGTGCCTGATGATGGAAGCAACCATGTGTCTGTTGGGGTGGTGGTCTCAAGGATCCTAATATGCTCAGTTTGTGGAGATACAGCTCTTATGTGCTTGTGGTGGGGTACTACCAGACCCGAGAACTACCTGCTTGGTGTTTCACTGCAGTATCCCCCTCTTCCCACACCTTATTCTGAACTATTTACAGCAGCTGCTCTCAGGCACCTTTGTGTGTCTCTAACTTTGAGTATCTGGTTGGAGGTGGCTGTTGCCTACAACCATCACTGCAACACACGCAACTTCCTTAAAAAAACATTTTTTAAAGGGCGCAATGTTAGACGCTGGCAATGTATTTTCTTCAATATTTTAAATAATATTGATTCTGCAATTCTGATCCTGGGGTGAACCTTTCTTTGTCTTCCAACTTACTCACGAACTAGGTGGTCCCTGAGGGGAGAATGCCGTTTTAATCTGAAACCCGAAGCCTGCAAAAAGCTGCTATAAAACGAGTTCCAAAATGACAGGTATTCATTACGCACAAAGGGCCAGGATCTAACTGCATTGTTTCAAGTGCCATCTGAGTTTACTGCTCCCTATCTGTTTTATTTCCATAGACCAACTCTATAAATATACATTGGTTTGTAATTTGAATCCGGGGTTCCCTAGGGGCATTTGAGACTGGGAGAGGGGACCGAAAGAGAAAAAAATAGCCACTCTTCTCCTAGAAGTGTTTGCTGTTCTTTCTCTGCAAAAACATTGTTAAACTCAGGAGGCAATAAAACAATTTAAAAGAGTTTATAGCAGGAATGCGCAACAGCTGCTTGGAAGTGAAACAAAAGGTAAGCTCGCCTTAAGAGGCAGAGCAAGTGTTGGCCGTAGTCCTGGTGTAGAATTTATAGGTGAATTAGCTTTACTGAAAACAAAAAACACCCCCCCCCCACAGCATTATTTCGTGACATGGTGCCAAGGAAACTTGTTACACGCAGAAGCAAATATATAAAATCAGATTGGTGCCGTACATAGAAATCGTGGGAACCAAAGGGACCTGATGTGTCTGGCCAAGTGTAACTTAAGTTCCTTTTCCAACCTATGTTGGAGCGAGACAAAGGCCCAGATTTACAAGGAGGTAGTGCTGCCATTGCACCACAGTTTTTGCCAAGATAGTGGTGAAAAATCGGTGCCATATTTACAAAGTGATGCTAGACCTGTCTAGTGCCACTTACTAGAGCATTGCACCATATTTTAGTAGCACCGCCTAACCCTATGCTGTGTAATGAAAATTATATGCAGAGTAGGCATTCCCTACCAAAAAATTGTGCTAGCCACCTAATGCAATATTTAAAAGCCTGCTGACAAATTGTCCATGCATCGGAAAAACTGCACAAATACCCATTAGTGCTGAAATCATAACACCTGGTCAGACCAAGCTTTAAGATGGTGCAAAGGCACATGTTTAAAAGGAAAACATTAAGCACTCTGGCAACCACCAGAGAAAAATTGACCTGTTACTGCTCAAGCTGGGCACAAGGAGAAGAAGAGAGCAAAAATGACAAGCACTGTCAGCCTCACTGTAGGACCCTTCGTCATCACTATACCAGCCACAAATGCAGGTTAGGAGGAGAGAGTAAAGCTATCGCCACCGGATATCCATCTTTGGCCAAAGAGAGGAAACTGTCATCAGATACTACCAGCTGAAGCCAGAGTCCATTGTGCAGCAGCTTCATAACATCGCACCAGCAATTACATCCGGATGCATAGATTAACCAACATATCACCCATGACCAAGCTCCTGGCTGTGCTGCTCATGCTGGCCTCTGGCACTATCCAGTCAACTGTGGCAGAAACGGGTGGATTATCCCATCCCTCCCTCTCAGCCCTACTGCCAAGTCTGTTGGATGCCATCATCTGCCTCAATTCTTGCCAGATCCTGTTCCCCAACACCCAGCAACTGCAGCAGAAGACCAAACAGGGAAATGTATGCACTTGCTCAGTTCCCACATGTGTTGGGTTCTACGGACTGCTTAGCGCCATTTAATGCCTGGGTCAGGGCAAGCATTAGGGGACCTGTGGGCTTTTTTCCACGGTCACAGACCATGGAAAGAGTCCTCAGATGCCCTTTCCTAACCTCAGGGATACCCCTCACCCACACAAGAGGGAAAGCAGTGGATGGGGGACCCCAACCCTGGTAAATATAGGCATTTTTTTTTCTGCAGTGCCATGGGGGGCCTAACTTGGCCCGCACTACATGGCCATTGGGGCGGTGGGCATGACTCCTGTCTTAACTAAGACAGGAGTCATGTCCATGGGGTTTTAATGTCAGAAAATGACGCTAGTCTGGAAAGAGGCATTATTTATGCCTCTTCCCATACGAGCATCATCCCTTGACACAAAACCCCCTGTTCCCCCTACGCTTCCCCCGCCAGTTTTGCATCATGTATTTTAATGCTAACCGGGCCTTGGTGCCGGCTTGCACCATTCCTTAAATATAGCACCTGGCTGGCGCTCTGGAATGGCGCTAGCCAACGCTATACTTTTTTTCGCAAACCATCGCTAATGCAGGTTTGCATCAAAAAGGATAAATTAGGGCCACAGTGACTGAAATAAAAAGGACACAGCACATTCTAGTCTAGCCCTTTCACACCTAAATCAGTTGCAATCTTGCATGTAAGTCAAAGAATGAGAATGCATGTCTCAAAACCTAGGGAATATGCATGTGGTAGGCAGGACACAGACCTGTAACCACATTCATGTTGCACTCATATCTGTTAGAGCTAAACATATAGGCAATCCACATACATTGTGCATCTGACAAAGGATGTTGGCTGTAGCTGTGTGGGAGTACACATTTGAAACAATCATATTTTGAGGGACATCTAAAACACTCCTCTACTCAACTGGCCCAGCCACTTTGTGGACGCCACTCACAGTCTGCACAAGTGTTGTGACTGAAGTCTGCAAATGTGTGGGAGTCAGCCACTAAACCTGCATGCAATGGAAATGCCACAGCTAATAGTGAAAGTCCTGTGGATGAACCGAATTGCATCAGCAAGTATTGTGTGGACCAAATACTGTAACGTGCATGAATAGCTAGACAGTGAGGATAAGGAAGATGAGTAGCTATTTTAACATCTGCAAACAGGGGCATCCAAGTGCCAACTGAAAGTTAGGGTTGACAGGGTAGCTGCAACTTTTGGGAATCACTACAAAATGTCCACAACCCAACACTGTAGTCATGTGAGCCCACACACAAGCTTACACATTATATATGCTACTTTACATCACACTCCCACTGTCAGCAACTCCCCCAGCGTGGTAGCCCAGCACTAACAAGTATGAGTGAGGAATGTTGACACTTTTTGTACCCCAGGTTGCAATAAATGTCTTTATCCCAATATCTACAAATGAAGTCTAACATCACAGAAGGATTACATGAAAACCAAATATCACAGTGGCATATAGGTCCCTAGTAGATAATAGCCATGGCTAACACCAATTGACCACTACGTCCCAGTAGGTAATAGGGTATGGCTGACACCAGTAGACCTGTAAGTCCCTAGTAGATAATAGGGAAGGGGAATGTAGCCAATGTTTTGTGTTACTGCACTTTAATGTTCACTCATGAGTAGCCTGCAATCTTTATTTGACACCAGCCCTGTCATAATGAGTGTGTGCCAAAAGTAAGTATGTGAAATAACACATTAAGAGGAATCCTGCCATCAAAATGTATGTGTAAGGAACATTTACACAACATACAAACTAGTTGTTCTCACTTGTTACCCCTGCATTATGTGTATCATAAATTTGAACATGGGCACATATAAAGATGCATCATAGGGCCTGGTGTATGGAGAAACTACCTCTGTACACATAGGTATATGAGAGATATTTCAACATGGGACAACATGTCATATACTATTATGAGCTAAGATAGTGCTTAGAAGGATTGAATTGCCCCATTAATAAGTGCATAGATTGTAGAAATGGCAACCCAGAACATACCACTTTAGTTCATGAAGAACATATGCTAATCATGTGCATGTCACATCAATAAAAACGACACCATTACAATTGTCCATCCATCACATCCCAAAACATGTCCGCAGTACTAAATGAACCCCCCTCCCAACCTTGCATGACAGCCTGCACTCTGCACTTTAGGATGTTGCACATAATATATGACATGTGCACCAGTCTACATGTACATATACAGACCACATTCCACGTCTAGTACATGCCATCCATAGATGTGACATGGGCATTGGAATTTGATGACAACACAAAGTTAATATATGATACAAATATCTATGGTTCACATGTACAAGAATATAACAAAATGTAGTGTTAACATGTACATATCATTGGAAGACATGTATTTTCACCCCTGTAAACTGTTTACACATACATTGTACAGATGTGCAGAGAGCAGTATGTGCTACACAAACATACATAAGCAGGACATCAATCCACATGACTGGAAAAATGTGAACATGTGTACAACATGACGCCATACATATGCAAACAAACATTATACACATTTCTACCCAAGAAATGACGCATAGTTCAAATGCGTATTTTTTACACCTGTTGCACATATAATATGCAATGCATGCCATGCGATGCATATATACTTCCCTTTGTTTTACCATCGTGACAATATGGGAAAATTATGCTTTTGAGCATAGTGTAAAAAACAAGGTGCATTGCTGAAAACGTGCCTCATATGCAGAGAAAGTGATGTAATGGATCTGCTATTATGCAAAACAGGACCTGCAAAGTTACTTTCACTTTCCTTTTCAACTCAGTCTTTTTGTTTCTCTTGGAGGGAGTTTGATATGGTTGTGAGCAGAGATTTGGAGTGCAGTTGGAGTGGTATGTTGTGCTGTGTTGTGTCCCTGTAGTGTTCCTTATGTCCATTTGGTGTCTAATATCTGTTTTGTGTACTGTCTGGTCATTGTATTTGGGTTGTGAAGTAGTTGGGTCAGTAGGGGTTAGGGCAGAGTTTGTATTGTTTTTGGGACTTCAAAGTGCTGTGGGAGGGTAGATTGTCAGGGAAGGGTAGGGCCTGTCATTTTGGAGCTGATGAGGTGGGGAGTTTTGTCTGGTTGGTCCTGCACTACCTCCCCCACATGGTGGCCCAGGGTGGCACAACGAACCAGGCTTACCGCACCAAGGCCAGAAAGCTGTGTTGGGGCAAGGTTCTGTCATATAGGAACTGGATCATTAAGGTGGAGAGGACTTTCCGGCAAATTAAACATTGCTGGGCAGACCTGATTGCTCATGAGCGGGACCTGCTGGACTTCCTTGGAATTGAGGTCAGTGGAACAGTTGGTGAGTTTACGAATTTTGTGGGTGACTCTTGTTGTGCGAATGCTACTTCATGTTTGTTTGATATACCAACATTTACAAAATAAATCATCAGGGCTGCCTAGTGGGTGGGGTCCAATTTGAATGTATGCATCAATGAAAAGGCCAGTGAAGAAACATACAGTAGGCCAAATTGCACATGCCTCACCTTGTCCCCAATACTATGTATGATCTTTTTGACACAGAGTTGATGTGTAGCAATGTTGGCACAACTGTGTCATGGATGTAAAGAAAGACTTTCACAGGAAGATATGTCGTTGACCACTAAGGGATTCACTTATGTTGTATGTTGCATAGTCATGTACATTCTGAAGATGGAAGTAAGGCAAAAGTAAAGGAAACATGCCTGAGGGTGTCCCTCGAGTCATGCATGTGCTGAGTGACATGATGGTTGTCTATGATTGGAAAACGATGCAATAAGGATACATTTGCAACATGTGAACAATGTGGATGAGACATGTATGCAGTGTCCCTGCACACATGTTAATATGTCAAGCTGGCCTATCCAATTTATGTCACTAAGACATCTCATTTGACCTTTTTGATTTATCATTAACCTAAGTCCTCTTCTTTAGGAAAATCTGTGTGATGTGCAATATTTGAACAGTCTGTCCTTTGATCAACATTCATAATGCTATGTCTCATGTTTTCTCCTGCAGGTGGTCCCCCTCCCTATACAATCGAAAAGGTCTCCACTTTTGCTGACCCCAAATCTGCAAGTAAGTGTCAATCTGTTTACATCTCTGTGATGCTTCTTGAACAATTGCATGTATATCATTACAGTCCTCATTTCTGTAACAAGGATGTGGACTGATTTGTTGCACGTGTTTAAGATGTAAATCCCTAGTACATAATGCACTGGTGTCAATATGTACACCTGGAAATGTGAAAATATTTGTCATGGTAAGAGTGTCAATAACAGTGTTGACTGTGGGTAAATGTGCATGAATTTGAGGATCAGGCATAGTTATGGAAATTGTGTATATAATGTTTGCTAAACATTTGAATGCACTATGTGCCCTATGTGGCACATGGCAACTCAGTTCATGGTGAGATGTGGCACTTCTCTCATTATGCTGTATAGTGGGCGATGTACAACAATTCAGAACTACCCACGTCTCAACCAGCATGACAGTGTCATACCTCTACTCGAGTTAGTCGCTACATTGCCAACACATATCATCAGATATACTGACCTGTGTGTGTGGGCTGAGGGTTGTCCATACAGCCTTGTCAGATCACATGCCATCATGTTATACATTCTCTGTTAGTGTTGGACCTGTAAGTGTTCATGACGAGATGCAAACAGCTTCACACCATGTACAACATTAGTCAATGCTGTCCCAAATTACCAGTATAGAATAGGTCTTTGACATGTGTGCACCCACATATGAGATGGTGGTGCTGAGTGATGTAGTGCTACATGAAATCCATAAGTTTTTGAACTGTGTATGAAGTATAGTAAACATAGTGTTACACATAAAAGACCTCTTGGACTCTCCCTTTAGTTATGGAACAATTAACCAGGTACAGAGCTGTGTGGATAGTAGTATTGTGTCACGCAACTCTGTGTGACATTTGTGTCAGCTGCCCTCATCAATCTCCCATGTACTATCACAGATATTTTCCATGTAGCAATGTTGTCAGACACTATGCTTGCCATAGTAGGCACCAACTGTTGAGATCCTGCCTGTCAGTAGTGCTCTTTGGTCACATTGGTTTTGTACATGCAATCATAGCAAGGGTCTATGGTGCATGAATGAGGGACATAGAAGTGCTATCCCAACATGGTTAGAATAACATATCATGGTCACATGGTTGATGTGAATGACACTTGAAGTAAATGGTGTCATGGTCCACTGAAGATGATAAAGGCCAGAGATTTTTTATTACTCCACAGTGGATAGCTGTGACACCTTGAGCAAGTCCCATTTCTAAGAAGGTTGAAGATGGGCTAAATTGTTTATTCATTTCCATAAGGGCAAATTATTTAGATATGCGCATCAGTGTCAGAGAATTGCAGTTGCTATTTTAAATGCATGCCTGTTGGTCTTTTGCCAAACAGTATCCTAACATGTCCTAATTTCCATGCAACTGCCAACATGACCCCAGTTGAAAATAGGAAGTTCACTAAATGGGCCGAACAGTATCTCCACATTAGGCAGGTCCGCAGGGGGTACAGGTCAATGGAGGATCTCTGTGACCAGAAAAAAAGGCCTAAGGGAGCTGGTGGGCATTCACGCATAGGAAACCAAAAAGAGATGATGGTGGATCCGCCTCCCAACCAGCAGGCATGTCAACTACACCTCATGTTGAAGGAAATTCAGAAGCAGGAACATCCTCTATACCTATGAG
Organism: Pleurodeles waltl; assembly: GCF_031143425.1. Lineage (NCBI taxonomy): Eukaryota > Metazoa > Chordata > Amphibia > Caudata > Salamandridae > Pleurodeles > Pleurodeles waltl. Next base: position 875,608,880 of record NC_090438.1, read on the forward strand.
ACCTACTTTATGCCCATCACCTGCAGGATCCCAGGAAGGGGGGTTGGGAGCACACTGCCTGACATCCCAGCACAGATCACCCCTTTGCATCTTGGTAAATGCAGTTCACAGGTAGCGCTTACTTGAAAATTATCTGTAGTTTTTCACCACAGTTGGTGCAGACATTGCTGTATATCTCTAGACACATATTTCAGGGTTTAGCCCTTCATCAGTAGAGAGCAGAGAACAAAGAAAATTCATCTGGGGTTGCTGGAAATGCTGCCAAAATCCTCTTAAGTCAAGTACCACTCACAGGCACACAGGTGCATCCCCAAAGCTCATCAGTTCAGTGGCTCAAGGGAGCCTTTTAAACAGGAATGGTGGTTGGGAGCACGCTGCCTCACATCCCAGCAAAGTTCGCCCCTTTGCATCCTGGTAAATGCAGTACACAGTTAGTGCTTACTTGAAAATTATCTGTAGTTTTTCACCAAAATTGGTGCAGACATTGCTGTATATCTCTAGACACGTTTCTGGGTTTAGCCCTTCATCAGTAGAGAGCAGAGAACAAAGAAAATTCATCTGGGGTTGCTGGAAATGCTGCCAAAATCCTCTTAGGTCAAGTACCACTCACAGGCTCACAGGTGCATCCCCAAAGCTCATCAGTTCAGTGGCTCAAGGGACCCGTTTAAACAGGAATGGGGGTTGGGAGCACACTGCCTCACATCCCAGCAAAGGTCGCCCCTTTGCATCCTGGTAAATGCACTTCACAGTTAGTGCTTACTTGAAAATTATCTGTAATTATTCACCAAAGTTGGTGCAGACATTGCTGTCTAACTCTAGACACGTTTCTGGGTTTAGCCATTCATCAGTAGAGAGTAGAGAACAAAGAAAATTCATCTGGGGTTGCTGGAAATACTGCCAAAATCCTCTCAGGTCAAGAACCACTCACAGGTGCATCCCCAAACCTCGTCAGCTCAGTGGCTCGAGGGAGCCTTTTAAACAGGAAGGGGGGGTTGGGAGCACACTGCCTCACATCCCAGCACAGGTTGCCCCTTTGAATCCTGGTAAATGCAGTTCACAGTTAGCGCTTACTTGAAAATTATCTGTAGTTTTTCACCAAAGTTGGTGCAGACATTGTTGTATATTTCTAGACACGTATTCCTGGGTTTAGCCCTACATCAATAGAGAGTAGAGAACAAAGAAAATTTATCTAGGGTTGCTGGAAATGCTGCCAAAATCCTCTCAGGTCAAGTACCACTCACAGGCACACAGGTGAATCCCCAAAGCTCATCAGCTCAGTGGCTCAAGTGATCCTTTTAAACAGGAAGGGAGGTTGGGAGCACACTGCCTCACATCCCCGCACTGGTCGCCCCTTTGCATCCTGGTAAATGCAGTTCACAGTCATCGCTTACTTGAAAATTATCTGTAGGTTTTCACCAAATTTGGTGCATCTCTAGACACGTATTTCTGGCTTTACCCGTTTATCAGTAGAGAGTAAGAACAAAGAAAATTCATCTGGGGTTGCTGGAAATGCTGCCAAAATACTCTCACGTCAAGTACCACTCACAGGCACATAGGTGCATCACCAAAGCTCGTCAGCTCAGTGGCTCAAGGGAGCCTTTTAAACAGGAAGGGAGGTTGGGAGCACACTGTCTCAAGACCCAACACAGGTCGCCTTTGTATCCTGGTAAATGCAGTTCACAGTTAGTGCTTACCTGAAAATTATCTGTAGTTGTTCACCAAAGTTGGTGCAGACATTGCTGTATATCTCTAGACACGTATTTCTGGGTTTAGCCCTTTATCAGTAGAGAGTAGAGAGCAAAGAAAATTCATCTGAGGTTTCTGGAAATGCTGCCAAAATCCTCTCAGGTCAGGTACCACTCACAGGCACACAGGTGCATCCCCAAAGCACGTCAGCTCAGTGGGTCAAGAGAGTCTTTTAAACAGGAAGGAGGGTTGGGATGACACTGCCTCACATCCCAGCACAGGTCGCCCCTTTGCATCCTATTATATGCTGTTGACAGTTAGCGCTTACTTGAAAATTATCTGCAGTTTTTCACCAAAGTTGTTTCAGAGATTGCTTGACACGTAATTCTGGGTTTAGCCCTTCATCAGTAGAGAGTAGAGAACAAAGAAAATTCATCTGGGGATGCTGGAAATGGTGCGAAAATCCTTTCCGGTCAAGTATCACTCACAGGCACACAGGTGCATCCCCAAATCTCGTCAGCTCATTGGCTCAAGGGAGCCTTTTAAACAGGAAGGGAGGTTGGGAGCACACTGCCTCACATTCCAACACAGGTGGCCCTTTGCTTCCTGGTGAATGCAGTTCACAGTTAGCACTTACTTGAAAATTTGGTATTTCTGGGTTTAGCCCTTCATCAATAGAGAGTAGAGAACAAAGAAAATTCATCTAGGGTTGCTGGAAATGCTGCCAAAATCCTCTCAGGTCAAGTTCCACTCACAGGCACACAGGTGAATCCCCAAAGCTCATCAGCTCAGTGGCTCAAGTGAGCCTTTTAAACAGGAAGGGGGGTTGGGAGCACACTGCCTCACATCCCAGCACTGGTCGCCCCTTTGCATCCTGGTAAATGCAGTTCACAGTCATCGCTTACTTGAAAATTATCTGTAGTTTTTCACCAAATTTGGTGCATTACTAGACACGTATTTCTGGCTTTACCCGTTTATCAGTAGAGAGTAGAGAACAAAGAAAATTCATCTGGGGTTGCTGGAAATGCTGGCAAAATACTCTCACATCAAGTACCACTCACAGGCACACAAGTGCATCCCCAAAGCTGGTCAGCTCAGTGGCTCAAGGGAGCCTTTTAAACAGGAAGGTGGGTTGGAAGCACACTGCCTCACATCCCAGCAAAGGTCGCCCCTTTTCATTCCTGGTGAATGCAGTTCACAGTTAGAGCAACTTGAAAATTATCTGTAGTTTTTCACCAAAGTATGTGCAGACATTGCTGTATATCTCTAGAAACGTTTTTCTGGGTTTACCCCTTCATCAGTAGAGAGCAGAGAACAAAGAAAACTCATCTGGGGTTTCTGGAAATGCTGCCCAAATCCTCTCAGGTCACGTACCACTCACAGGCACACAAGTGCATCCCCAAAGCTCGTCAGCTCAGTGGCTCAAGGGAGCCTTTTAAACTGGAAGGGAGGTTGGGAGCAAACAGCCTCACATCCCAGCACAGGTTGCCCCTTTGCATCCTGGTAAATGCAGTTCACAGTTAGAGCAACTTGAAAATTATCTGTAGTTTTTCACCAAAGTATGTGCAGACATTGCAGTATATCTCTAGACATGTATTTCTGGGTTTAACCCATCATCAGTACAGAGCAGAGAACAAAGAAAGATCATCTGGGGTTGCTGGAAATACTGCCAAAATCCTCTCAGGTCAAGTAACACTCACAGACACACAGGTGCATCCCCAAAGCTCATCTGCTCAGTGGCTCAAGGGAGCCTTTTAAACAGAAAGGAGGGTTGGGATCACACTGCCTCACATCCCAGAACAGGTTGCCCCTTTGCATCCGGGTAAATGCAGTTCACAGTTAGAGCTTACTTGAAAATTATCTGTGGTTTTTCACCAAAGTTCGTGCAGACATTGCTGTATATCTCTAGACAAGTTTTTCTGGGCTTAGCCCTTCATCAGTGGAGAGTAGAGAAGAAAGAAAATTCATCTGGGGTTGCTGGAAATGCTGCCAAAATCCTCTTAGGTCAAGTACCACTCACAGGCTCACAGGTGCATCCCCAAAGCTCATCAGTTCAGTGGCTCAAGGGACCCGTTTAAACAGGAATGGGGGTTGGGAGCACACTGCCTCACATCCCAGCAAAGGTCGCCCCTTTGCATCCTGGTAAATGCACTTCACAGTTAGTGCTTACTTGAAAATTATCTGTAATTATTCACCAAAGTTGGTGCAGACATTGCTGTCTAACTCTAGACACGTTTCTGGGTTTAGCCATTCATCAGTAGAGAGTAGAGAACAAAGAAAATTCATCTGGGGTTGCTGGAAATACTGCCAAAATCCTCTCAGGTCAAGAACCACTCACAGGTGCATCCCCAAACCTCGTCAGCTCAGTGGCTCGAGGGAGCCTTTTAAACAGGAAGGGGGGGTTGGGAGCACACTGCCTCACATCCCAGCACAGGTTGCCCCTTTGAATCCTGGTAAATGCAGTTCACAGTTAGCGCTTACTTGAAAATTATCTGTAGTTTTTCACCAAAGTTGGTGCAGACATTGTTGTATATTTCTAGACACGTATTCCTGGGTTTAGCCCTACATCAATAGAGAGTAGAGAACAAAGAAAATTTATCTAGGGTTGCTGGAAATGCTGCCAAAATCCTCTCAGGTCAAGTACCACTCACAGGCACACAGGTGAATCCCCAAAGCTCATCAGCTCAGTGGCTCAAGTGATCCTTTTAAACAGGAAGGGAGGTTGGGAGCACACTGCCTCACATCCCCGCACTGGTCGCCCCTTTGCATCCTGGTAAATGCAGTTCACAGTCATCGCTTACTTGAAAATTATCTGTAGGTTTTCACCAAATTTGGTGCATCTCTAGACACGTATTTCTGGCTTTACCCGTTTATCAGTAGAGAGTAAGAACAAAGAAAATTCATCTGGGGTTGCTGGAAATGCTGCCAAAATACTCTCACGTCAAGTACCACTCACAGGCACATAGGTGCATCACCAAAGCTCGTCAGCTCAGTGGCTCAAGGGAGCCTTTTAAACAGGAAGGGAGGTTGGGAGCACACTGTCTCAAGACCCAACACAGGTCGCCTTTGTATCCTGGTAAATGCAGTTCACAGTTAGTGCTTACCTGAAAATTATCTGTAGTTGTTCACCAAAGTTGGTGCAGACATTGCTGTATATCTCTAGACACGTATTTCTGGGTTTAGCCCTTTATCAGTAGAGAGTAGAGAGCAAAGAAAATTCATCTGAGGTTTCTGGAAATGCTGCCAAAATCCTCTCAGGTCAGGTACCACTCACAGGCACACAGGTGCATCCCCAAAGCACGTCAGCTCAGTGGGTCAAGAGAGTCTTTTAAACAGGAAGGAGGGTTGGGATGACACTGCCTCACATCCCAGCACAGGTCGCCCCTTTGCATCCTATTATATGCTGTTGACAGTTAGCGCTTACTTGAAAATTATCTGCAGTTTTTCACCAAAGTTGTTTCAGAGATTGCTTGACACGTAATTCTGGGTTTAGCCCTTCATCAGTAGAGAGTAGAGAACAAAGAAAATTCATCTGGGGATGCTGGAAATGGTGCGAAAATCCTTTCCGGTCAAGTATCACTCACAGGCACACAGGTGCATCCCCAAATCTCGTCAGCTCATTGGCTCAAGGGAGCCTTTTAAACAGGAAGGGAGGTTGGGAGCACACTGCCTCACATTCCAACACAGGTGGCCCTTTGCTTCCTGGTGAATGCAGTTCACAGTTAGCACTTACTTGAAAATTTGGTATTTCTGGGTTTAGCCCTTCATCAATAGAGAGTAGAGAACAAAGAAAATTCATCTAGGGTTGCTGGAAATGCTGCCAAAATCCTCTCAGGTCAAGTTCCACTCACAGGCACACAGGTGAATCCCCAAAGCTCATCAGCTCAGTGGCTCAAGTGAGCCTTTTAAACAGGAAGGGGGGTTGGGAGCACACTGCCTCACATCCCAGCACTGGTCGCCCCTTTGCATCCTGGTAAATGCAGTTCACAGTCATCGCTTACTTGAAAATTATCTGTAGTTTTTCACCAAATTTGGTGCATTACTAGACACGTATTTCTGGCTTTACCCGTTTATCAGTAGAGAGTAGAGAACAAAGAAAATTCATCTGGGGTTGCTGGAAATGCTGGCAAAATACTCTCACATCAAGTACCACTCACAGGCACACAAGTGCATCCCCAAAGCTGGTCAGCTCAGTGGCTCAAGGGAGCCTTTTAAACAGGAAGGTGGGTTGGAAGCACACTGCCTCACATCCCAGCAAAGGTCGCCCCTTTTCATTCCTGGTGAATGCAGTTCACAGTTAGAGCAACTTGAAAATTATCTGTAGTTTTTCACCAAAGTATGTGCAGACATTGCTGTATATCTCTAGAAACGTTTTTCTGGGTTTACCCCTTCATCAGTAGAGAGCAGAGAACAAAGAAAACTCATCTGGGGTTTCTGGAAATGCTGCCCAAATCCTCTCAGGTCACGTACCACTCACAGGCACACAAGTGCATCCCCAAAGCTCGTCAGCTCAGTGGCTCAAGGGAGCCTTTTAAACTGGAAGGGAGGTTGGGAGCAAACAGCCTCACATCCCAGCACAGGTTGCCCCTTTGCATCCTGGTAAATGCAGTTCACAGTTAGAGCAACTTGAAAATTATCTGTAGTTTTTCACCAAAGTATGTGCAGACATTGCAGTATATCTCTAGACATGTATTTCTGGGTTTAACCCATCATCAGTACAGAGCAGAGAACAAAGAAAGATCATCTGGGGTTGCTGGAAATACTGCCAAAATCCTCTCAGGTCAAGTAACACTCACAGACACACAGGTGCATCCCCAAAGCTCATCTGCTCAGTGGCTCAAGGGAGCCTTTTAAACAGAAAGGAGGGTTGGGATCACACTGCCTCACATCCCAGAACAGGTTGCCCCTTTGCATCCGGGTAAATGCAGTTCACAGTTAGAGCTTAATTGAAAATTATCTGTAGTTTTTCACCAAAGTTGTTGCAGACATTGCTCTATATATCTAGACATGTTTTTCTTGGTTTAGCCCTTCATCAGTGGAGAGTAGAGAAGAAAGAAAATTCTTCTGGGGTTGCTGGAAATGCTGCCAAAATTGTCTCAGGTCAAGTACCACTCACGGACACCCAGGTGCATCCTCAAAGCTCGGCAGCTCAGTGGCTCACAGGAGCCTTTTAAACAGGAAGGAAGGTTGGGATCACACTGCCTCACATCCCAGCACAGGTTGCCCCTTTGCATCATGGTAAATGCAGTTCACAGTTAAGGCTTACTTGAAAATTATCTGTAGTTTTTCACCAAAGATGGTACAGACATTGCTGTATATCTCAAGGCACGTATTTCTGGGTTTAGCCCTTCATCAGTAGAGAGTAGAGAACAAAGAAAATGTATCTGGGGTTGCTGGAAATGCTGCCAAAATCCTCTCAGGTCAAGTACAGCTCACAGGTGCATCGCCAAAGCTGATCAGCTCAGTGGCTCAAGGGAGCCTTTTAAACAGGAATGGGGGTTGGGAGCACACTGTCTCACATCCCAGCACTAATGACCCCTTTGCATCCTGGTCAATGCAGTTCACAGTTATTGCTTACTTCAAAAATTATCTGTAGTTTTTCACCAAAGTTGGTGCAGAAATCTCTGTATATCTCTAGACACATATTTCTGGTTTTACCCCTTTATCAGTAGAGAGTAGAGAACAAAGAAAATTCACCTGGGGTTGCTGGAAATGCTGCCAAATCAGCTCAGGTCAAGTACCACTCACAGACACTCAGGTGCATCCCCAAAGCTCGCCAGCTCAGTGGCTCAAGGGAGCCTTTTAAACAGGAAAGGAGGTTGGGAGCACACTGCCCCACATCCCAGCACAGGTTGCCCCTATGCATCCTGGTAAATGCAGTTCACAGTTAGAGCTTACTTGAAAATTATCTGTAGTTTTTCACCAGAGTTGGTGCAGACATTGCTGTATATCTCGAGACACGTATTTCTGGGTTTAGCCCTTCATAAGTGGAGAGCAGAGATGAAAGAAAATTCATTTGGGGTTGCTGGAAATGCTGCCCAAATCGTCTCAGGTCAAGTACCACTCACAGATACCACTGTGCATCCCCAAAGCTGGTCAGCTCAGATGCCCAAGTGAGCCTTTTAAACACGAAGGGGAGTTCAGAGCACACTGCCTCACATCCCAGCACAGGTCGCCCCTTTGCATCCTGGTAAATGCAGTTCACAGTTAGTGCTTACTTGAAAATTATCTGTAGTTGTTCATCAAAGTTGGTGCAGACATTGCTCTATATATCTAGACATGTTTTTCTCGGTTTAGCCCTTCATCAGTGGAGAGTAGAGAAAAAATAAATTCTTCTGGGGTTGCTGGATATGCTGCCAAAATTGTCTCAGGTCAAGTACCACTCACAGACACCCAGGTGCATCTCCAAAGCTTGTTAGCTCAGTGGCTCAAGGGAGCCTTTTAAACCAGAAGGAGGGTTGGGATCACACTGCCTCACATCCCAGCACAGGTTGCCACTTTGCATCGTGGTAAATGCAGTTCACAGTTAAACCTTACTTGAAAATGATCTGGAGTTTTTCACCAAAGTTGGTACAGACATTGCTGTATATCTCTAGACACGTATTTCTGGGTTTAGCCCTTCATCAGTAGAGATTAGAGAACAAAGAAAATTCATCTGGGGATGCTAGAAATGCTGCCAAGATCCTCTCTGGTCAAGTACCACTCACAGGCACACAGGTGCATCCCCAAATTTCGTCAGCTCAGTGGCTCAAGGGAGCCTTTTAAACAGGAATGGGGGTTGGAAGCACATTGCCTCACATCCCAGCACAGGTCGCCTTTTTGCAATGTGGTAAATGCAGTTCACAGTTAGCGCTTACTTGAAAATTATCTGTAATTTTTCACCAAAGTTGGTGCAGACATTGCAGTATATCGCTAGACACGTACTTCTGGGTTTAGCCCTTCATCAGTAGAGAGTAGAGAAGAAAGAAAATGCATCTAGGGTTGCTGGAAATGCTGCCAAATTCCTCTCAGGTCAAGTAACACTCACAGGCACACAGGTGCATCCCCAAAGCTCGTCAGCTCAGTGGCTCAAGGGAGCCTTTTAAACAGGAAGGAGGGTTGGGAGCACACTGCCTCACTTCCCAGCACAGGTTGCCCCTTTGCATCCTGGTAAATGCAGTTCACAGTTAGAGCTTACTTGAAAATTATCTGTGGTTTTTCACCAAAGTTCGTGCAGACATTGCTGTATATCTCTAGACAAGTTTTTCTGGGCTTAGCCCTTCATCAGTGGAGAGTAGAGAAGAAAGAAAAATCTTCTGGGGTTGCTGGAAATGCTGCCAAAATGCTCTCAGGTTAAGTACCACTCACAGACACTCAGGTGCATCCCCAAAGCTCGTCAGCTCAGTGGCCTGAGGGAGCTTTTTAAACAGGAAGTGGGGTTGGGAGCACACTGCCTCACATCCCAGCACAGGTCACCACCTTGCATCCTGGTAAATGCAGTTCACAGTTAGCGCTTACTTGAAAATTGTCTGTAGTTTTTCACTAAAGTTGGTGCAGACCTTGCAGTATATCTCTTGACATGTATTTCTGGGTTTAGCCCTTCATCAGTAGAGAGTAGAGAACAAAGGAAATGCATCTAGGGTTGTTGGAAATGCTGCCAAAATCCTTTCAGGTCAAGTACCACTCACAGGCACACAAGTGCATGCCAAAAGCTCGTCAGCTCAGTCGCTCGAGGGAGCCGTTTAAACAGGAAGGGGGGTTGGAAGCACATTGTCTCACGTCCCAGCCCAGGTGCCTTCTTTGCATCCAGGTAAATGCAGTCCACAGTTAGCGCTTACTTGAAAAGTATCTGTAGTATTTCACCAAAGTTGGTGCAAACATTGCTGGATATCTCTAGACACGTATTTCTGGGTTTAGCCCTTCATCAGTAGAGAGTAAAGAACAAAGAACATTCATCTGTGATTGCTGGAAATGCTGCCAAAATCCTCTCAGGTCACGTAACACTCACAGGCACACAGGTGCATCCCCAAAGCTCATCAGCTCAGTGGCTCAAGGGAGCGTTTTAAACAGGAAGGCGGGTTGGGAGCACACTGCCTCACATCCCAGCACAGGTCACCACTTTGCATCCTGGTAAATGCAGTTCACAGTTAGAGCTCAATTGAAAATTATCTGTAGTTTTTCACCAAAGTTGGTGCAGACATTGCTGTATATCTCTAGACATGTATTTCTGGCTTCATCCCTTTATCAGTAGAGAATAGAGAACAAAGAAAATTCATCTGGAGTTGCTGGAAATGCTGCCAAATCATCTCAGGTCAAGTACCACTCACAGACACTCAGGTGTATCCCCAAAGCTCGTCAGCTCAGTGGCTCAAGGGAGCCTTTTAAACAGGAGGGGAGGTTGGGAGCACACTGCCTCACTTCACAGCACAAGTTGCCCCTTTGCATCCTGGTAAATGCAGTTCACAGTTAGAGCTTACTTGAAAATTATCTGTAGTTGTTCACCACAGTTGGTGCAGACATTGCTGTATATCTCGAGACACGTATTTCTGGGTTTAGCCCTTCATCAGTGGAGAGTAGAGAACAAAGAAAATGTATTTGGGGTTGCTGGAAATGCTGCCCAAATCGTCTCAGGTCAAGTACCACTCACAGACACTACGGTGCATCCCCAAAGCTGGTCAGCTCAGATGCCCAAGGGAGCCTTTTAAACACGAAGGGGAGTTTAGAGCACACTGCCTCACATCCCAGCACAGATCGCCCCTTTGCATCCTGGTAAATGCAGTTCACAGTTAGCGCTTACTTGAAAATTATCTGTAGTTGTTTACCAAAGTTGGTGCAGACATTGCTCTATATATCTAGACATGTTTTTCTCGGTTTAGCCCTTCATCAGTGGAGAGTAGAGAAGAAAGAACATTCTTCTGGGGTTGGTGGAAATGCTGCCAAAATTGTCTCAGGTCAAGTTCCACTCACAGACACCCAGGTGCATCACCAAAGCTCGTCAGCTTAGTGGCTCAAGGGAGCCTTTTAGAGAGGAAGGAGAGTTGGGATCACATTGCCTCACATCCCAGCACAGGTTGCCCCTTTGCATCGTGGTAAATGCAGTTCACAGTTAAAGCTTACTTGAAAATTATCTGCAGTTTTTCACCAAAGTTGGTACAGACATTGCTGTATATCGCTAGACACGTACTTCTGGGTTTAGCCCTTCATCAGTAGAGAGTAGAGAAGAAAAAAATGCATCTAGGGTTGCTGGAAATGCTGCCAAAATCCTTTCAGGTCAAGTAACACTCACAGGCACACAGGTGCATCCCCAAAGCTCGTCAGCTCAGTGGCTCAAGGGAGCCTTTTGAACAGGAAGGAGGGTTGGGAGCACACTGCCTCACTTCCCAGCACAGGTTGCCCCTTTGCATGCTGGTAAATGCAGTTCACAGTTAGGGCTTACTTGAAAATTATCTGTAGTTTTTCACCAAAGTTGGTGCAGACATTGCTGTATATCTCTAGACAAGTTTTTCTGGGCTTAGCCCTTCATCAGTGGAGAGTAGAGAAGAAAGAAAATTCTTCTGGGGTTGCTGGAAATGCCGCCAAAATCCTCTCAGGTTAAGTAACACTCACAGACACTCAGGTGCATCCCCAAAGCTCGTTAGCTCAGTGGCCTGAGGGAGCTTTTTAAGCAGGAAGGAGGGTTGGGAGCACACTGCCTCACATCCCTACACAGGTCACCCCTTTGCATCCTGGTAAATGCAGTTCACAGATAGCGCTTACTTGAAAAGTATCTGTAGTTTTTCACCAAAGTTAGTGCAGACATTGCTGTATGTCTCTAGAACAGTATTTCTGGGTTTAGCCCTTCATCAGTAGAGAGTAGAGAACAAAGAAAATTCATCTGGGGTTGCTGGCAATGCTGTCAAATCCCTCCCAGGTCACGTACCACTCAAAGGCACCCAGGTGAATCCCCAAAGCTTATCAGCTCAGTGGCTCAAGTGAGCCTTTTAAATAGAAAGTGGGGTTGGGAGCACACTGCCTCACATCCCAGCACAGGTCTCCACTTTGCATCCTGGTAAATGCAGTTCACAGTTAGAGCTTAATTGAAAATTATCTGTAGTTTTTCACCAAAGTTGGTGCAGACATTGCTCTATATATCTAGACATGTTTTTCTCGGTTTAGCTCTTCATCAGTGGAGAGTAGAGAAGAAAGAAAATTCTTCTGGGGTTGCTGGAAATGCCGCCAAAATCCTCTCAGGTTAAGTAACACTCACAGACACTCAGGTGCATCCCCAAAGCTCGTTATCTCAGTGGCCTGAGGGAGCTTTTTAAGCAGGAAGGAGGGTTGGGAGCACACTGCCTCACATCCCTACACAGGTCACCCCTTTGCATCCTGGTAAATGCAGTTCACAGATAGCGCTTACTTGAAAAGTATCTGTAGTTTTTCACCAAAGTTGGTGCAGACATTGCTGTATGTCTCTAGAACAGTATTTCTGGGTTTAGCCCTTCATCAGTAGAGAGTAGAGAACAAAGAAAATTCATCTGGGGTTGCTGGAAATGCTGTCAAAATCCTCTCAGGTCACGTACCACTCAAAGGCACCCAGGTCAATCCCCAAAGCTTATCAGCTCAATGGCTCAATGGAGCCTTTTAAACAGGAAGTGGGGTTGGGAGCACACTGCCTCACATCACAGCACAGGTCACCACTTTGCATCCTGGTAAATGCAGTTCACAGTTAGAGCTTAATTGAAAATTATCTGTAGTTTTTCACCAAAGTTGGTGCAGACATTGCTCTATATATCTAGACATGTTTTTCTCGGTTTAGCCCTTCATCAGTGGAGAGTAGAGAAGAAAGAAAATTCTTCTTGGGTTGCTGGAAATGCTGCCAAAATTGTCTCAGGTCAAGTACCACTCACAGACACCCAGGTGCATCCTCAAAGCTCGTCAGCTCAGTGGCTCAAGGGAGCCTTTTAAACAGGAAGGAGGGTTGGGATCACACTGCCTCACATCCCAGCACAGGTTGTCCCATTGCATCGTGGTAAATGCAGTTCACAGTTAAAGCTTACTTGAAAATTATCTGTAGTTTTTCACCAAAGTTGGTACAGACATTGCTGTATATCTCTAGACACGTATTTCTGGGTTTAGCCCTTCATCAGTAGAGAGTAGAGAACAAAGAAAATGTATCTGGGGTTGTTGGAAATATTGCCAAAATCCCCTCAGGTCAAGTACAATTCACAGGTGCATCGCCAAAGCTCATAAGCTCAGTGGCTCAATGGAGACTTTTAAACAGGAATGGGGGTTGGGAGCACACTGCCTCACATCCCAGCACTGGTCACCCCTTTGCATGCTGGTAAATGCAATTCACAGTTATTGCTTACTTGAAAATTATCTGTAGTTTTTCACCAAAGTTGGTGCAGAAATCTCTGTATATCTCTAGACACGTATTTCTGGCTTCACCCCTTTATCAGTAGAGAATAGAGAACAAAGAAAATTCATCTGGAGTTGCTGGAAATGCTGCCAAATCATCTCAGGTCAAGTACCACTCACAGACACTCAGGTGTATCCCCAAAACTCGTCAGCTCAGTGGCTCAAGGGAGCCTTTTAAACAGGAGGGGAGGTTGGGAGCACACTGCCTCACTTTACAGCACAAGTTGCCCCTTTGCATCCTGGTAAATGCAGTTCACAGTTAGAGCTCACTTGAAAATTATCTGTAGTTGTTCACCACAGTTGGTGCAGACATTGCTGTATATCTCGAGATACGTATTTCTGGGTTTAGCCCTTCATCAGTGGAGAGTAGAGAACAAACAAAATTTATTTGGGGTTGCTGGAAATGCTGCCCAAATCGTCTCAGGTCAAGTACCACTCACAGGCACTATGGTGCATCCCCAAAGCTCGTCAGCTCAGTGGCTCAAGGGAGCCTTTTAAACAGGAGGGGAGGTTGGGAGCACACTGCCTCACATCCCAGCACAGGTCTCCACTTTGCATCCTGGTAAATGCAGTTGACAGTTAGCGCTTACTTGAAAACTGTCTGTAGTTTTTCACTAAAGTTGGTGCAGACCTTGCAGTATATCTCTAGACATGTATTTCTGGGTTTAGCCCTTCATCATTAGGGAGTAGAGAACAAAGAAAATGCATCTAGGGTTGCTGGAAATGCTGCTAAAATCCTCCCAAGTCAAGTACCACTCACAGGCACACAAGTGAATCCCAAAAGCTCATCAGCTCAGTGGCTCGAGGGAGCTGTTTAAACAGGAAGGGAGGTTGGAAGCACATTGTCTCACGTCCCAGCACAAATCGCACCTTTGCATCCAGGTAACTGCAGTCCACAGTTAGCGCTTACTTGAAATTTATCTGTAGTTTTTCACCAAAGTTGGTGCAGACATTGCTGGATATCTCTAGACACATATTTCTGGGTTTAGCCCTTCATCAGTAGAGAGTAAAGAACAAAGAACATTCATCTGTGATTGCTGGAAATGCTGCCAAAATCCTCTCAGGTCAGGAACCACTCACAGGCACACAGGTGAATCCCAAAAGCTCATCGGCTCAGTGGCTCAAGGGAGCCTTTTAAACAGGAAGGCGGGTTGGGAGCACACTGCCTCACATCCCAGCACAGATCGCCACTTTGCATCCTGGTAAATGCAGCTCACAGTTAGCGTTAACTTGAAAATTATCTGTAGTTTGTCACCAAAGTTGGTGCAGACATTGCAGTATATCTCTTGACATGTGTTTCTGGGTTTAGCCCTTCATCAGTAGAGAGTAGAGAACAAATAAAATGTTTCTGGGGTTGCTGGAAATACAGCCAAAATCCTCTCAGGTCAAGTACAACTCACAGGTGCATCACCAAAGCTCATCAGCTCAGTGGCTCAAGGGAGCCTTTTAAACAGGAATGGGGGTTGGGAGCACACTGCCTCACATCCCAGCACAGGTTGCCCCTTTGCATCCTGGTGAAGGCAGTTCACAGTTAGCGCTTACTTGAAAAGTATCTGTAGTTGTTCACCAAAGTTGGTGCAGACATTGCTGTAAATCTCGAGACACATATTTCTGTTTTTAGCCCTTCATCAATGGAGAGTAGAGAAGAAAGAAAAGTCATTTGGGGTTGCTGGAAATGCTGCCAAATCATCTCAGGTCAAGTACCACTCACAGACACCCAGGTGTATCCCCAAAGGTCGTCAGCTCAGTTGCTCAAGGGAGCCTTTTAAACTGGAAGGGAGGTTGGGAGCACACTGCCTCACATCACAACACAGGTTACCCCTTTGCATCCTGGTAAATGTAGTTCACATTTAGAGCTTACTTGAAAATTATCTGTAGTTTTTCACCACAGTTGGTGCAGACATTGCTGTATATCTCGAGAAATGTATTTCTGGGTATAGCCCTTCATCAGTGGAGAGAAAAGAAGAAAGAAAATGTATTTGGGGTTGCTGGAAATGCTGCCCAAATCCTCTCAGGTCACGTACCACTCACAGACACCCAGGTGTATCCCCAAAGGTCGTCAGCTCAGTTGCTCAAGGGAGCCTTTTAAACTGGAAGGGAGGTTGGGAGCACACTGCCTCACATCACAACACAGGTTACCCCTTTGCATCCTGGTAAATGCAGTTCACAGTTAGCGCTTACTTGAAAATTATCTGTAGTTGTTCACTAAAGTTGGTGCAGACATTGCTGTATATCTCGAGACACGTATTTCTGGGTTTAGCCCTTCATCAGTGGAGAGTAGAGAACAAACAAAATTTATTTGGGGTTGCTGGAAATGCTGCCCAAATCGTCTCAGGTCAAGTACCACTCACAGACACTATGGTGCATCCCCAAAGCTCGTCAGCTCAGTGGCTCAAGGGAGCCTTTTAAACAGGAGGGGAGGTTGGGAGCACACTGCCTCACATCCCAGCACAGGTCTCCACTTTGCATCCTGGTAAATGCAGTTGACAGTTAGCGCTTACTTGAAATTTATCTGTAGTTTTTCACCAAAGTTGGTGCAGACATTGCTGGATATCTCTAGACACGTATTTCTGGGTTTAGCCCTTCATCAGTAGAGAGTAAAGAACAAAGAACATTCATCTGTGATTGCTGGAAATGCTGCCAAAATCCTCTCAGGTCAGGAACCACTCACAGGCACACAGGTGAATCCCAAAAGCTCATCAGCTCAGTGGCTCAAGGGAGCCTTTTAAACAGGAAGGCGGGTTGGGAGCACACTGCCTCACATCCCAGCACAGATCGCCACTTTGCATCCTGGTAAATGCAGCTCACAGTTAGCGTTAACTTGAAAATTATCTGTAGTTTGTCACCAAAGTTGGTGCAGACATTGCAGTATATCTCTTGACATGTGTTTCTGGGTTTAGCCCTTCATCAGTAGAGAGTAGAGAACAAATAAAATGTTTCTGGGGTTGCTGGAAATACTGCCAAAATCCTCTCAGGTCAAGTACAACTCACAGGTGCATCGCCAAAGCTCATCAGCTCAGTGGCTCAAGGGAGCCTTTTAAACAGGAATGGGGGTTGGGAGCACACTGCCTCACATCCCAGCACAGGTTGCCCCTTTGCATACTGGTGAAGGCAGTTCACAGTTAGCGCTTACTTGAAAAGTATCTGTAGTTGTTCACCAAAGTTGGTGCAGACATTGCTGTAAATCTCGAGACACATATTTCTGTTTTTAGCCCTTCATCAATGGAGAGTAGAGAAGAAAGAAAAGTCATTTGGGGTTGCTGGAAATGCTGCCAAATCATCTCAGGTCAAGTACCACTCACAGACACCCAGGTGTATCCCCAAAGGTCGTCAGCTCAGTTGCTCAAGGGAGCCTTTTAAACTGGAAGGGAGGTTGGGAGCACACTGCCTCACATCACAACACAGGTTACCCCTTTGCATCCTGGTAAATGTAGTTCACATTTAGAGCTTACTTGAAAATTATCTGTAGTTTTTCACCACAGTTGGTGCAGACATTGCTGTATATCTCGAGAAATGTATTTCTGGGTATAGCCCTTCATCAGTGAAGAGAAAAGAAGAAAGAAAATGTATTTGGGGTTGCTGGAAATGCTGCCCAAATCCTCTCAGGTCACGTACCACTCACAGACACCCAGGTGTATCCCCAAAGGTCGTCAGCTCAGTTGCTCAAGGGAGCCTTTTAAACTGGAAGGGAGGTTGGGAGCACACTGCCTCACATCACAACACAGGTTACCCCTTTGCATCCTGGTAAATGCAGTTCACAGTTAGCGCTTACTTGAAAATTATCTGTAGTTGTTCACTAAAGTTGGTGCAGACATTGCTGTATATCTCTAGACACGTATTTCTGGGTTTAGCCCTTCATCAGTAGAGAGTAGAGAACAAAGAAAATTCATCTGGGGTTGGTGGAACTGCTGTTAAAATCCTCTCAGGTCAAGTACCACTCACAGGCACACAGGTGCAACCCCAAAGCTCATCAGCTCAGTGGCTCAAGGGAGCCTTTTAAACAGTAAGTGGGGTTGGGAGCACACTGCCTCACATCCCAGCACAGGTCGCCACTTTACAGCCTGGTAAATGCAGTTCACAGTTAGTGCTCACTTGAAAATTATCTGTAGTTTTTCACCAACGTTGGTGCAGACATTGCTGTACATCTCTAGACAGGTATATCTGAGTTTAGCCCTTCATCAGTACAGAGTAGAGAACAAAGAAAATTCATCTAGGGTTGCTGGAAATGCTGCCAAAATCCTCTCAGGTCAAAAACCACTCACAGGCACACAGGTGCATCCCCAAAGCTGGTCAGCGCTGTAGCCCAAGGGAGCCTTTTAAACAGGAAGGGGGGTTGGGAGCACACTGCCTCAATTCCCAGCACAGGTTGCCCCTTTTCATCCTCATAAATGCAGTTCACACTTAGAGCTTACTTGAAAATTATCTGTAGTTTTTCAACATAGTTGGTCCAAACATTGCTGTATACCTCGAGACACGTATTTCGGGGTTTAGTCCTTCATCAGTGGACAGTAGAGAAGAAAGAAAATTCATTTGGGGTTGCTGGAAATGCTGCCCAAATCATCTCAGGTCAAGTACCACTCAGAGACACCCAGGTGCATACTCAAAGCTGGTCCTCTTAGAGGCTCGAGCAAGCCTTTTAAATGGGAAGGGGAGATCGGAGCACACTGCCTCACATCCCAGCACAGGAGACACTTTGCATCCTTGTAAATGCAGTTCACAGATAGTGTTTACTTGAAAATGATCTGTATTTTTTCACCAAAGTTGGTGAATACATTGCAGTATATCTCTAGACACGTATTTCTGGGTTTAGCCCTTCATCAGTAGAGAGTAGAGAAGAAAGAAAGTTCATCTAGGGTTGCTGGAAATGCTGGCCAAATCATCTCAGGTCAAGTACCACTCACAGACACCCAGGTGCATCCTCAAAGCTGGTCCTCTTTGAGGCTCAAGCGAGCCTTTTAAACGGGAAGGGGAGATCGGAGCACACTGCCTCACATCCCAGCACAGGACACACTTTGCATCCTTGTAAATGGAGTTCACAGTTACTGCTTACTTGAAAATTATCTGTATTTTTTCACCAAAGTTGGTGCAGACATTGCAGTATATCTCTAGACACGTATTTCTGGGTTTAGCCCTTCATCAGTAGAGAGTAGAGA
The DNA here is from genome assembly GCF_031143425.1 of Pleurodeles waltl. Taxonomy (NCBI): domain Eukaryota; kingdom Metazoa; phylum Chordata; class Amphibia; order Caudata; family Salamandridae; genus Pleurodeles; species Pleurodeles waltl. The sequence continues at coordinate 875,627,095 of NC_090438.1, forward strand.
AGAAAGAAAGTTCATCTAGGGTTGCTGGAAATGCTGCCAAAATCCTCTCAGGTCAAGTAACACTCACAGACACACAGGTGCATCCCCAAAGCTCGTCAGCTCAGTGGCTCAAGGGAGACTTTTAAACAGGAATGGGGGTTGGGAGCACACTGCCTCACATCCCAGCACTGGTCACCCCTTTGCATGCTGGTAAATGCAATTCACATTTATTGCTTACTTGAAAATTATCTGTAGTTTTTCACCAAAGTTGGTGAAGAAATCTCTGTATATCTCTAGACACGTATTTTTGGCTTCACCCCTTTATCAGTAGAGAGTAGAGAACAAAGAAAATTCATCTGGAGTTGCTGGAAATGCTGCCAAATCATCTCAGGTCAAGTACCACTCACAGACACTCAGGTGTATCCCCAAAGCTCGTCAGCTCAGTGGCTCAAGGGAGCCTTTTAAACAGGAGGGGAGGTTAGGAGCACACTGCCTCACATTCCAGCACAGGTTGCCCCTTTGCATCCTGGTAAATGCAGTTCACAGTTAGAGCTTACTTGAAAATTATCTGTAGTTGTTCACCACAGTTGGTGCAGACATTGCTGTATATCTCGAGACACGTATTTCTGGTTTAGCCCTTCATCAGTGGAGAGTAGAGAACAAAGAAAATTCATTTGGGGTTGCTGGAAATGCTGCCCAAATCGTCTCAGGTCAAGTACCACTCACAGACACTACGGTGCATCCCCAAAGCTGGTCAGCTCAGATGTCCAAGGGAGCCTTTTAAACATGAAGGGGAGTTTAGAGCACACTGCCTCACATCCCAGCACAGGTCGCCCCTTTGCATCCTGGTAAATGCAGTTCACAGTTAGCGCTTACTTGAAAATTATCTGTAGTTGTTTACCAAAGTTGGTGCAGACATTGCTCTATATATCTAGACATGTTTTTCTCAGTTTAGCCCTTCATCAGTGGAGAGTAGAGAAGAAAGAACATTCTTCTGGGGTTGGTGGAAATGCTGCCCAAATCGTCTCAGGTCAAGTACCACTCACAGACACTATGGTGCATCCCCAAAGCTCGTCAGCTCAGTGGCTCAAGGGAGCCTTTTAAACAGGAGGGGAGGTTGGGAGCACACTGCCTCACATCCCAGCACAGGTCTCCACTTTGCATCCTGGTAAATGCAGTTGACAGTTAGCGCTTACTTGAAATTTATCTGTAGTTTTTCACCAAAGTTGGTGCAGACATTGCTGGATATCTCTAGACACGTATTTCTGGGTTTAGCCCTTCATCAGTAGAGAGTAAAGAACAAAGAACATTCATCTGTGATTGCTGGAAATGCTGCCAAAATCCTCTCAGGTCAGGAACCACTCACAGGCACACAGGTGAATCCCAAAAGCTCATCAGCTCAGTGGCTCAAGGGAGCCTTTTAAACAGGAAGGCGGGTTGGGAGCACACTGCCTCACATCCCAGCACAGATCGCCACTTTGCATCCTGGTAAATGCAGCTCACAGTTAGCGTTAACTTGAAAATTATCTGTAGTTTGTCACCAAAGTTGGTGCAGACATTGCAGTATATCTCTTGACATGTGTTTCTGGGTTTAGCCCTTCATCAGTAGAGAGTAGAGAACAAATAAAATGTTTCTGGGGTTGCTGGAAATACTGCCAAAATCCTCTCAGGTCAAGTACAACTCACAGGTGCATCGCCAAAGCTCATCAGCTCAGTGGCTCAAGGGAGCCTTTTAAACAGGAATGGGGGTTGGGAGCACACTGCCTCACATCCCAGCACAGGTTGCCCCTTTGCATCCTGGTGAAGGCAGTTCACAGTTAGCGCTTACTTGAAAAGTATCTGTAGTTGTTCACCAAAGTTGGTGCAGACATTGCTGTAAATCTCGAGACACATATTTCTGTTTTTAGCCCTTCATCAATGGAGAGTAGAGAAGAAAGAAAAGTCATTTGGGGTTGCTGGAAATGCTGCCAAATCATCTCAGGTCAAGTACCACTCACAGACACCCAGGTGTATCCCCAAAGGTCGTCAGCTCAGTTGCTCAAGGGAGCCTTTTAAACTGGAAGGGAGGTTGGGAGCACACTGCCTCACATCACAACACAGGTTACCCCTTTGCATCCTGGTAAATGTAGTTCACATTTAGAGCTTACTTGAAAATTATCTGTAGTTTTTCACCACAGTTGGTGCAGACATTGCTGTATATCTCGAGAAATGTATTTCTGGGTATAGCCCTTCATCAGTGAAGAGAAAAGAAGAAAGAAAATGTATTTGGGGTTGCTGGAAATGCTTCCCAAATCCTCTCAGGTCACGTACCACTCACAGACACCCAGGTGTATCCCCAAAGGTCGTCAGCTCAGTTGCTCAAGGGAGCCTTTTAAACTGGAAGGGAGGTTGGGAGCACACTGCCTCACATCACAACACAGGTTACCCCTTTGCATCCTGGTAAATGCAGTTCACAGTTAGCGCTTACTTGAAAATTATCTGTAGTTGTTCACTAAAGTTGGTGCAGACATTGCTGTATATCTCTAGACACGTATTTCTGGGTTTAGCCCTTCATCAGTAGAGAGTAGAGAACAAAGAAAATTCATCTGGGGTTGGTGGAACTGCTGTTAAAATCCTCTCAGGTCAAGTACCACTCACAGGTACACAGGTGCAACCCCAAAGCTCATCAGCTCAGTGGCTCAAGGGAGCCTTTTAAACAGTAAGTGGGGTTGGGAGCACACTGCCTCACATCCCAGCACAGGTCGCCACTTTACAGCCTGGTAAATGCAGTTCACAGTTAGTGCTCACTTGAAAATTATCTGTAGTTTTTCACCAACGTTGGTGCAGACATTGCTGTACATCTCTAGACAGGTATATCTGAGTTTAGCCCTTCATCAGTACAGAGTAGAGAACAAAGAAAATTCATCTAGGGTTGCTGGAAATGCTGCCAAAATCCTCTCAGGTCAAAAACCACTCACAGGCACACAGGTGCATCCCCAAAGCTGGTCAGCGCTGTAGCCCAAGGGAGCCTTTTAAACAGGAAGGGGGGTTGGGAGCACACTGCCTCAATTCCCAGCACAGGTTGCCCCTTTTCATCCTCATAAATGCAGTTCACACTTAGAGCTTACTTGAAAATTATCTGTAGTTTTTCAACATAGTTGGTCCAAACATTGCTGTATACCTCGAGACACGTATTTCGGGGTTTAGTCCTTCATCAGTGGACAGTAGAGAAGAAAGAAAATTCATTTGGGGTTGCTGGAAATGCTGCCCAAATCATCTCAGGTCAAGTACCACTCAGAGACACCCAGGTGCATCATCAAAGCTGGTCCTCTTAGAGGCTCGAGCAAGCCTTTTAAATGGGAAGGGGAGATCGGAGCACACTGCCTCACATCCCAGCACAGGAGACACTTTGCATCCTTGTAAATGCAGTTCACAGATAGTGTTTACTTGAAAATGATCTGTATTTTTTCACCAAAGTTGGTGAATACATTGCAGTATATCTCTAGACACGTATTTCTGGGTTTAGCCCTTCATCAGTAGAGAGTAGAGAAGAAAGAAAGTTCATCTAGGGTTGCTGGAAATGCTGGCCAAATCATCTCAGGTCAAGTACCACTCACAGACACCCAGGTGCATCCTCAAAGCTGGTCCTCTTTGAGGCTCAAGCGAGCCTTTTAAACGGGAAGGGGAGATCGGAGCACACTGCCTCACATCCCAGCACAGGACACACTTTGCATCCTTGTAAATGGAGTTCACAGTTACTGCTTACTTGAAAATTATCTGTATTTTTTCACCAAAGTTGGTGCAGACATTGCAGTATATCTCTAGACACGTATTTCTGGGTTTAGCCCTTCATCAGTAGAGAGTAGAGAAGAAAGAAAGTTCATCTAGGGTTGCTGGAAATGCTGCCAAAATCCTCTCATGTCAAGTAACACTCACAGACACACAGGTGCATCCCCAAAGCTCGTCAGCTCAGTGGCTCAAGGGAGACTTTTAAACAGGAATGGGGGTTGGGAGCACACTGCCTCACATCCCAGCACTGGTCACCCCTTTGCATGCTGGTAAATGCAATTCACATTTATTGCTTACTTGAAAATTATCTGTAGTTTTTCACCAAAGTTGGTGAAGAAATCTCTGTATATCTCTAGACACGTATTTTTGGCTTCACCCCTTTATCAGTAGAGAGTAGAGAACAAAGAAAATTCATCTGGAGTTGCTGGAAATGCTGCCAAATCATCTCAGGTCAAGTACCACTCACAGACACTCAGGTGTATCCCCAAAGCTCGTCAGCTCAGTGGCTCAAGGGAGCCTTTTAAACAGGAGGGGAGGTTAGGAGCACACTGCCTCACATTCCAGCACAGGTTGCCCCTTTGCATCCTGGTAAATGCAGTTCACAGTTAGAGCTTACTTGAAAATTATCTGTAGTTGTTCACCACAGTTGGTGCAGACATTGCTGTATATCTCGAGACACGTATTTCTGGTTTAGCCCTTCATCAGTGGAGAGTAGAGAACAAAGAAAATTCATTTGGGGTTGCTGGAAATGCTGCCCAAATCGTCTCAGGTCAAGTACCTCTCACAGACACTACGGTGCATCCCCAAAGCTGGTCAGCTCAGATGTCCAAGGGAGCCTTTTAAACATGAAGGGGAGTTTAGAGCACACTGCCTCACATCCCAGCACAGGTCGCCCCTTTGCATCCTGGTAAATGCAGTTCACAGTTAGCGCTTACTTGAAAATTATCTGTAGTTGTTTACCAAAGTTGGTGCAGACATTGCTCTATATATCTAGACATGTTTTTCTCAGTTTAGCCCTTCATCAGTGGAGAGTAGAGAACAAAGAACATTCTTCTGGGGTTGGTGGAAATGCTGCCAAAATTGTCTCAGGTCAAGTACCACTCACAGACACTACGGTGCATCCCCAAAGCTGGTCAGCTCAGATGCCCAAGGGAGCCTTTTAAACATGAAGGGGAGTTTAGAGCACACTGCCTCACATCCCAGCACAGGTCGCCCCTTTGCATCCTGGTAAATGCAGTTCACAGTTAGCGCTTACTTGAAAATTATCTGTAGTTGTTTACCAAAGTTGGTGCAGACATTGCTCTATATATCTAGACATGTTTTTCTCGGTTTAGCCCTTCATCAGTGGAGAGTAGAGAAGAAAGAACATTCTTCTGGGGTTGGTGGAAATGCTGCCAAAATTGTCTCAGGTCAAGTACCACTCACAGACACCCAGGTGTATCCCCAAAGGTCGTCAGCTCAGTTGCTCAAGGGAGCCTTTTAAACTGGAAGGGAGGTTGGGAGCACACTGCCTCACATCACAACACAGGTTGTCCCTTTGCATCCTGGTAAATGCAGTTCACAGTTAGCGCTTACTTGAAAAGTATCTTTAGTTTTTCACCAAAGTTGGTGCAGACATTGCTGTAAATCTCAAGACACTTATTTCTGGGTTTAGCCCTTCATCAGTAGAGAGTAGAGAAGAAAGAAAGTTCATCTAGGGTTGCTGGAAATGCTGCCAAAATCCTCTCAGGTCAAGTAACACTCATAGACACACAGGTGCATCCCCAAAGCTCGTCAGCTCAGTGGCTCAAGGGAGACTGTTAAACAGGAATGGGGGTTGGGAGCACACTGCCTCACATCCCAGCACTGGTCACCCCTTTGCATGCTGGTAAATGCAATTCACAGTTATTACTTACTTGAAAATTATCTGTAGTTTTTCACCAAAGTTGGTGAAGAAATCTCTGTATATCTCTAGACACGTATTTTTGGCTTCACCTCTTTATCAGTAGAGAGCAGAGAACAAAGAAAATTCATCTGGAGTTGCTGGAAATGCTGCCAAATCATCTCAGGTCAAGTACCACTCACAGACACTCAGGTGTATCCCCAAAGCTCGTCAGCTCAGTGGCTCAAGGGAGACTTTTAAACAGGAATGGGGGTTGGGAGCACACTGCCTCACATCCCAGCACTAGTCACCCCTTTGAATGCTGGTAAATGCAATTCACAGTTATTGCTTACTTGAAAATTATCTGTAGATTTTCACCAAAGTTGGTGAAGAAATCTCTGTATATCTCTAGACACATATTTTTGGCTTCACCCCTTTATCAGTAGAGAGTAGAGAACAAAGAAAATTAATCTGGAGTTGCTGGAAATGCTGCCAAATCATCACAGGTCAAGTACCAATCACAGACACTCAGGTGTATCCCCAAAGCTCGTCAGCTCAGTGGCTCAAGGGAGCCTTTTAAACAGGAGGGGAGGTTAGGAGCACACTGCCTCACATTCCAGCACAGGTTGCCCCTTTGCATCCTGGTAAATGCAGTTCACAGTTAGAGCTTACCTGAAAATTATCTGTAGTTGTTCACCACAGTTGGTGCAGACATTGCTGTATATCTCTAGACACGTATTTCTGGGTTTAGCTCTTCATCAGTGGAGAGTAGAGAACAAAGAAAATTCATTTGGGGTTGCTGGAAATGCTGCCCAAATCGTCTCAGGTCAAGTACCACTCACAGACACTACGGTGCATCCCCAAAGCTTGTCAGCTCAGATGTCCAAGGGAGCCTTTTAAACATGAAGGGGAGTTTAGAGCACACTGCCTCACATCCCAGCACAGGTCGCCCCTTTGCATCCTGGTAAATGCAGTTCACAGTTAGCGCTTACTTGAAAATTATCTGTAGTTGTTTACCAAAGTTGGTGCAGACATTGCTCTGTATATCTAGACATGTTTTTCTCGGTTTAGCCCTTCATCAGTGGAGAGTAGAGAAGAAAGAACATTCTTCTGGGGTTGGTGGAAATGCTGCCAAAATTGTCTCAGGTCAAGTACCACTCACAGACACCCAGGTGTATCCCCAAAGGTTGTCAGCTCAGTTGCTCAAGGCAGCCTTTTAAACTGGAAGGGAGGTTGGAAGCACGCTGCCTCACATCACAACACAGGTTGCCCCTTTGCATCCTGGTAAATGCAGTTCACAGTTAGCGCTTACTTGAAAAGTATCTGTAGTTTTTCACCATAGTTGGTGCAGACATTGCTGTAAATCTCGAGACACATATTTCTGGGTTTAGCCCTTCATCAGTGGAGAGTAGAGAACAAAGAAAAGTCATCTGGGGTTGCTGGAAATGCTGCCAAATCATCTCAGGTCAAGTACCACTCACAGACACCCAGGTGTATCCCCAAAGGTCATCAGCTCAGTTGCTCAAGGGAGCCTTTTAAACTGGAAGGGAGGTTGGGAGCACACTGCCTCACATCACAACACAGGTTGCCCCTTTGCATCCTGGTAAATGCAGTTCACAGTTAGAGCTTACTTGAAAATTATCTGTAGTTTTTCACCATAGTTGGTGCAGATATTGCTGTATATCTCGAGAAATGTATTTCTGGGTATAGCCCTTCATCAGTGGAGAGAAAAGAAGTAAGAACATTTATTTGGGGTTGCTGGAAATGCTGCCCAAATCCTCTCAGGTTAAGTACCACTCACAGGCACTCATGTGCATCCCCAAAGCTGGTTAGCTCAGAGGCCCAAGGGAGCCTTTTAAACAGGAAGGGGAGTTCGGAGCAAACTGTTTCACATCCCAGCACAGGTCGCCCCTTTACATCTTGGTAAATTCAGTTCACAGTTAGCGCTTACTTGAAAATTATCTGTAGTTGTTCACTAAAGTTGGTGCAGACATTGCTGTATATCTCTAGACACGTATTTCTGGGTTTAGCCCTTCATCAGTAGAGAGTAGAGAACAAAGAAAATTCATCTGGGGTTGGTGGAACTGCTGCTAAAATCCTCTCAGGTCAAGTACCACTCACAGGCACACAGGTGCAACCCCAATGCTCATCAGCTCAGTGGCTCAAGGGAGCCTTTTAAACAGTAAGTGGGGTTGGGAGCACACTGCCTCACATCCCAGCACAGGTCTCCACTTTACAGCCTGGTAAATGCAGTTCACAGTTAGTGCTCACTTAAAAATTATCTGTAGTTTTTCACCAACGTTGGTGCAGACATTGCTGTACATCTCTAGACAGGTATATCTGAGTTTAGCCCTTCATCAGTACAGAGTAGAGAACAAAGAAAATTCATCTAGGGTTGCTGGAAATGCTGCCAAAATCCTCTCAGGTCAAAAACCACTCACAGGCACACAGGTGCATCCCCAAAGCTGGTCAGCACTGTAGCTCAAAGGAGCCTTTTAAACAGGAAGGGGGAGTGGGAGCACACTGCCTCAATTCCCAGCACAGGTTGCCCCTTTTCATCCTCGTAAATGCACTTCACACTTAGAGCTTACTTGAAAATTATCTGTAGTTTTTCAACATAGTTGGTCCAAACATTGCTGTATACCTCGAGACACATATTTCTGGGTTTAGCCCTTCATCAGTGGAGAGTAGAGAACAAAGAAAAGTCATCTGGGGTTGCTGGAAATGCTGCCATATCATCTCAGGTCAAGTACCACTCACAGACACCCAGGTGTATCCCCAAAGGACGTCAGCTCAGTTGCTCAAGGGAGCCTTTTAAACTGGAAGGGAGGTTGGGAGCACACTGCCTCACATCACAACACAGGTTGCCCCTTTGCATCCTGGTAAATGCAGTTCACAGTTAGAGCTTACTTGAAAATTATCTGTAGTTTTTCACCACAGTTGGTGCAGATATTGCTGTATATCTCGAGAAATGTATTTCTGGGTATAGCCCTTCATCAGTGGAGAGAAAAGAAGAAAGAAAATGTATTTGTGGTTGCTGGAAATGCTGCCCAAATCCTCTCAGGTCAAGTACCACTCACAGGCACTCATGTGCATCCCCAAAGCTGGTTAGCTCAGAGGCCCAAGGGAGCCTTTTAAACAGGAAGGGGAGTTCGGAGCAAACTGTTTCACATCCCAGCACAGGTCGCCCCTTTACATCTTGGTAAATACAGTTCACAGTTAGCGCTTACTTGAAAATTATCTATAGTTGTTCACTAAAGTTGGTGCAGACATTGCTGTATAGCTCTAGACACGTATTTCTGGGTTTAGCCCTTCATCAGTAGAGAGTAGAGAACAAAGAAAATTCATCTGGGGTTGGTGGAACTGCTGCTAAAATCCTCTCAGGTCAAGTACCACTCACAGGCACACAGGTGCAACCCCAAAGCTCATCAGCTCAGTGGCTCAAGGGAGCCTTTTAAACAGTAAGTGGGGTTGGGAGCACACTGCCTCACATCCCAGCACAGGTCTCCACTTTACAGCCTGGTAAATGCAGTTCACAGTTAGTGCTCACTTAAAAATTATCTGTAGTTTTTCACCAACGTTGGTGCAGACATTGCTGGACATCTCTAGACAGGTATATCTGAGTTTAGCCCTTCATCAGTACAGAGTAGAGAACAAAGAAAATTCATCTAGGGTTGCTGGAAATGCTGCCAAAATCCTCTCAGGTCAAAAACCACTCACAGGCACACCGGTGCATCCCCAAAGCTGGCCAGCACTGTAGCTCAAAGGAGCCTTTTAAACAGGAAGGGGGGTTGGGAGCACACTGCCTCAATTCCCAGCACAGGTTGCCCCTTTTCATCCTCGTAAATGCACTTCACACTTAGAGCTTACTTGAAAATTATCTGTAGTTTTTCAACATAGTTGGTCCAAACATTGCTGTATACCTCGAGACACGTATTTCGGGGTTTAGCCCTTCATCAGTGGACAGTAGAGAAGAAAGAAAATTCATTTGGGGTTGCTGGAAATGCTGCCCAAATCATCTCAGGTCAAGTACCACTCAGAGACACCCAGGTGCATCCTCAAAGCTGGTCCTCTTAGAGGCTCGAGCAAGCCTTTTAAACGGGAAGGGGAGATCGGAGCACACTGCCTCACATCCCAGCACAGGACACACTTTGCATCCTTGTAAATGCAGTTCACAGATAGTGTTTACTTGAAAATGATCTGTATTTTTTCACCAAAGTTGGTGAATACATTGCAGTATATCTCTAGACACGTATTTCTGGGTTTAGCCCTTCATCAGTAGAGAGTAGAGAAGAAAGAAAGTTCATCTAGGGTTGCTGGAAATGCTGCCAAAATCCTCTCAGGTCAAGTAACACTCACAGACACATAGGTGCATCCCCAAAGCTTGTCACCTCAGTGGCTCAAGGGAGCCTTTTAAACAGGAAGGAGGGTTGGGAGCACACTGCCTCACTTCACAGCACAAGTTGCCCCTTTGCATCCTGGTAAATGCAGTTCACAGTTAGAGCTTACTTGAAAATGATCTGTAATTTTTCAACAAAGTTGGTGCAGACATTGTTGTATATCTCTAGATAAGTTTTTCTGGGCTTAGCCCTTCATCAGTGGAGAGTAGAGAAGAAAGAAAATTCTACTGGGGTTGCTGGAAATGCCGCCAAAATCCTCTCAGGTTAAGTAACACTCACAGACACTCAAGTGCATCCCCAGAGCTCCTCAGCTCAGTGGCCTGAGGGAGCTTTTTAAACAGGAACGAGGGTTGGGAGCACACTGCCTCACATCACAGCACAGGTCACCCCTTTGCATCCTGGTAAATGCAGTTCACATTTAGCACTTACTTGAAAATTAGCTGTAGTTTTTCACCAACGTTGGTGCAAACATTGCTGTACATCTCAAAACAGGTATTTCTGGGTTTAGCCCTTCGTCAGTAGAGAGTATAGAGCAAAGAAAATTAACCTAGGGTTGCTGGAAATGCTGCCAAAATCCTCTCAGGTCAAGTACCACTCACAGACACATAGGTGCATCCCCAAAGCTCGTCACCTCAGTGGCTCAAGGGAGCCTTTTAAACAGGAAGGAGGGTTGGGAGCACACTGCCTCACTTCACAGCACAAGTTGCCCCTTTGCATCCTGGTAAATGCAGTTCACAGTTAGAGCTTACTTGAAAATTATCTGTAGTTTTTCAACAAAGTTGGTGCAGACATTGCTGTATATCTCTAGATACGTTTTTCTGGGCTTAGCCCTTCATCAGTGGAGAGTAGAGAACAAATAAATTTAATCTGGGGTTGCTGGAAATGCTGCCAAAATCGTCTCAGGTCAAGTACCACTCACAGACACTCAGATGCATCCCCAAAACTCTTCAGCTCAGTGGTTCGAGGGAGCCTTTTAAACAGGAAGGGGGGTTGGGAGCACACTGCCTCACATCCCAGCGCAGGTTGCCCCTTTGCATCTGGGTAAATGCAGTGCACAGTTAGAGCTTACTTGAAAATTATCCGCAGTTTTTCACCACAGTTGGTGCAGACATTGCTGTATATCTCGAGAAACGTATTTCTGGGTTTAGCCCTTCATCAGTAGAGAGTATAGAACAAAGAAAATTAATCTGGGGTTGCTGGAAATGCTGCCAAAATCGTCTCAGGTCAAGTACCACACACAGACACTCTGATGCATCCCCAAAACTCTTCAGCTCAGTGGTTCGAGGGAGCCTTTTAAACAGGAAGGGGGTTGGAAGCACACTGTCTCACATCCCAGCACAGGTCACCCCTTTACCTCCTGGTAAATACAGTTTACAGTTAGCACTTACTTGAAAATTATCTGTCATTTTTCATCAATGTTGGTGCAGACATTGCTGTATATCTCTAGACACGTATTTCTGGGTTTAGCCCTTCATCAGTAGAGAGTAGACAACAAATAAAATTCATCTGGGGTTGCTGGAAATGCTGCCAAAGTCCTCTCAGGTCAAGTAAGACTCACAGGCACACAATTGAATCCCCAAAGCTCATCAGCTCAGTGGCTCAAGGGAGCATTTTAAACAGGAAGGGGGGTTGCGAGCACACTGCCTCACATTCCAGCACTGGTCGCCCCTTTGCATCCTGGTAAATGCAGTTCACAGTTAGCGCTTACTTGAAAATTTTCTGTAGTTTTTCACTAAAGTTGGTGCAGACATTGCTGTATATCTCTAGACACGTATTTCTGGGTTGAGCCCTTCATCAGTAGAGAGTAGAGATGAAAGAAAATTCAGCTGGGGTTGCAGTTTCCCAGCCAGGCCAGCACCATGTGGAGCCACCTTACATCCAGGACCTACGTACTGAACTGGCTGATCAGAAATACAGGATTGCTCGGGTTGAGCATAAGGTTGAACAGATGTTTACCATAGTGAAGTGCCTACAGGCCAACCAGAAGATACATTGACCTGCAAAATCTGTGAATAGAACAGTTTTCCCTTACCCTTTTTCAAACTCTCATTTTTTCTTAGGTGTTTTTTTTAGATAAATTGGTATAGTTAAGTTTGTGTAGGGTAGTTAGTTTTAGGCCATAATTGTATATCAATAGGGAGTGGGGTTGGATGTTATAAGTGTGATAGTTGGGGTGGGGGAGACTTTTTACGTCAATGTTCATGTATAAAAAATTATTAAAAACAAAAAAATATATAAAATTTAAAACAAATGCAAAACTATGTATTTGTTTAGCACATATTTAGTTAGTCAATGTTTGGCTGTGGTCACTGTTGTACTTGTCAATGGATGTAGTTTACGGGTGGTAGGAAGCTGATGTTCAACTGATTGGATAGGTTAAGATAAGCTAGGTTAGTTATAGTTATAAGGTAGGATACTTAGGGTAGAATAGGATAGTTTAGTTAGGTAATTTAGTTAGTGTATTTTTAGACTTAAGTACATAGGTCAATAAATATTGTTGTACCATACAGCTTGCTCTCCATCATGTCTATTGTGTAGGTGACAGCATGTCTATACAGGCACAGTTTTACATATTACAGTGGCATGAGCAGCAGTACTTTGTGATATATGTGACAATATGTATCTCCTAAGCTGAGGTTCTTGCCAGATTGCCAACAGTGCAATATCAGCTAATCAAGTCATATTTCTGCAAGGTATGTGGCACTCTGGTTGTGGATGGATACACACCCTGACACAGGTAATCTTATTGCGTATTACTGTGTCTTGGAATTATGTGACTTACACTGTCAATGGAATTTTTGTCAATACAATCCCCCTAAATCAAGGTTTTGGTACAGAGTCACGCATGGCTGGCCCTCACATTATTACACGTGCATTATGTTTCTGTCATATCAATGGTGTGATGTATCTGCCACACTTGCTTAGCCCAGCGACATGTGTTGAATTTGGTATCAGGTGTCAAAATACATGCATGCTACAAGACAGATAACTTGCTTGAATGCATTGTCTATTACTTGGTTCTCATCATGGCTCTCAGTCACCTGAACCATGTTACAGTCAGTGAATGTGGAATTGTGCCAGACACATAGACACACATATCCCTTTGGTAGTTACTCAGTGGCATATGTTCATTGTGACAATACAATGGTGATGTTTTCTTTCACATATGTGCAAGATGACACTGTGGCACTGTGGGTGACACCACACCAATTTTTAGCTCCCCTGCAGCAGTGACGCAGCAGAGTGGCGTTAAATGGATGGTACTTTGGCCATACCCAAGCAAAATCCATTGTGTTTGACACTGCATCAGCCGCATAATGATAGCTGTTCCTGAGGCAATGGAAAATATACTGACACCAGGCCCAGGGTGGGTTTGCATGGCACATTTTGGATTGATACAATTATTGCTTCACACATTTGCTTTTACTATGTGTGCACAATTTTATAACACACATGAAGAATTCAAAGATACATTAGATACTGTTATCATTCTGAAAATGACACCTTCCTACAGATACTATTGCCTGTAAGACTGTCACACATTGCAGCATGGTGCTAGGTTGCTTGCATTGGGACTAGGCTGTAGATCATACATATGAGCTGCTGTAGGCACACTCTTTGACTTAGCTCTTTTCCATATGTCCCTACCCTGCACTTTAGGACTGACATACCTCAGTTTATTAACTTCACTTGTGGAATTGAACAGCTCCATTTCCATGTTCATAGGCCCCTCATTGTATTAGCGTCATATGATGCATTCTGGTCAAGCACTTTTAACCTCAGACACATAATTGACAGAGTTTATGTGTGAGGTGCATGTATTTACATGTGCTATTGAGAGTTATTTATTTAGTTCATTGCACAGGAGATAGACCCCATGAGAGATCCCAATTCATTGGATGCCCAAACAGGATCCAGAGGTAGAGGAACATGTAATCAGACGTGTGGAAGAGGAGTGTTTCAGTCAGGAGCTGATCACATTGCCATTATGTAGGATGGGGCCCATTGACAGTCCATTGGTCTGATTGGTCAACAGTGGGAAAGAGAAGTGGGGACGTAGATTGTTCTGGTGACACTGGCATGATCTTAAACACAGAGCTAAAGGGACACTGGCCATGTGCCACAGACTATGGCTACTAGGCTGTTTTCCGGGTGAATAATGTTTCTTCTGTATCTTCATCCTATGATGTGTGCGATGCCTCCCCTGCCAGGGATTATGCTAGAGTTGTGGGAGGCACACACATATCAGGGTGATAAGAAGTGGAAACATAGGTCCCAGTAGCTGTCATCTGTGGGAAGATGTAAAGCATCATTGCTTCAAGGGGAAACTTCTGGTTTCTTAACACAGCAGCAACATCACAGGCAGCCAAGTACTCTTTGATACTGCATGACAGTAAGCATTTCCCCCAGCCTGTTGCCAACCTCACTGGTGTCACTTTGGTAGGGTATTGTAAGTGCCTGTGCCTCATGATGCCAGCAGTTTCGGCCAGGTACTGCTTCAATCCATGCAGAGGGGAGTGGGTGCCTCTGATAGCAGCAGACTTGCCCCTATTGGTACTGAGGCACCCCTGTACCTCATCTAGGCTGCCCACCATGGTCTCCATCCCCACCAGCACACTTTGTGCTAGCTCCCATTGGACTCCCACCACTTGACTGTGGAAAACGATGTCTGGGTCCTGGGAACCCAGGGCTCTGCGTGAGCTGGCAGGTAGTACATGTGCTCTGTTTGGTGGCTCATCTGGAAACCCCGCAACGCTGTGTGTCGTGCCGGCAACCAGAGATGGTTCCCGGATGGAACACAGAATCTGCTGGATGGTGTCAGGATTTTTGGTGGGTAACTAGTCATCAAGATCGTCTTGAAAGTCCAGGACAGGCAGCTGGCCAGGAGGTGTTTCTTCAGTCTCTGCAATGAGATGGAGATGTGTCACTGGTGGCCTGTACCAGCTTTTCTATTTAGTCATAAGATTGTAATTCATTTTTAATCAATTTTAATGACATTGAGCCACACATCAAGTCCTTCATTCACAGGCACCTGTCTGCACACAGCGCCACCAGGACATGAATCTGGATGACCCCCATTTGACACATGAGCAAGTCCACATGTACAAATCATATTACATCTCATGCAGCTTTTCATTTGCCACTGCATGTGATCCATGTTTTGCTGTACATTGCATGGCGTTTAGATGTCATGGGTGCTGTTTTTGGTGTACACATGGAAGACTCAGGCAAGCAAGCAGATTCTATTGCATTGCCAGATACAAAATTTTGGGACTGTGTTAGGTCCCTATGCCACCCCACATGTGTTGTAAGAGTAATGCAAGGGGGTAACTGTTAATGGTTTTGTGTCATTACTTGTAAATCTGGGCCTAAATGATCTGAGGCAGATGGAATTGTTCTAGTGCTCCTGTACCAGTGATCTGAGCACTTCTTCTTGAGATCTGTATAATAAAGCCATTGCAGATTCAAACCCTGACAAGATCAGACAGGCCTTTCATTTTTCCAAGTTCGATAACATTCTGATTGTTAAATAACAATTGCAGGTATTTTTAGGAGTAAAACGCTCTAGATGAAATCATTATATAAATAATATATAAATGACACACTCCACCTTTAAGCACCCAACTTCTACCTGCGAAGGTACAAATACCAATCAATATACATTTCAACTCTATATTGATTTTAAAGGTTCCCTGCTGATGTGTGTAAATGTTTAAGAAACGTAACTAGTTGTTGCTTACGGGATATTAGGGTGGGACTATTCATTTAAAAAGGGGGGGTCTCCGTGAAACAGTAGCCTGGAGATTGGAGCAGGACTTGCATCCTGTTATCTTCCTCCATCCCTGCTCTGATAGGTGCAAAGCCAACACAGCTTACAGCATCAGCTGGTACCCTAGGGGAGAGTGGGGTTGGTACAGTTGTTTATTTTTCATAAATATTTCTACCAAGGGCTGCTGACACAGGTAGGCAATTTTTCAGGGGCAGTGGACAGGCCACTTGATTCTTACAGTTATCTAGTGCTCGTTTACGCAAAGACTTAAAATCTGTTTAACTCCTTCCAGCCCTCAAGCCGTCAGCAGTGTAGAGGCTAAGGGGAGGAGATGGTGAATAGGGGGATAAGAAGGCACAGATTCTTTTCATAACAGGGTGGCAGGGGAAAATGAGAACGACCATTTGGTGCATTTTGCTGTTTCCCTTAGCTATGAAAGCTTTAGTCCTTCTGGGAAATTATGACAATGCGATTACTCGCTATCAGTAACAGTGCTATTCCTACTGCTAAAACTAATAATAATATCAATAAAAAACACAAAGACATTTTTAAGTTACGCCTCACTTCCATTTACAAAATTATTGATCCACACTCATTTTATGCTATACTGTTTTCTTTTGTACAGCAAAGAAGTAGTAATGGTTTATTGCACTTACGTGGGCATTTAAAGAAAGACAACACTCTGTCATTATATTTGTATACAAATGACATTAATGTAAATCATCAGCTGGCTCCTTTTTTCCTCCACAGATGCTGAGTCCCATCATAAATATGAGGTAAAAACATGCTCAATCGGGTCAAAATAAATAACCCACTAGAGATCTTGCTTGCTTTTATTTCAAATCCACAGTGGGAGTCATGAATGTTCATGATTTTCACTTTGAAAAAAAATATATATTGTTTTATCCCAGGAGATGGGTAGGGGTCCTGGAAGTCCTGGAAGACCTGGCACCAGGGTTGAGAGGGGTAGGGCTTCATACTATGCTGCCTCTTCTTTTTTTTTTAAACTAGCCTGAAGCCAAGTCACAAAATGGCTACCAACACTTCCTTGTGGAAGTGTTGGCAGTTAAATCAGATTTCTGCACAAGATGGGGAGGATTTGCGATGCTTTTGCGCCTCTAAATATGCACAGTTGGTTTTCCATAAATTTCTTTTAAACTGCTGGACATATTTACACCAAATAATGAAAAGCGTGATCTATATACCCAAAGCTACCTTTCTGCCAAATTTTGTGTAATTCCATCCAGTGGTTCGACCTGTAGTTGTGCTCAAAACTCCTATAGGAATTAACAAGTGAAATTCACTTTTTTTGAGCCCCCCCCCTTTTTCTTGGCCCCCGCTTGACGGATCACCCCAAAACTTTGCATGCACAACAAAAGTCTTGGGCACACTTTTTTCAAAAATTTTGTGAAGATTCGACAAATGGTGCCAAAGATAAAGGAAAGTAAAAAAACGCTATGTTTATGGAAACTAGAGACCAGGGGGCATATTTATACTCCATTTGCGCCGAATTTGCGTCGTTTTTTTCGACGCAAATTCGACGCAAAATTAACTCCATATTTATACTTTGGCGTTAGACGCGTCTAGCGCCAAAGTTCAAGGAGTTAGCGTCATTTTTTTGCGTGAACACCTTCCTTGCGTTAATGAGATGCAAGGTAGGCGTTCCCGTCTTAAAAAATGACTCCCAGGCATGTGCGTGGTATTTATACTCCCGGGCAAAAATGACGCCCGGGAGTGGGCGGGGCAAAAAAAAAACCCATTTGCGCCTCTTTTTAACGCCTGGGTCAGGGCAGGCGTTAAGGGACCTGTGGGCTCAGAATGAGCCCAGAGGTGCCCTCCCCTGCCCCCAGGGACACCCCCTGCCACCCTTGCCCACCCCAGGAGGACACCCAAGGATGGAGGGACCTATCCCAGGGAAGAAAAGGTAAGTTGTGGTAAGTATTTTTGTAATTTTTTTTTGTGGCATAGGGGGGCCTGATTTGTGCCCCCCTACATGCCACTATGCCCAATGACCATGCCCAGGGGACATAAGTCACCTGGGCATGGCCATTGGGCAAGGGGGCATGACTCCTGTCTTTGCTAAGACAGGAGTCATGTTAATGGCGTCTGGGCGCCCAAAAAAATGGCGCAAATCGGGTTAAGACGATTTTTTTGCCTCAGCCTGACTTGCCCCATTTTGGGACACCCAAACGCCATTTTTCCCTACGCCGGCGCTGCCTGGTGTATGTCGTTTTTTTTCACGCACACCTGGCAGCGCCGGTCGGCTAACGCCGGCTAACGCCATTCAATAAATACGGCGCCCTCATGGCGCTTCAGAATGGCGTTAGACGCCGCTAATTTTTTTGGCGCAAAACTGCATTAGGGCAGTTTTGCGTCAAAAAGTATAAATATGGCCCCAGATATCTCAAGCCTTTTTGCATTCGCAAACAGTGTGAGTGCAAATATAATTTGGTGGTAATCATGTGCAAATTTTAAATTTGCATTGACTATGCATTTTTAAAATTGACATGTAAGGCACACATGCCCGTTTGGCATGTGTGTGCCTTACATGTCTTTAAAAAAAAATTGGGGTGCAGCAGAGGGGGCCTTAGGCCCCCAGCACCCGGGGGTTTGCATCTCCCAAATTGCGAATTCCAGTTAGGAATTCGCATTTTGGGAAATGCAAAAAATTAGCAAATATGGGCCTTCAGGCCCATAGGTGCGAATGGGGTCTGTATCGCATTTTGCGTTTCGGTAATAGCATTTTCGATTTTTAAGAAATCGCTATTACCGATTCGCAAATATGATATATGCCATTTTGCGACTCGGAAATAACGATTTCTTAAAAATTGCTGTTACCGAATAGGAAAAGGGTTAGATAATACATCTGGCACCAGGTCCTAATTACAACTACCTACTGGCAACCGCCAATAGGTGATATATATGTATAAATAGGAATTTCTGCACATAACGCTTAGGCTCTGAGACTTAAAGAATTCTTTCCTCCTTAACATTCAATAGAAGTGGCTATCATGCTCACACTCTTTAGATGTGTTTAATCGAGACATCCATCAGTAAGACAGCATACTACCACAGTCAATGAGTGCTGGAATCATCATAGATCCATATAACTATGTCCCTCACATGCTGTTTGTCCACCTAGTGTGTAAGTGTGTTCAGTTGGTTATAGCAATATGCTTGCACTTTCCCTTCCATTTTTCCCCCTCCAGTGTCCTTCATATTCAAACACCACAAGTTTTCTGAGTAGCCAGTTTGCGGATAGATGGTTAGTGTCCCTTGTTCACCTTTCTTCATTATGTTATGGTATTATCTTGGAGTTAATCTTTACTTGTACTATGATGTAAAATGTATTAAGGGCCGTATTTATACTCTGGTTGCGCCGAATTTGCGTCGTTTTTTTCGACGCAAATTCGACGCTAAACTAACGCCAACTAACGCCATATTTATACTATGGCGTTAGAGGCGAATAGCGCCAAAGTTCCCGGAATGTGCGTCATTTTTTAGCGTGAACCCCTTCCTTGCGTTAATGATATGCAAGGGAGGCGTTCCCGTCTAAAAAATGACTCCCAGCCCTTTACGTGGTATTTATACTCCCGGGCAAAAGAGACGCCCGGGAGTGGGCGTTGCTAAAAACGGCGCATTTGCGCCGCTTTTTAACGCCTGGGTCAGGCATGGCGTTAAGGGACAAGTGGGCTCAAAATGAGCCCAGAGTGCCCTCCCCTGCCCCCAGGGACCCCCCCTGCCACCCTTGCCCACCCCAGGAGGACACCCAAGGCTGGACGGACCCACCCCAGGGACATTCAGGTGAGTATTTTTTTTATTTTTTTTAAATAATTTTTGGTGGCATAGGGGGGCCTGATTTGTGCCCCCCTACATGCCACTATGCCCAATGACCATGCCCAGGGGACAGAAGTCCCCTGGGCATGGCCATTGGGCAAGGGGGCATGACTCCTATCTTTACAATGATAGGAGTCATGTTGATGGGGGATGGGCGTCGAAAATAAATGGCGCAAGTCGGGTTACGACGATTTTTTCGACGTAACCTGACTTGCCCCATTTTAAGACGCCCATGCGCCATTTTCCCCCTACGCCGGCGCTGCCTGGTGTACGTGGTTTTTCTCGCGCACACCAGGCAGCGCCGGTCTGCTTGCGCCGGCTAACGCCATTCAATAAATTCGGCGCCCGCATGGCGCTGCAGAATGGCGTTAGCCGGCGCAAAACTTTTTGACGCTAAACTGCGTTAGCGCAGTTTAGCGTCAAAAAGTATAAATATGGGCCTAAGTACTCCGTTAGTGCTATGATGTATTACTGCATCATTTGAGTTTGATGGTATGTTCTGGAATTCTTTGGTAGCGACAGTTGCCAGGAGTTGTGCAGCCTGTTCAATTTCTCTGGGGTTGTGAATCTGTTCTGAGAATTAGGGCCCATATTTATACTCAGTTTGCACTGAATTTGCATCATTTGTATGCAAATTTGGCGCAAAACTAACTCCATATTTATATTTTGATGGTAGACACATTTAACGTCAAAATATTGGAGTTTGAACCATTTTTTAGATGTGTGAACCTACGTTGTGTCAATGAGATGCAAAATAAGCGTTCCCATCTAAAAAATGGTGCTAACCCCATAGCTCCATATTTATCCTCCTGTAATAAAATGACGCACAGGTGGGAAGAGGGGCTAAATAATTGTGCAAAGCTTGCTTTGAACCATTATTGAACACTTGGGTCAGACCAGGCATTAGGGGACCCGTGGACCCTTTTTCATGGTTAAACACCATGGAATAGGTTCACAGGTGCCCTCCTCAAGCCCCAGAAACACCCCCACCCACAACAGAGGGACACAGTAGCGTAAGTATAGGTAAGTATTTTTTTTTTTTTAATTAATATGCCATCGGGGGCCAGATGTGGGGCCCCCTGAATGGCACAGGGTGCAATGTCCATGCTCAGGGGACCCTTGTCCCCTGTACTGGCCATTGGGGTGGTGGGCATGATTCCTGTCTGTTCTAAGACCGGAGTCATGTGGTATGGATGGTTTTGCATCAGAAAATGATGGAAGGCTGGTTAGAGGCTCTTTCTTTGCATCTAACTAGCCTAACTTCATTTTTTGGTGCAAAACCCCCTTCTCCCATACCGCCACCCCCACCTGGCTAACGTAATTTTTTTTATTTTTTATGCTAGCCCACCCTTTGCACCGGATTGCACCATTCAATAAATTTGGTGCCCGGCTGGCATCCTGGAACGGTGCAAGCTGGTATTATTTGTTCTTGTATGATGTTCTTCTACACAAGGCGCAAGTGTGCCAGCTGTTGATATGTATTCTCCCATGTAGAGGGAGTTCTCCTCTTTGTTTGGCCTAATAATGGAGTTTCAAATTAAAATCATGGTTTTTGGTGTGGCTGTCAAATAAGATCTTTATATTGGGCGTTTCAGACTTTTGGACACCTTCATGTATTTTTGTAGTGAGAGTCATCTTTTACTAGCGCTCTTTGCCTTGAGCATGTGTTAAAATTTCTCCGTCCACTGTCTTCAGATCAAATGCAAAGATGATAAGCTAATTCTCTATGAACAGTCAGAATTTCGAGTAGCACTTTAAGAATAAGGACATTTTTTTAGACTGAAACAGTGTATTCCATCACATTGTCTATATTGCAAGTACATATAGGGCATGTCAGTTTTATTAAGTTTGTTCAGTAAGATATATAGCATCTATGTTGTCTAAAATTTCACATTTTAAAGGTTCTGATATCCGTCTATTGAAAGGTCATATATACATTCAACATGTTTTATTTATTTGGCAATCCTCTTAGTTCTGTGTAAGGAAATTTAACCAATTGTGTTCCCTAGACCTACAGTTACACATATGTCATAGCCTGCACTGCACCAGTCACAGTCATAATTTTTTCTGAGGGTCTTCATTTTACTATACATTTAGAATGGTTCCTCACTATAGCTCTTCTTTTCTATATTTTCCTCTTCAGGCTGGTCTACTATATTCTATCATATCCTTTATTCCATAGCCTGTGTGGCAGATTGTAAGAGCCCCTAGTTCCAGCTGAGCACCTCCATAGCATAATTTTTCTTTTTACGATAAGGTGGTGCTAAAGTTGCTTTTCACACGTGCCATATTTACAAAGTGGCGCAATGCATGCATTGCTCCACTTTGTAATCATTGCGCCAGACATAATGTATGAAAGGGGGCGTTCCCCCATTAGGGGGGCAGAAAAAATGGTGCAAGGAAAACTAAGAAATTTCCATGAGCCATTTCTTTCGGCACTTTAAATGCCTGCTCAGAGAAGGTATTAAAAGGGGGCTCCATTATTCATAATAGGCCCCTATGTACTCTGCAGCAGTAGTGGCAACTTGTGGGTGCTACTCCTGCAGAGTACATCAATAGCGTAAAAACATTTGCCCTTACCCTGCGTCATGGTGCACCATATTTTAAATACAGCTCACACATGGTGGTGGTAGTGGGGGCACTAAAGGGTGCAAGCAAAGTGAGCTGTTCTGTGTTCAGCGCCACTTTTCATAAATATGCCCCTATGTTTCTAAAAATATTGTCCACACTACCTTACGTTAATCCTATTTGGTCCATTTCATGGTATACAGTTTTAGACCAATTAAGTTGTTGGATTTTCTAACCTTGTTCTCCTGCTTTAGTCATGCATACATCTTGTGCCACTGTTGTATGGAGATATAGTCAGAATTGAAGAATTACAGATAGCATGCCACTCTGGCCACCCAGTTCTCAAATCTCAGCTACTCAGTTTCCTTTGATTGTAATTTTACATGACTCACCACTGCCACAAGGTTAGTTTACATGCAGTAATTTCAGATTTTTTAAAAAAATTTGGCTACATTCTCTGTATTGAAATTGTAAAGAGAATGTCCTATTACTTACCAGTAATCCTAATAAATCCTGGTCCTGTAGTCCTTGTGCCATTCATTATTAATGGAGATAATTACTATCTCCATGACAGAAAAATGAAAACCTGCCCCACCCCCTCCCATTAGGTGTACTTAATAAGTGTTTACCCAGCATTCGTTCTGAGCTACCAATCACCAGAAATGAAGGCCAGCAGTTCGGTAGGGATAGCGGGGAGTAATTAATGGAACGAGGACTACAGGACCAGGAGTAATGAAGATTATGGATAAGTAATGGCACATTACCCCCAGGTCTTCCAAGTCCTCGTCCCATCCATTACTACTGGAGAATATGAAAGCCAGAAAACCCGACCTTCGTAGACAAGAGAAGAAGACATTACAAAAAGATACAACACTGTACAGAAACACCAAAAATTGATTTATTCACACAAACCAAGACTTAACAGAACCAATCAGGAGCTCATGGCCTGCAACACTCCCAACCCAAAATGTGTCTTATTCCCCATGTTACACCTGTCAGCCTTAGAGCGGTCTTCCCCCAAAATGTTTTCCTGCTTGCCTCTACCTTTTGTGGAGTTTTGTTCTGTTGGCGTTAGGACTCTGCGCATTTTACCACTGCTAACCAGTGCAAAAGTGCATGTGTTCACTCCCCTAAACATGGAGTCATTGGCATACACTTGATTAGCATATTTAGTTTACATGCATGCTCCTTGTAGAATGGCATACTATATACCCAGGGCCTGTTAATTAAATGCTACTACTAGGCCTACAGCACTTATCGTGCCACCCACTAATGTACCTTAAAACGTGTCCCAGTCCTACCATAGCAGCATAAAGGCAGTGTCCCACTGCCATGTGAACTTGGCATTTAAAGACCCTTGCCAAGACTTAAACTACCCTTCTTTTACATGTAAGTCACCCCTAAGGTAGGTCTTAGGTAGCCCATAGGGCACAGTGCTGTGTAATTAAAAGGTAGTACAAGTAACTTTTAGGTTTACAATCCTAGTAGTAGCAAACTCATAAATTTGTTTTCTCACTACTTAGAGGCCTACCCCTCCGATAGGATAACATTGGGGATTCCTTATTACATTTAATAAGCTGCATTTCCTAAACTAGAGGTGGTAGATATGCTGTGTTTGGTTTCTATGAACTTGTAATGGTAAACCCTCTTCAATAGTAAAATCTGATTTAGAAAGTTGGCCTTTTTCTGCCCTTAGCCCTCCAAGCCTGCAGTCTGCCTTTGGTCACATGACTGGGTGTAACTAACAGTTGAAACTTTGTGAATTTTTTCCACACAGTCACACAATAGTTGCAGCTAAATAGGCTGGGCTCTTTCCACCACAAAATAGGTTTAATGAACCTGTATTGTCAGTGCAGCAAGCTAGGAACCAGGGCAGGGGAGGCAGGACATTCTTGGACATTTAGAGAACCCTTCTGCAAACTTCACTCAGGTTCTAGGAGCAGGGCACCAGGGTACAACAATAGGGATCTCGGACCTGCTCCTCAGTTCAGTACTGGACCTGTAGAAGGACTCTCTGAAGACTGCCTGCTGTGTTGACATGCAATACATTCTACCAGATTGCTGATGAACCAGGAAAGGCTGCTTTGTTGCCTGGAACCTACCTTGAATCTTCAGCGGCCAGCCCTGCTGTGGAGCCCTCCATTTTCACCTGCACCCCAAAATTAGTTGGGGATTTTATCGTGTTATGTGTTCACTGTGTTGCTGTCTGTGTCCTGCATAAATACTTAACACATTACCTCCAAGTTTAAACGGACTGATTTTTGTGCCAATCTACCGAGGGGTAAGCACAGGTTAAATGAATGACTTTTAATGTTTCAGGACTGTGGGTGTTGCCTGACCAGGGCTTACACCCCATCAACTAACAACCTAAATTCTCACACTCCAACGCATACTGGGGACAATAATGATTGACAAAAGTATTGGAAGCTGTCCAGGTAACCACCTGGCAAACCTCAGAAGTGGACACCCCCCTTCAACTCAGTCTAGGAAGCTGCCAACCCCCATGCATCCTGTCATTTCTTCCCTGCAGGAGGATTAGCCCTGGTCAAAGTCTAAGCCTAATAAATCAATTGCTTGATAGATCTGCTAATGGACAATGATGAAGCCTTATCCCCCCCGGAGGAGACCCAAAAGACACAAACAAGGAGCTGGTCGCCTGTAAAGACCTGATCCAATCCAAATACATTTGCAAAACTCTCTTCATGTCCAACAACTCCCAAGCCAAGTTATACTCTCCCCAGACTTAGAAACCAACACAATAGCCACCAAGAAAACTACCTTGAACATGTCAAATTTATGAGCATATTTAAAAGCTCCTAGTGCCACCAAAGTGTCACTTTTCTTGATGCTCCGATGCCGCTATGCCCTGCACCATATTTACAAGGTGGTGTTAATCCACTTTTTGTGGCTTAACACTACCTTGTAAATACAGCCCCTTCGCACAAAGCACTTTGCGTGAAAGGGGCGCGCAATGGGTGTTGCTCTGGACGTGCTACAGCAACAACCATTGCATTTTGATGCTGCCCCAGTTTTATGAGTTTTTGTAAACCTGAGGCAGTGTGAAAATCTAACGCCACCCCAGGGGTGTCGTTAGCATGGCACAACAAGGGAA
This sequence comes from Pleurodeles waltl, assembly GCF_031143425.1. NCBI lineage: Eukaryota > Metazoa > Chordata > Amphibia > Caudata > Salamandridae > Pleurodeles > Pleurodeles waltl. The sequence goes on from NC_090438.1 coordinate 875,652,390, forward strand.
AATACCTTTATTTCTACTCGATTTTTGCTCTTTCTATGTGTGCTGCATTCTGAGAGGGTAAGGCAGGGGTTTCCAGCATTCCATGTGTTCTTTATTTGTCGTGAAGGTAATTATCTCCATTAGTAATGAAAGGAATGAGAACTAGAAGGACCGGAGATAATGTGTCAAAATCACTGGCAACAATGCCAGCTGTTAGTTAAAACTGAATGGAGCAAGACAAACAAAACTGACTGGATTTAAGCCTTGTGTTGTGATAGCATATGAATTGATTTTGAACTATTTTTGTCAACATTTTCTCACACAAAAATGCTACATAATGAACAATCTACACTAAGACAATGGCATTGTGCTACCTGTGTTAGAGGGTACTTTCAAAATAAATTTACACCTGGGGTTATGTTGCGTCCAAATAGAGAGCGTTAATTGATTCATGAGGCTACTTTGGATCAACGAGTAATACATTGCATTGCAACTCTAAAGGAATTGTAGTCACCAGGTTTGGGTTGAGTTTATGCTACAGGAGTAATGCAAAAGTCTGTGAGAAGACGGTGACAAGTCCAACGTTTTCAATATGCATTTAGAGGATTGTACAGCTAAATACCGACCTTCCAAATATCGTGGTACAAGAATATCAAGGATAGAATATGAAGAGACAAAATGGTGAAAGATGAGAGGATATAGGGGAGTTTAATTTATTCCTAACTCGATGTCTATGTACCAAGAACATATATGTATATCTCCATGGTATATATAAGGAGTTAGGTATAAGAAATCTAGATAAACTTATCTATCAATAATGTATTTTCAATATTTTTCCTCGATAGTGTGTCTCATTGATATTCTGGTGTCAATGTTCGGGTTGCACATCCATTAAAGATTGTGATATACCAGTGTCCTGGAAAGGTGGGGTTATAGTTAACGTGTATTAGAATACGTTATGATACACTAGTACCAGCTATGATTGTATATAATGTATGGCAATGTGGCAATGACACTGCTAGACATTATCTTGAATAACTGCAAGGACGCTCGATGAAGATCAATGTCTACCCCATAGAGCAAAGAAAAAAACAGATAGGTCTAGATAACTGTGCTGCTATGCATGAGCTGGTGAAATAAACTCGACATTGTAGTTTAGTGATGCATGCAGCTTTAGACGTTGAATTAAATTTCACTTGGCTTTTTAGCCTGAAGAACTTCTGTGGAAATTAGCATCAATGAAGAAAGTTGTCGAAAATCTGAAATAGAATATCATTCAAAACGTGCCAAAGTGACGCTCCTCTGACGCTAGGGTCCTATAAATACGCCCCCCAGTTTTATATTATAAAAAATCGAATGATTTCAGTTTTACTTGTAAATCATATTTTAATAAATGCTGAACATTCTGGATATCGAGTTCACCTAAACTGCACATATAAGGTACTTCTGCTTCCATTGTCTGACACAAAATCTCCTCGGTTTATCACAACATAAGTGAACAGAGTGCATTCAGATATTGGGTTCAGTGTCGTTCAGATTGGCGATTTCACAGTTATATATTTTATCACTTAGCGAAGCAGCTTTACTGAAATGTCTGACAGAGTGCTCATCCATTGTACCACTTGATCTGATAATGGTGCAATAATTCAAGAGAACAGAATAAATGACATCATTCTGACATATGTCAAGTGCCTCTCAAGCTGTGCGCATCTTCTCCACATAAAGGCACTTTTTGACTGTATTATTAACCTCAATGAAGGTCTGTTTAATAATACTGCCGTTTAAGAGCTGACTGAAGAAATTGTACTCCCCTTAAAGGAGTCACCAGAGTGTTTTTCATCAAAACACTAGAAGAACCCACAGAGAGAAATCTGGTGCTTCAGAACGGGTGACATACAAATGTTACTAAAAGCTGCTGTTTAGCTACTTTCCGTTAAGGCAAATGTAGCATGGCCTAAGTCCGATATGGAATCTGTTCCATTCTGGGCTGCCATATTTGTATGTCCCCAATGCCTGTATGATCTTTTCCAGAAGTACTTTGCATACTTGGTCTACTAAGCCAACACCTATCATGGGAATGACAATTCTATAAACTATAGAATGTAAAACAGCTTTTTGCTAGATAGTAGTGATCAGTTGAAGGTGTCTCACATGACTTGACCACAAATAGTTGCATTGCTGAAAGTAATATCATTTTAGTGTAAAAGGGGTGCTGATCCTTGCTAGGAATTAACCACTTCACACTGGCAATCATATATGAGAATACTACATCCACATCACTGAGAGGCACACGTACATGGTTAGCAGGTTATTGTGTGTCACTCAGACCCATAAACATTTCTCATTTGAGATCCTTTGCTTATGAACAACTGGCATAACAGAAGTGAAACAGGAATAAAACTCTCATAGTTTTGTTGTTTTGTGGTTTAACACTCTTATAGGGCACTCACTCTACTGCTCTGTGCCATATACTGATATCCCAATACTCACAGAATAAAATAAGAAGGTAATTTCTTTGCAAGCTAAAATTAATTTGAAAGAACTGTGACACATACAAGTTACAGACTAAACCCAAATGTGATATCTTGGGGAATTTAACATCATCTACAGAATGCTTTGTGTAACATGAAGGTCAGGTTCCCTGAATATGTGAGGGGTTGGACTCGAGCTTCTGTTGTGTAATGTGATGAAGTCTCTAGGTCAGACCTACTTTTAGTTTATCACTAATTACCACTTTAGTTGGGCTCATGACAGCCATGTGCAGTAAACTCACACTTCCTCATGCCTGTATTATGGGTGTTCTAGTTTGGAGACAGATCCTGCTCTGCCTGCTGTGAAAGACATCACATAAAATCTGTGTCTGGAGAACAGCCTGAGAAAAACAGTGGAAAGGAGCACCACCGCGGTTTTGAAGTTTGAGGTGATCGTTCCACATCCTTTGTGTAGCAAATGTTTACAAAAGTGAGAGCACAAACATCCGGCATGCTTCCAGTTCCAATGCCCTTCAAGACAAAGTAAGGGAGTGCTCTACAGAGTCCTTGAAGGACTGCTGTATGACCAGGGCAGGTGTCTGTTTGGCAATCAGTGTCACACGTGAGAGAATATTATGTGAAGTGTGTGCTTTTTACTGACGAAGCTGAGGGTCACCTGAGTACCTAGAGGCCTGCCTACTGAGAGGGAGAGAGTCTTGCTGGCCCTGTAGGGGGAGACACTATCCAGGTGCAGAAGGTCTGGGGCTGTGAGAAATCTAAAGGAAAGAAACTCCTGTGAATGGCCTAGGTTGAACATATGATTTGGATACTTACACTGGTCACTCATACCTAGTTCCTGGTGGGCACTATTCTGCATAGCCACCTATTCGTCCTGACTGGGGATGCAATTGCTGAAGGATGACATCATATAAGTCAGGATTGCAACTACCTAATTTGCCAAATAAGGGCTGCAAAGGCCAAACAACAACCTCAGTGGAATTGGGGCTGCAAGCAAGTAATTGGCCTGATTGCTTACTGATTGTATAGCCTACATGGGTTGCAATAGCCTCATTAGCTCGGTTGAGTTGTCACTGTGGTGCAGTGACATCAGCCCATCCAGTGCTACAACTATCTGCTTGGCCGGGCAAGGCATGCAACTGATAACATTGGCCTGCTCAAGGCTGCACCGGCTGTGAAAGGGCATTGGCCTGTTACAGGCAGCTTCTATGTCCCACACACTTGGGCTGCTGTAAAATATAGTGCTGGCCACACAGACACGCAGCTGCTACTGGGTTATATAGTGCCTCACAGGTTGTTTTAGCTCACCTCAGTTCACTCGTTAGAAGGACTCCAAATCTTTGGATACTCTTCAGAGAGAGAGCACCACCAACCTCTGCATATGATCTCTGGGGGTCATTAGAGACTGTAATTATGCCTCATTGACGTCTTTGAGTACTACGGTAAAGCGGCCATTGGGGGCCACCCAAGAGGGGTTAAGCACAGGAGGGAGAATGGGCGGATGTAGCTGCACAAAAAAAGGAAGGCGTCATCATGATGAATGACTTGTTCCTTAAACTGATTTGTGTATTATTTAGTGTTACTATGTGGTTAACTGTACTATCCATTTCTTGGAAGTTAAGTGATGGGCTGGGCATTGAAATTATTGTTTATGTCGTTTGATTGCTGAGCTCTATGGTCATGGACTACAACAAGGCATCCCTTAGAAGCCTGTAACTGTTTGTCCTCGCTACCTGCAGAATCAATAGAGGAAAGGGTTGCACTTGGTCTAGTTTGCAAAACTATAGTTGTACAGACCCCAGCACAACAGTGACAAAGAGCGCAACCAACACAGTTGGAGCACTGTAACAGCTGAGTTATGTTGGGTGAATTACGTTTTTACCCGGTGTCTCCATTGCGGCATTACTCTAAAATGGGAGCAATTACACATTCACTTATTTTCGGCGTAACATCAATAATAGATGGTCTGGAATACGACTTTGCTGCCTTTTTTGCTTCTTATATCACTCATCTGCAGATAGACAAAGCTCTCCTCTCCATACTCACTACAGTAAATGAAACAATGTCACAGGATTTCACACGTCTTGGGAAAGGCACTTCTGTATTCTGAGAAAACATGACCATTGATGTTTATTAATCCCTAGGTGAACAGCTGTATTTGACATAGGCCAGTAAATGAAGATCCATTTAGAAAACAGGCCAGACAGCCCAGGTTATGACTGATTAACACAGCACGTTACCTAAATCGCATTATGTGTAGATGGTCATTCCAAAAGAGCATCTATTCATGGCCTATACTTTTCAGTGTGTGCATCCATTCTAACTGGACATGTATTCTTCGAAGAAGCAAAAAACTGAATAATTCATACAAATGATCGCAATAAACTAAAGACATACTACTGTTTTACAAACTAAACCGATGATTGTTGACAGTAAAATACCCTGAACTTTTCTGTTTTGCCTACTCAGAAAAACTGCTAACCAATGCCTTATTTTCTGACATTCTGGATGTGCTTCTAGCTTATATTTTACTTTTGTGTGTTCAACTTTTCAGTTCCTTTCAAGATACGTCAAATGGCCCTTTAGTAAATCAAACTGTTGATGTAACTTTTCAGTACATTTGTGATTAAAATATGCTTCATGAAGCTATTTCTGGTGTGATCTTGACTGCAGTCCTATAATACACATCATTTGATTATTGAGACCTGCACGTTACAAACAGGCAACAATAGATGCATTAACCCACTCAGCTACAACCTGTAAAAAGATCACGCACTGTGGAAAAACATTCTGCACTGGTGCATTAGTTCTTACCTCTCGTAGCCATCAGCTGATTTCATTCAAGTACAAACAGCAACTCCTAGCAGGAGGAGGAGGAAGAGTAGGAAGAAGGTCACAGATGACACGACTGCGGATCTGCCCCTTATTTATCTAATCTTTCTAGATAGCCACCCTCTCTCATGGAAGCAACATAACGACACCTTGCCTGGCGTTACCTATGCTTGTAGGCAGTCTAAAGCAAGCATTGGCAAAGGCAAAATAATGATTGTCTATGCCTGGGGCAGGTAGGGGAGCACCGAAAGCAAAAAAGATGGGGGGTGAGAATGACGGATGGCTGCGGGGGAAGGTGGGGGGAGGGGGCTGGCTTCCTACGTTTTAGGTAGACCATTTTTGCGAAATGCCATGGGGATGATACCAAGGAGGGTGGACATCCCTATTGCCTAAAACCAGATCAGTCGCAGTAGCCACTGGACGAAATGGCCTGCAAAAAGCCATTTTTTCTGTATACACCTGTATGCATTTCTATGTGTGTTATGTTGTGTGTGCTGTTCGATAACATGAGCTCTCGCACCACATCTAAAGATATCTGTAGGCGAGATCTTTAAAAAAGCAACAAGACACAATTAGACTAGACACTGCTTAATTCTGACCAAGGAAACGGAACCATTTAGATGGAGAAGGATTAGAAACAAGCGAGAGAAAGCAGAAACGTAGCAGAGAAATAGGTCTTATCAGAATGCTAACAGATTGCTAAATGCTGAAGTGAGTTGGTCGATCTTTTAAATTACTTAGGGCAAGATTTACAAGAAAGTGGCACATCAGCATCGATGTGCCACTTTTCCTGCGCCCCCTACAGGCACCTAACGACACTCTGGATGAGCTGTATTTACAATATGGTGCACCACTGCGCCTGTTAGGACAATAGCATCAACATTTTTCAATCTATTGTGGCACTTTGCTACACTTGCATAAAAATTGTTGACGCTAGTGCAGCAAAGTACACAGAGGCCCATTGAGTTCAATGGGTGCGTCCATTTAACGCCTGCTTTGAGCAGGTATTAAAAATATCACCAAAAATGGGGCTGTGAAATACTGTAGATTTCACTGTGCCATTTTTGCGGGCATCCTAATGGCAGAACACTCCCCTTCCATACATTATGCCTGGCGCAGGCATAATGTGGTGCAAAGGGGAGCAAAGTGAGCATTGCATGCATTGCGCCACTTTGGAAATTGGGTGCTTCAGAAATTGCCTTGTTGAGCCACATTAGCGTAAAAAACAAATGACGCTAATGTGGCGCAAGTAGACGCAAGGGACTTGTAAATCTGGCCACTAGAATTAAAATAGAGAACAATTTAATAAAGAATGTTCTAACAGGTAAGGTGCCTTTCTCTTTTGAAACGTATATGAAGGAGTTTTTCTTAAAAAGGCAGAAAAAACACAGCAACCCATATTATGGGGAATTGGAGTAGGGCAGCACTGCAAGCTTTCTTACTGTGCTGCCGTATGTCAATGTGAAAGGGTAAGTGTTAGAAATGGGGTCTTTGGTTGGCCATCAGGTTACCCCCTGTCCAAGCAAGGACCCTCACTCTAGTCAGGGTAAAGGAGAATCACACTCAGTTAATTCCCACGTACACCCTTGGCAGCTTGGCACAAGCAGGCAGGCTTACCTTCAGAAGCAATGTGTAAAGTATTTGTACCAACACACACAGTAATACAGTGAAAACACTACAAAATGGACACCACACCAGTTTAGGAAAATAGGTCATATTTATCTAAATCAAACAAGACCGAGACGACAAAAATCCAACACACACAAGTTAAAATAATAATTTTCAAAAGAATGAGAGTCTTACTCCATAGAAAACAGTGGAAACAATGATTTTGCACAAAGTACCTGGTTAGTGTCAAAAATAAAGCTACACGGGCAACCGTACATTGGAAAAAGCAAATAATGCTGCACGGGCAAGCGTGCATCGGAAAATGCAGCAATGTGTCAATTCCATCCTCCAAGGGAGGCCATGCATCATTTCTTCTCCAGTCGGGTCGGCGATGCGTCATTTTTATCCCTCACAAGAGAGCAGTGTGTCGATTTCTGGAGAGGGCACCTCGAATCCATGCAGAGTCGGGTTGACTTTGACATCCAGAGATGATGCATGGAAAATCCTGTTGCACCGTGTTAGAAAACCTCGCTGCATGGGGTTTGCATCATTATCAGCAGTCGCAAGCGGTTGTTGCTTATTGTTTCTCCATCCACGAGGCGTCGATCTCCCAGGCACGATGCAGGCGGAGCATCGATTTTTGCTGAAGGCCGGCGGTACGTCGTTTATCAGCCATGTTGTAGATGGTGCATCGAAAACTTACCCACACGGCATTCTGTGTGTGGATTTTTAGATCTTGTCTGCCAACTTCACCTTTCAAGTGCCTTGGGACTGGATAGGGCACCCCTTTGCAGGGCAGGAGTCTCAGCAGAGAGTCCAGGTGCTGGCAGAAAAAGTATTTGATGGCCCTGAGACTTCAAAACAGGAGGTAAGCTCAATTCAAGCCCTTGAAGATTCTTCATAAACAGGAATGCACAACAAAGTCAAGTGTTTGTCCTCTTTCACAGGCAGAAGCAGCAATTACAGGATAGCCGAACAAAGCAGAGTCTCAGGCAGGGGCAACACTTCTCCTAAGCTCTTCAGCTCTTCATCTTGGCAGAGGTTCCTCCTGGTTCCAGAAGTGATCTAATTTTCAGGGGTTTTGGGTCCAATGCTTATACCCCTTTCTGCCTTTGAAGCAGGCCTACTTCAAAGGAAAGTCTCTGTTGTTCACACTTTAATAATGGTTAATGGCAGCCCCAATGTTAAACTATGAGAGAAATAGGCCTTGCCACAGTGAGGATTGAATTTAGCAGTACTTCACTGTTAGGACATGTGACACACATCAGTACATGTCCCACCTTTAACATACACTGCACCCTGCCTATGGGGCTACAAAGGGCCTACATTAGGAGTGCCTTACATGTTTGAAAAGGGAATGTTTAGGGTGGCAAGTGGGTACACTTGCCAAATCAAACTGCTAGTTTAAAACTGCAAACACAGACACTGCAGGGGCAGGTCTAAGCCATGTTTACAGGGCTACTGATTTGGGTGGGACAACCAGTGCTGCAGGCCCACTAGTAGCTTTTGATTTACAGGCCCTGGGTACCTCTAGTGCAATTTACTAGGGACGTACTAGTAAATCAAATAATCTAATCATGGATAAGCCAATTATACATACATTTTGCATAGGAGCACTTGCACTTTAGCACTGGTTAGCAGTGGTAAAGTGCCCAGAGTATCAAAAACAGCAAAAACAGAGTCCAGCACACATCAATAACCTGGGAAGCAGAGGCAAAATGTTAGGGGGGACTCCACCAAGGTGCCAAGTCTAACACATGGCCTCCAGTTGAAATTGGGGTGAAATTACCCAACCTCATGGAAGTTCTTATCACTAAGGCAGAAGAATCTGGACAGACCATCACCCTTGGCATGTTCTATACCAGGGTGGTATTCCACCGTAAAGTCCATCCCCTTTATGGAAATGGACCACCTCAACAGTTTTGGATTCTCACCCCCCATCTGCATTAAGTCTCTGGGTCTGAACATAGAGTTGAGTCCCAAACAAGTAGGGTTTTAGCTTCTTCAGTGCCCAGACCACAGCAAAAGTTTCACATTCAATTGCACTCCACCTACGTTCCCTGGGAAGTAACCTTGTGCTAATGAAGGCTACAGGTTTTGATCTATGCCCTCTTTATTTAGCTGTGATAACACTGCTCATGTACCTTGCTCTGAAACATTAATTTGCATAACAAACTCCTTGGAGAAATAAGGTGCCTTCAGCACAGGGGCTGTGAACATGGCTGCCTTCAGGGCATCAAAAGCTGTCTGGCAAGATCACCTTCCTTGGTTGCTTCTTGGAAGTCAACTCATTCAAGGGGGCAACAATGGTGCCATATCCCCTGACAATACCTCTGTAATAGCCAGTGAGGCCCAAAACGTCCCACACCTCAGTCTGGGTCTTGGGAGGCTTCCAAGCCAGAATGGTGTGATTTCTTTGCTGCAGGGGTGCCACCTGACCACTCCCTACCTGGTGCCCCAAATACACCACTGAACCCTGCACAATCTGGCAGTTCCTGGCCTTAATAGTAAGACCTGCCTTTTGCAGGGCCTCCAACATTCTGCAGAGGTGCTGCAAGTGTTCCTTCCAAGTGGAACTGAACCCTGCAATGTCATCCTGGTACGCTGCACTGAAATCATCCAGCCCAGTCAACATCTGGTTGACCAGCCTCTGAAAGGTGGCAGGGACTATTTTCATCCCAAATGGCATCACTTTAAACTGGAAGTGCCCATCTAGGGTAGAACATACTGACCTCTCCTTGGCCGTCTCAGTTAAGGTAATCTGCCAATACCCAGATGTCAAGTCAAAGGTGCTATGGTATAGGGCAGCTCCCAACTGATCGATGAGCTCATCAGCTCAGGGGTGCATTTCACATCAGTCTTAGTGACCGAATTGAGACCACGGTAGTCCACACAGAATCGGAGTTCTTCGGGAACAAGACCACAGGGCTGGCCCAAGGACTAATAGAAAACTCAATTACCCCTAGGGTTAACATCTTTGATACTTCATCTTTGATGCTAACCCTGACCTTATCAGTCACCCTGTAAACCTTCTGTTTAACACTTGGACTATCCCCAGTGTGCACATCATGTGTACACAAGTGTGTGACCCATGGGATCAAGGATAACAGGGAGGCAAACTGACCCAACACCTGGCAATAGTCCCTCTGTTGTTCTGAGGTCAGTGGAGGGAGGTTCACTCCCTCCACGCACCCATTTTTCTCTCCAGAAGACAGGAAGTCAGGAAGAGGCTCATTCTCTTCCTCCACCCCATCATCTGTTGCTAAGAGCATGAAAAATTCAGTCTGCTCAAAGTGTGGCTGGAGGTGGTTCACATGCCGGACCCTCAAGGGGTTCTTGGGAATCTGCAGGTCCACCAGGAAGGTGACTTCGTTCTTGCGCTCCACTACCTCAAATGGCCCAGTCCACTTGTCCTGGTGAGTCATGGGCTCCACTGGCACCATCACCCACACTTTCTGTCCAGGTTGAAACTCGACCAGAGGGGCCTTCTGGTCATACCACCACTTCATGTCTTCTTGGCTTGCTTCTAGGTTCTCTTGTGCAAGACCTCTGAAGCGGGCAGTCTGGTTACTAAAAGCCAGCATGTAACTGAATACATCCTGGGGAGGTTTACTGGGGGCTTTCTCTAAGCCCTCCTTCACAAGACTCAAAGATCCCCTGACAGGGTGGCCATAGAGTAACTCAAAAGGACTAAATCCAAGTACTTTTTGAGACACCTCCCTGTAGGCAAACAGAAGCCATGGTAAGAGAACGTCACACTTAACCTCAAGGGCTCTGAAAGGCCCATAACCATGCCTTTCAAGGTGCAGTTGAACCATTCAACCAGACCATTGCTTTGGAGTGGTAAGGAGTGGTGAACTTATATGTTACACCACACTCCTGCCACAGAGACTTCATATAAGTAGATATGAAGTTGGTACCCCTATCAGATACCACTTCCTTGGGGAACCCAATGTGGGTAAAAACCCCATCAATGCACGTCCGACCACAGGGAAAGTGATTGACCTCAGCAGAATGGCTTCTGAGTATGGGTGGCATGGTGCACTAAGACCAGGACAAACCTGCTGTCCCATGGCTGTCTTGGGATCCACAAGCCCCACAATGTCAATACCAACACTTTCAAAGTTGGTACTAACCACTGGAAAAGGTTAGAGGGGACCCTTGCATTTCCCACCACTCTTGTCACTTGCCTGACAAGTCTGGCAGGACCTACAATTTGCATCTGAGTGTCTGTGAATCTGGGTCAAATGTGAAGTGGGTGACAAGCCTGTCAAAGGTCTTGTCTTGCCTCAGATGTCCAACTAAAGGAACATCATGAGACAGACACAGTAGGAACCAGTGGGGAACCACCAGCACACAGACTGACCCAGGCTCAGCAACCTTACGCTCACTCTACAGGAGGCTGTCCTCCCAATATATCAGATGAGATCCTGGCTTCTTGCCAGCAGCCTGGTCTGCAGCCTGCTCCCACAAACCCTCCAGATTAGGGCATACTTTCTGTGCTTCACAGAAGGCCTCCCTGGTGGGTCCCACTTCCTGCTGCCAGTGTGAAAGCTCAGGGACTTCCCCCATCTCAGCCACATATTCCCCTGTAGGCTCTGGGGCATCACCCTCGGGTTCAGCCTCCACCCTGACCATGTGAACTTCTAGGGACAGTTTCCCGTGCCCCTTGCTCTTCCTCCTACTGGCAATCCCCTGGGCACTGTTTCAGGCTCCAGGGGCTTCTGACCACCTTGATGGGCTGCCATTGACTGGGAATATATATGCAAACCCACCCAGGCAAACCCAACATCTCCAAGTGTGACCTGTGTTCTACTGCCTTCCAAGGGGAATCCTTCAGGCCATTGCTAAGCAAACAATCCACAGGTGTGGTTGGACTCACAGCTACTTTCAAGGGACCTGGGACCCCCCCATTCAAAGGGAACCTGCACCACTCTGCACAGGCTCTCCTACTTGTCCACTACAACTACTTGGTGAAGTACACAGGGATCTATCTGCTCTTCAGATACCAGGTGACTCCTCACTGTAGTCACACTGGCTCCTGTTTCTGTCAAAGCATCTACCCTCTCTCCATTAATGGTCACCCACTGCCTGTACTTCTTAGTGTTCACAGGCACTAGGGTTCTCTGGACCATCTCACTGTGACCTAGTGAGACAAGGGTCATCTCAGCTGGTTCCCACCCACCTGGAACCAAATCCTCCCCATGCGCTACACTGGCTCAACCCTGTGACTGAGCACCAGTGGGTGCCGGTGTACCCTTGGGACATTTGGGGTCCTCCACACATGACCCATCTGGTCACATGCAAGCACTTGCTAGGACACCCCCGCAGATTCCCTTTGGCGAAGCATGGCTTCTTCTAACTGGGGGGGGGCTGGGAATCTTTACCCTGGGAACTAGGTTGGGGCCCTTTAGAGAACTCACCCTGTTCACTCTTAACTCCCTTTCTTCTGAGAGGGACCCTGCCCACCCTTGGCGTGGTCTCCTCCATACCTCTTCTGGACCCTGGTGCTCTCCTAACGGTCAGCTTCCTGCGCAAGCTTGCTGGAGTCAGTCAGCTTGCTCTCAATCAGGTGCTGGCACAGCTCTGGAAAACAAAGACAGTACAAGTGCCCCTAAGCAAATAAATTCCAAAGTCCCTCATACATTGTTACCTTACTGCCCTTCACCTAACCATCCTGTGACCTGTAAAAGGAATCTACACACTTCAACCAAGTTTGGGACTGTTTCTTTTTGTAGGACCTAAACTTCTCCTTATACTGCTCAGGGGGCAGACCATATCTTGTGGGTAGTGCATCCTTCATTATGGGGTAAGTGAGTCATTGAGGATCCACTAATGATGTCAGAGTATCCCTCCCTTCCACCTCAAAGTGCTTCCACAGACCCACCCCCAATGTGCCTCAGGGACAAGGTTCATATGGAGAGCAGACTCATACCCCTTAAACCACAAGTATATGCCACCCTCCCTTTTATAGTCCTTTACTAAGTCCTTTGGCATGTGTACCCTTCTCTCAGGCTGCACTGAGGTACTGCTGCCACCGTCCCTACTGGACTGGCTCCTCTGATCCAGCTCCCTCAAGCTGGATCCCATGAGCCAACAGTAACCTTTTCTCTTCAATGGCCAGTATCCTCTTTTCCATCTCCCTTTGCATCCTAAACTTCTCTAATTCCAACTTCAGAGCCTTCTCCGCCTGTCTGTCCTGTAACTCTTCAGGGGTCAGACCCTTGGATGATACTCTACTACCTGCCCTGGAGACCCTCCCCCATGAATAACAGGTCTACCCATTATATCTTTGTCTATACTCTGCACCTCCTCATCCTCATCCTCTGTGTACCCCGCATTTGTCTTGACTGTCACCCAGGCCCTCAGTGCCTTTTGTAGCCTCTCCTACCTGGTGGAGTTCCTAATACGACAGGCAAGATCCTTACAGAACTGTTTCAACTGAGCAACTGTGTAACTCTCCAGGTTCCCTAATTCAAAAACAGCTCCGGCTGGTGCATCTCCAGATTGAGACATAATGGCAAATCAAAAGTGGAAGGCAGAAAAAGAGTTCCCAATGAAAAGTTCAAGAATCAATAAAGAAGATCAGCAAAAATATGGAAACAAGAAACAAAGTCCAAAGAGAGCAAAAGCAAAACAAGTAGTATGTGGTCATGTAATGGTCTGCACTGAAAACAGTAGTGTGTACTTAATCATTGTATGTCAAGTACAAATACAAGTCCAATCCTCACTGCTGATCACCAATGTTAGAAATGGGGTCTTTGGTTGGCAGTCAGGTTACCCCTGTCCAAGCAAGGACCCTCTGTATAGTCAGGGTAAAGGAGAATCACACTGAGTTAACCCTCGCTTACCCTCTTGGTAGCTTGGTACGAGCAGGCAGGCTTAAATTCAGGAGCAAAGTGTAAAGTATTTGTACCACCACACAGTAATACAGTGAAACACTACAAAATAGTCACAGCACCAGTTTAGAAAAATAGGTAATATTTATCTAAATCAAACAAGACCATGACGGCACAAATCCAACATACACAAGTTAACATATGAATTTTCAAAAGAATAAGAGTCTTACTCCATAGAAAACAATGTAAACAATGATTTTGCACAAAGCACCTGGTTAGCGTAAAAAATGAAGCCACACCGGCGAGCGTGCATCGGAAAAGGCAGTGATGCATCAATTCCTTCCTCGCAAGGGAGGCCGTGCATAATTTATTTTCCAGTCAGGTTGGTGAAGCGTTATTTTTCTCCCTCGCAAGAGAGCGATGCGTCAATTTCCAGATGGGGCACCTCGAATCCGGCCAGAGTCGGGTTCTCTTTGATGCCCAGGGACAATGGATTTAAAATTCTGTCGAACGGTGCTAGAAAACTGCACTGCGTGGGGTTTGCATTGTTATCAGCAGCTGCAAGCGGGTGTTGCGTGTCATTTCTCCAGCCGTGATGCATTGATCTCCCAGACTCGAATGTTGATTTTAGCCCCAAGGAGGGCGGTTCGTCATTTATCAGCCACATTGCAGATAGTGCACTGAAATGTTCGGCATACAGCTTTCTCTGCATGGATTTTCACCTCTTGTCTGCCATCTTCACCTTTTAAGGGCCCAGGGACTAGATAGGGCACCACTTGGCAGGTCAGGAGTCTCAGCAGAGAGTCCAGGTGCTGGCAGAGGAAGTCTTTGATGGCCTTGCGATTTCAAAAAAGGAGGCAAGTGCAATTCAAGCCCTTCTTCACCATCAGAACAGCCCAACAAAGCACAGGCAGGGGCAGCACTTCTCCTGAGCTCCTCAGTTCTTCTCCATGGCAGAGGTTCTTCTTAGTTCCAGAAGTAATCTAATTTTCAGGGATTTTGGGTTCAATACTTATAGCCCTTTCTGCCTTTGAAGTAGGCCTACTTCAAAGGAAAGTCTCTGTTTTTCACAAGATCCTTCCTTGCCCATGCCAGGCCCCAGAAACACACCAGGGGGTTGGAGATTGCATTGTGTGAGTGCAAGCACACCCTTTCAGGTGTGAGTGACCACTGATCCCTCCCCTCCTAGCACAGATGGCTTATCAGGATATGCAGGCTACACCCCAGCTCCCTTTGTCTCACTGTCTAGCGGAGACGTGCAAACAGCCCAACTGTCAAACTGACCCAGACAGGGAATCCACAAACAGGGAGAGTCACAAAATGGTTTAAGGAAATGCCTACTTTCTAAAACTGACTTCACTCAGAGATGCATTTTTAAATTGTGAGTTCAGAAACCCAAAACACAGTTTTTCTATCTGCTCTCAAGGGGAATCTGCACTCTAATAATGTTTAAAGGCAGCCCCCATTTTAACCTATGAGAGAGTAGCAAACACAGCAAATACAGAGTCCAGCATGCATCAACAACCTGGGAAGCAGAGGCAAAAGGTTAGGGGAGATCACTCCAAGGATGCCAATTCTAACAGCAGAAATGCACTGTATTTATGAAATATGGTGCATCCCTCTCCTTTCCCCCACACTCGTGCACAATTCGCTGCCTATCCCCAATGCAGGCACCTTTCCACCATGGTGCAAGAGTGACTGTGCTGCATGCCTTACTGCACAAAAACAACCCAAGAGGCATTTTCCTCTTTCTATATGTATTGCAGAATGCAGCACACATGGAAAGAGGAGAAAATGAGGTGAAATGAAAATATTTGTCCTCATTACGCCTGCTCTGGGGGTGGCTGAAGGCCTCATAGGTATGGTTGAGAGGCTTGTGCTGCTGGAATATCAAAAAAAGTGACTCTCTGGTGGTGCAATCGTCTCATAAATATGTCCCAACCTTTTTGTAACAAACAATTATCCAAATGCCTGCCAGGCGCTGAAGCGAGGGTGACTGGAACTTTGTGTCGCCCCATGATACCACCCGCATCATCAAAATAACTAGGGGTTTATTTTTGAGAGGTCTGAGCTGCTGTTGTGTCACGTTTTGTGATGCAGCAGTGGCGCAAACTCTCACCCATATCTATGAAGCCACACAAAGCCACTTTGTGAGGGTTTAAATGACCTCATAGATATGGAGTAAGGCAAGGCAGTGCAAGTTGCTGTGTTGCCTTACTCTGCACCAGGGAGGCATTCTATGGGCATCGTGGTGGGTTTTGCAACGCAACACCCAAAGATTTTGACTCTGCCCCAACTTCACAAAATCAAATAGAGCTAGGGAAGGGCCAAAACCTCATGTTTCCCAAGTTGAGGTGTAACGAGGAGAAATATTTTTATTTCTACTAATTTGTTTCCTTTTTCCATGTGTGCTGAATCCTGCAGTACACACAGAAGGAGGAAAATGCATCGTAGGATTGTTTTTGTACAGGAAGGATGGCTAGGAAATTAAGAACTGACATGACACCTATTAAAACTGAATCAGTATTCCTCTCTAGACACCAGCAAACCTGAACTTCCCAAGTTGATTTGAATGGATTGGAAGGATGGATACATTCATAAGCCCCTTCTTAAGGACCTGGGAGATGTCAGGAAGCCCTCAAAGCTTCTACCCAACCAAGACAAGATTGTCCTCTAGAATTAGATAGTGAATATGACCCCTCAGACTCACCAGTAGAAAGGGTAAGAGTGTGGGGACATCTGTTTCCAGGTCTAGGAAAGAAGGGTGCCATGCATGAGCTTTCAGAAGAGGTGCTAAAAAAACAACTTAAGCTTCTTTCTGCCTGCAGATTTGGGCAACACACCTGGTAATCATTACAAAAGTAGGAAATGCATAACGGACCTAATGTGCTCATTCTTGTAGAAAAGCATCCATTGTCAGAGTACATCAATCTGGTGTCCAACTAAAATAGTGCTGTAGCAGACCTGTTAATCGGATCAAAGAGGGTTATCCCAAAGAGGTCCAATATCCTGTTATAACTCTGAAAAGCCTGTGGATAACTGTTGTAATGCTTAAGTGAGTCATACTTGGAACCTTGCCGTCCCTGTGTTCCAGGACTTACTTCTGGAGTTGTGAGACGCTAAGGTTCTGAGAGAAAGGCGGTTGGGGAGAGCTGAAGAGTTGTAAGCTGACGGAGCACGGATCCTATCTTGGGTTGTTTTCCTGCAATAAATCCTCATTTAACTTGCAGTGTTTGTCTTGCCATAACACTGGCGACGATCTACCAACCCTGAACCCACGGACTCGTTGGCCACTTGATTTTTGGATCCGCGTTTCCGCTGATGGTGTTTGAGACTAATTAGTCTACAAACTGAAGATTGCTGGAGGAGTACTTGAGGTACTGTGATTTCAGTCGTATTTTATTTTTTCCTACCTCTTCCCGTGTGGAGACAGCTGTCGAAGCTCGTGCTGTGGCCGTTGTTGTCTATCGTAGCGCGCCCTCTCTCTCATGCACCCTCGCGCCTCCTTGCGCGCATGTTTATTTGTAGAACGGGGCAATCCTGACGTCACGCGTGCCTTGGGAGAGCGGTTCAGGATCTAGACCGCTACTTGCAGAACTTGGCAACCCGTATCTTTGGTGTTTTGTGCAAGCGGTTAAAGATTTCAGGATTGATCTACAGCTAATGAGTTGTGTGTTAAACGTCCAAGCCATAATAGTCTAAATATAATTGTCTTTCTCTCTATCTATCGGTTTCCACAATTTCAACGAAGGAAAAAAAAGGAAAGAGAACTCACATTTTTCTTGTTTTCTTCATTTATTTATTTTTACTTGTGTTTCGATTTAAACTTAATTTTCTTGTGCGCTACTATGGCTACACCTACTATGTCACAACCACCTCCTTTCTGATCTGACAAAGGGGACCCCATTCTTCCATGGAAAAGGTGGAAAAACCTTTTTGATTCTTATTTAATAGCTATTGGTGGAGAAAATTTTTCACCAGCCAGGAAACAAGCGGTTCTTCTACACAACTTGGGAATTGAAGGCAGAAATATATATGACAGTTTGGAACCTTTGGCTATTGGTGGAGCGGATGGTGAACCTAGAGATATTTTTGAGATGTCAGTGGCAATCCTTGCAGCACATTTCAAATCCAAACTTAATGTTGTTTTGGAGAGACATACATTTTTCGCAAGATCTCAAGGTACCACTGAGAGCGTGGGGAATTTCGTAGCTGCCTTACGTACTCTGGCACGCACCTGTGATTTTGGTGAAATCACAGACTCTCTTATTCGCGACCAAATTGTGCGCTGTACCAATAGTAAAAAGGTTCAGGAAAAACTTTTAACGAAAAACCCCGACTTAAGAGAAGCCATTGCCATCGTTGAAGGAATGGAGAGTACTAGCAACTGGATCAAAGAAATGAGTCATACTGAAGGGGACAATATGGCTACTGTGCATTTTCCAAAGGTTCAAGAAGAAGTTTCTAGGGTTAGCAATGACTTTAAAGCACAAGCATCCATTCAAGAGAAGAAAAGAGACATTAAAGGGTTGCGTTGTTATCGTTGTGGTAACGCGGGTTATGCTGCTAACAGTGCCAATTGTTTTGCACGTAACTCCTTATGCAGAAAATGTGGGAGGAAGGGCCACTATGCTAGAGTTTGCAACAACGATAAGAGCAACATTGATTGTGTTACCGATAATATCAATAAGATGGTATTATGTGTGTGTCAAGAGATTGACCATGTTGGGCAGGTTTCGGGCACAATTGATGAGGGTCCCGTGGTCATGCCTGAATGCACTATTAAACTTGATAATAGAACAGTGGTGGTTTTAGCAGACTCTGGTTCTCTCTACACTATGATTGGTGTTAAGAACTGGCAAGCCATTTTTGGGGAGTCTCTGGACTCTCTCATTGAACCCGACATCAACCCGGTCAGCTATGGGGGAACCAGAATAGAGATAGTAGGATATAGAGTTATGAAGATACAATTCCAAGACAGAGTGACCATAGGAAAGGTTTATGTAGCTAAACGCGGTAATAACTTGTTAGGATGGTGACACCAACGAGACATGGGTATTAAATTAGATCCCAATGCAGACAATCAAGTCATGGTGGTAAACATTGAAGATGATACGTTACAGATTTGTAATGAGTTTCCGAGTGTGTTCAGTGATAGTTTAGGGTGTCTAACAAATTTTGAACACAAGATTATCCTAAAAAAAAATGCTGTGCCAATAGTACATAAAGTTAGAAGAGTACCTAAGTTAATGCTAGAACCTCTCAAAGCAGAACTTAATAAGTTACTTGAAGCAGGAGTTATTGAAGAGATAGAGGCCCTCATTCTGACCCTGGCGGTTCTCTACCGCCAGGGCCAACGGGGGCGGGAGCACCGCCGACAGGCCGGCGGTGCTCCCTTGGTCATTCTGACCGCGGCGCTTTGGCCGCGGTCAGAACGGGAAAACCGGCGGTCTCCCGCCGGTTTTCCACTGCCCCTTAGAATCCTCCAAGGCGGCGCAGCTCGCTGCGCCGCCGAGGGGATTCTGACCCCCCATACCGCCATCCTGTTCATGGCGGGAAAGCCGCCATGAACAGGATGGCGGTAGGGGGGGTCGCGGGGCCCCTGGGGGCCCCTGCCGTGCCCATGCCAATGGCATGGGCACGGCAGGGGCCCCCGTAAGAGGGCCCCGCAAAGTATTTCAGTGTCTGCCTTGCAGACACTGAAATACGCGACGGGTGCCACTGCACCCGTCGCACCTTCCCACTCCGCCGGCTCGATTACGAGCCGGCATCCTCGTGGGAAGGGAGTTTTTCCCGGGGCTGGCGGGCGGTCTTTTGGAGACCGCCCGCCAGCCCAGGGAAAAACTCATAATACCCTCCGCGGTCTTCTGACCGCGGAGCGGTATAATGGAGGGCGGGATCCTGGCGAGCGGCCTCCGCCGCCCGCCAGGGTCATAATGAGGCCCAGAGTCTTCAGAGTGGTTGGCCCCTGTTGTTTTGGCACCCAAGGATAATGGGAAACGCATCCGGATGTGTGTGGACCTCAGGGATCTTAACAAATACATTTGGATAGATCGCCAACCCCTACCTAACATTACAGAGGAATTATCAAGTTTAGGTGGGTCTAGAGTTTTTAGTGTATTGGATCTTTCCTCGGCTTACCATCAGATTGTCTTGCACCCCGAGTCCAGGCACCTCACCTCCTTCGTTATACCTTTGGGGGCTTACCAATTCTTGAGGATGCCTTTTGGCCCAGCCTCGGCGGCCGCGTGTTTCCAACGCATCATGAAAAAAATCTTGGGGGAGGTCGCAGGCACGTTGTGTTTCCAGGATGATATTCTAGTTCATGGTAAGACGATAGCTGATCATGACAAGGTATTAAGGGTAGTTTTAAGTAAGTTAGCAGAAGCTGGTTTTACTGTTAAGAAGGAAAAATGTAAGTTCAGAGTCACTTCTGTGTCATACCTGGGACACACCATTTCAAGTGAAGGGATCAGACCCAAGTTGGAACTAGTGGATGCTATAATGCAGGCACCTGAACCTAGAGACAAGGATGACGTGAGGTCATTCCTAGGGTTGGCGGAGTATTATTCTAAATTTATTCCCAATTTTTCTAGCGCGACTCAACCCTTGAGAGCCCTTTTAAAGAAGGGGTGTGAGTTCGTCTGGGGGGAAGAATGTATGACTGCTTTCTCTTTTGTCAAGAACTGTATTGGAGTGATGCCCACCTTAGGACATTTCGATGTAGGTGCGAAAACGTTCTTGTACACTGATGCTAGCATCAAGGGTCTTGGTGCTGTTCTTCTGCAGAGAATTGGCCAGGAGGAGAAGGTAATAGCTTTTGCTTCTCGTTCTCTTAAAGGAGCGGAACAAAACTATTCGGTCATAGAAAGAGAGGCCCTTGCCTGTATGTGGGCGGTTAAACACTTCAGGTTTTATTTGTGGGGCCTACCTTTTGTGGTGAGGACGGATCACAGACCCCTTGTCCAAATCTTTTCTCCTAAGAAAAATGAAGAATTGACCCCGAGAATACGGAGGTGGACGGAAGGATTGTTAGAGTACAATTTTATTGTAGAGTATGTGCCTGGACCGAAGAATGTTGTGGCGGATTTTCTGTCCCGTTTTTCGGTTGACAGAGGTGATGAAGTGGATGATGAGGTCATGGTTGGTTGGGTAAGGGAAACGGCCATCAACGAAGTGGAGTGGAAGTTAGCTGCAGAAAAGGACTTGGACAGACATAAGCTTGGTGAATTTATTATTAGAGGATGGCCAGAGTTTAAGGATATACCTGACTCATTAAAAGGCTATTGGAATGTGAGAAATGAACTTTCCTTAAATGGGAGTGAGTTGTTTAGGGGAAGCAAATTTATTCCTCCCATGGGGCTGAGAAGTAAAATTTTGAATCTGGCTCACGAGGGGCATCTGGGCAGGAGTTTAACTAAATCCAGACTTAGAACTATCTATTGGTGGCCAGGGCTGGATAGTGAAGCTGAAGCTGTTGTGAAAGATTGCTTGAGTTGTGCACATAATGACAAGAGCAAAGTGGTGGCGAGAGCGCCTCTCTCTCCTGTCGAGGTCCCGGATAAACCCTGGGTGAAACTAGGTCTTGATTTCATGGGACCCTTTCATCTGTTACCACCGAATGAACGATATGTCATGCTCATGGTGGATTATGCATCCAAATGGGTTGTGACTAAATGTGTGAATTCAATTGATACCCGTACTGTGATTGAATTTTTGGAAGAGGAGTTTTCTGAAGAAGGAATACCTAGTCATTTAGTCACGGACAATGGAGTGCAGTTGATTTCACAAAATATGAAGACATTTCTAGACTCCCTTGCTATTGTGCATTTGAGAACGGCCTTGTACCTGCCACAAGCAAATGGTTTAGCTGAGCGTATGAATAGGATGGTGAAGGCTTGTGTGCAGGAAGCTGTTCAGACTAGGACTCCCTTAGCCATTCTTCTAAGAGATCTGTGGTGGGCACATCGCAACACTCCTAATAGCATCACCAACATAGCCCCTTTTGAGTACATGAGAGGAAGGGTGGGTCGTACTAAGTTATTCCCGGCATGGTTCAGTAACACTCTACATTGGGTTGATTTGGACCCAGATAGGTTTGATAAGGCACCTAGTCTCCGAGATAAGTACCAACACAATTACAAGTTGTGTTTTGATGTTAAGCATTGTGTTGGCAAGGTGAGGTGGAGGGTTGGTGACCTAGTGTTGGTGAAGATTCCGAATTTTAAAACCAAGGGTAAATCATCCTTCAAGGGCCCTTTCCGCATCAGGGAAGTTAAAGAAAATGTTGTGATCCTGGACAATGGGGATGTGTGGAGCATATCCAGAATAGCAAAATGGTCTGGTGTGGAGAACTCCTCTACTGGTGTCGAGAGCTCTTCCACCTTGAATGATTGGAGAGGAAATCTCTCTACAAAAATTTACATGGAGTCTACTAATGTTCCGTCCAGACTACGCTGTAAACCATGCTGGATGAAAGACTATGGGGGTTATTCTAACTTTGGAGGAGTGTTAATCCGTCCCAAAAGTGACGGTAAAGTGACGGATATACCACCAGCCGTATTACGAGTTCCATAGGATATAATGGACTCGTAATACGGCTGGTGGTAAATCCGTCACTTTTCTGTCACTTTTGGGACGGATTAACACCTCCTCCAAAGTTAGAATAACCCCCTATGTTTCTTAACGTGTTGTTAGCTGTGGGTTATTTTAATACTGTGTTTTTCCATCGCTTCATTTCTTTGCTTTTTTTTGTTCTGTTTGGGCTCTGGGACATCAATGTATAGGGAGGGGGATGTGTTGTAATGCTTAAGTGAGTCATACTTGGAACCTTGCCGTCCCTGTGTTCCAGGACTTACTTCTGGAGTTGTGAGACGCTAAGGTTCTGAGAGAAAGGCGGTTGGGGAGAGCTGAAGAGTTGTAAGCTGACGGAGCACGGATCCTATCTTGGGTTGTTTTCCTGCAATAAATCCTCGTTTAACTTGCAGTGTTTGTCTTGCCATAACAATAACCCAAAGGGATCTTGCCTGCATAGGGCACATTTTTTTGTTTTATTATTACAGGCTCTGAATGGCCTGATAGTAGAGAGGACATCGAAAAATGCTTGAAGACTGAAGTCCCACCAAACATTTCAACCGACACAAGTACATAACCTGGAGATTCAAAATTAAATTACACAGATGTGACAATTGCATTAACACTTTGATCTTTTTCATTAACATCTCCTTCCCCTGATCAAGGAAGATCCTGTCATCCAGATGCATCACCATATGGAGACCCAGGGCCTGTATTTTCAGTGCTACTAGTGGGCCTTCATCACTGATTGTGTAACCCGCTTAAGAAGCCCTTCAAAACCTGTCTCAGGCCTGCCACAGCAGCTACTGTGTGCAGATTTAAACTGCCATTTTGATCTGGCAAAGTAAACCTTTTACCAGGTGTTGTGATTTCCTCGTCTAGGTCTAGTTCTTGTGTTGTGTGCGGCCAGCTACACCAGGGGTGCTGGCTCAATCATGTTACCTTAAATAATAAATGTGATTAACTGCATTGAATTGTCATTGCTGGGTTTAATCAAGGCTTGTTACTTGTTGCTGTTAATGTGCACAGTTGCCATTGCCACAACATGTTTTTTCTGCTTTATTCTGCTCCCAAGAGCCGGTTTGCAAACACCTGAATCTTTGCACATTTCTAGGCAGCTGCTGTCCTGGTCCTAAGGAACTGTAATTTAAAACCATCTTTATTAGTAATGTCAGATTGTATCTCACAATTCTGAAAATGATATTTTTAGAAAGTTGAATATTTCTTGTCCTAACCATTTCGTCCCAGCAGCCTTTGTCCTGGGTCACAAAACTAGGTGTAATTGGCAGTTAGACTCTATGTATTCCTCCCAGGCAGAATCACAATAGAGGGTCTGGGTTTTACCAGGATGTGCCCTTCTAACTTATAGGAGGGGGACACAGATATCACCTATCACATTTGCACTTCAAAGGCTCTGGCCCAACACACTCATAAAGAACTTCGCATTAGCCTTTTGTGGCTGAAGACAAACTTGGGCCAGGGAGGCAGGTAATTCCAGACAGCTCTGTAGGGGGAAATGCCAGAAGCATCACCCACTCCAAAGGAGGCACCAGGTATAATACCAGAACCCTCAGACCCACTCTTCCTCTGCTGCAACTGGATCTGAATGGACCTGCAACTGGACCTCCATGAGCCCTTCTGGCTTCTGCAGGAGTGAGTTCTTGATCTTCAAGAGGTGCCTCTCAAGTCCTGGACCTTTGGTGGAAAGATTCGTAGACTTTGAGTAATTTTCAAGCAAGATCAGGCTAGTTTGTGGCAAAATCTTACTCCTCATGCTGCCTGTCAAATCAAAAATCCGGTGAAACCTGACTCTTAGTACTGCAGTGACCACCATCGATGACTGGCAATGCGAGATTTGCACTTTGACAACAGTATCAACATCCCAATATGATCACCAGCATGAATCTCCAGCAACATCTCTCCACAATTCAGAGAGGATCTTCTTGTTATAGGAACAACCATTCGAGAAGCCCAGACTGCTTGTCACACTATAGTGAAGACCATCTGTCGTGCTCTCCCTGCTCCTAGTAAAACTTTTTTTTTTTTTCGAATATTTTTTTATTAACAGTTCGCATTTTGCAAGTCCATTTATGGCAACTTCTTGTTCTTATCATATACATCATTTAAAAGATACGTACTTATACTAAACGTTACAAGTATTTTGTTTCATGACTTATTGTTCATTTTCACTATCACTTGGCCTTCGTTTATCATTAGATCTAGTGTCCTAATGTTCCTATTTTTAGGGGTAATACGCTCTACAATTCTGTGTTACTCTTTTGTTTTGTATGTCCACATAACAGACTTAACTCAATATTAAACTATGTATAAACATGATGGCTTCATGTGGGTGGGCCTTGGATTAGCTGGGGGAAGTCTCACCTAGGGCACTACATTGTGTGGAGGATAACTGGCCACCTTCTCTCACTCTCCTTCGATAATTATGTGACAATTCTTGACCGACCCTGCCCTGCCCCATATATCTCAGTGCAGCCTGTTGGTACACTCGTCAGTCTCCAGTTCTGGTTTCGGGGGCCCTCCCCAAGGGCCAATTCTATTGGGCGCATCGGCTGTCTCATCCTTCTACCCTCTCAGGGTCTTATTTCTGCTGGTACCACATTGGGAGCTATTGGTCCCTTCATTAGATCATCCCAACTCGTCACTAAGTCCTCCCACTCTGGGGCAATAGGAGTTTGGCGGATGCCTCTGCCTTCTTCAGCCTTCAGGACCTGTAATTCAGCCATAGTCCATCTCGTAACGTTGTTTTTCCATTCATTAAGCGAGGGGTGGCTAGGGGCTTTCCAACCCCTTGTGATCAGTCTTCTATAAAGGGCCAGGGCCAGGACTAGGAAACAACCCCTGACTTTCCCTCGCGGGGTACCGGTCTTGAGGCCCAGCAAACATATAGTGGGGGTTAACAGCAGTTCCGTACCAAATAGTCTTGACATGACCGCTATCATCGCCCTCCAGCCAACCTGTAGCACTGGGCAGCTCCACATCATGTGGTCAAAGTCCGCATCCCCGTCGCCGCATCTAGGGCATGTCCTGGGGGTCCCACCATATATTAGAAACAGTTGATGATGAGTGAGGTACGTCCTATGTAGGTAATTATATTGGATGTATCGTAAACGGGTACTACGTGAGATCGTCCGGGGACAAGCCAATGCCCTGCTCCACTCTGCCTCGGACAGGTCACGCCCAACCGTTCTCTCCCACCTTTCTCTCAGGGAATGCAGAGGATCCAATGCAGCTTCAATCTGGGCCCGGTATATTTTAGCAATCAAGGGGCATATTTATACTCCGTTTGCGCCGGAATTGCGTAGTTTTTTTTTACGCAATTCCGACGCAAAACTAACTCCATATTTATACTTTGGCGTTAGACGCGTCTAGCGCCAAAGTCCATGCAGTTTGCGTAATTTTTTTGTGTGGACACCTACTTTGCGTTAATGATATGCAAGGTAGGCGTTCACGTCTAAAAAATTTACTCCGAGGCATGTGCGCCGTATTTACACTCCCGGGCAAAATTCACGCCTGGGAGTGGGCGGGTCAAAAAAAATGACGTACGGCCGCTTTTGCGCCGTTTTTTAGCACGTGGAAAAGGCAGGCGTTAAGGGACCTGTGGGCTCTGAAGGAGCCCAGAGGTGCCCTCCCATGCCCCCAGGGACACCCCCTGTCACCCTTGCCCACCCCAGGAGGACACCCAAGGCTGGAGGAACCCATCCCAGGTACATTAAGGTAAGTTCAGGTAAGTCTTTTTTTTTTTTTTTTTGTTGCATATGGGGGACTGATTTGTGCCCCCCTCCATGCCACTATGCCCAATGACCATGCCCAGGGGACAGAAGTCCCCTGGGCATGGCCATTGGGCAAGGGGGCATGACTCCTGTCTTTGCTAAGACAGGAGTCATTTCTATGGGGGTTGGGAGTCGAAAAAAATGGCGCAAATCGGGTTGAGGCGAAAAATTTGCCTCAACCTGACTTGCCCCATTTTTTGACGCCCAAGCCCCATATCCCCCTACGCCGGCGCTGCCTGGTGTACGTCGTTTTTTTCCACGCACACCAGGCAGCGCCGCCGGCTAACGCGGCTAACGTCATTGATTAAATACGGCGCCCGCATGGCGCTTCAGAATGGCGTTAGCCAGCGCTAATTTTTTTGACGCAAAACTGCGTTAGTGCAGTTTTGCGTCAAAAAGTATAAATATGGCCCCAAGTGAGGTTCCTCACCTGATGTCAACAGGAGGTGTAACAATCTGTGGACAGTGGGTTCTGTGTTGGTCGTATCTCAGTTGTCTTTCAGAGTATGCACCAACTTCCCAAAAAAACAAGAATTGACCCTGGGGAACACCCCCTCCTGTTAGGTCAGTGAAACTCCCCAGCATCCCTTCATTGAAGAGCTCTCCCACTGTCCACACTCCTGCCCTTGTCCATGGTCCCAGTCTCAGGCCCCTCGGTCCCTTCCCTCCTGGGTCCATGGCTAGGACCGATAACGGTAACGCTGGGGAATAAGGTGGGCCCACTCCAACCCTTCTCGCACATCTCTTCCAGCATTTCATCGCAACACTAGTCATTGGGTTGTCCCCTAGGGGGACAATCTTCCTATCTACCATACGTGCTACTATCCGAGCTGAGTCCATCATACCGTGGGAGGTAAACAAATCCAGTTGTCCCCTACCCACTAGCCAACCTGACACCCATTGTAATTGGGGCGGCAGGTAATATGCCTAGAAGTCAGGGGCCCCCAGTCCACCCATATGCGTTGGCCTGCATATGGTCGTCAGCGCTGTGCGTCTACGACTGTCAATCCATATTAGTTCCCGGAGCAAAGCGTTCAACTCACGAAACCACGCCGGAGGGATCAGTAACGGTAAATTAGCGAAGTAGTAGAGGTGGCGCGGAAGCATAATCATTTTAGACAACGCTACTCTGGCCATTATTGTTAACTTCAGTGATCGCCAGAACCCGACCGAGGACCGCAGGGAGCGGAGCGTCCCACCTAGATTACCGTCCCGGAGGTCACCCAGTTCATGGAATATTTGAATGCCCAAATATTTGAAGGTCCGTGGGGCCCAGCTCACGTCCCCTGGGCATGTTTCGGGCGTACACAGTCTGGCAGCATGGGAAATACAAATGCTTTGCCTCGGTTAAGGCGAAGCCCTGACAACACCCGAAGTCCTCCAGAATCCTCAAAGCCCATGGGAGTCCACTGATCCCATCCCTCAACTAAATAAGTATATCGTCAGTGTATAGAGAGATAATATGCTCAGTTGGTCCCCATTCAATTCCTTTACCCACTCCCTCCCGTCACAGCTGGGCCGCCAGGGGCTCAATTGCCAAGGCGAATAGCAGTGGGGACAGGGGGCATCCCTGTCTAGTTCCCTGATATACCGGGTACGTGCTAGATATAGTTCTGCCCGTCTTCACCCTTGCTAGCGGGAACAAATATAACAGGTCCACCCATTTTACCCAACCCTCCCCTAATCCCATTTTTAACATCACGGCCTTGAGGTAGTCCCACCTAATCGAGTCGAAGGCCTTCTCAAAGTCCACCGCAAGCAAAACCCCCGCTGGGGGCTTCTCCTCGCCTGGCATATGTAAGATAGTGAAAATTTGCCTCAAGTTCAGGGAGGTGCTACGGCCAGGGACAAAACCGTTCTGGTCCGCGTGCACGAGTGTGGTCATGAGGGGGAGCAACCTGCCGACCATGATCTTACTAAGGATCTTAAAGTCGCTGTTCAGCATCGATAAAGGACGAAAGTCAGTCACCGATGCTTCCCTGGTTTTTGTCTTGGGGAGCAGCACCACCAATGCCTCCCGAAGCGTGCACAGCAGCTCCCCACGGTGCAGTGCCTCCGTGTACATTGTGGTTCTAAAAATTCTGGACCCATGTAATTTACTTTGCCACAGCAGTACGATTTTAGTATCAAAAGACCGATAATGACTAGTACACTAAGCATGAGCATTTTCGCTCAATTCCAACAGCGTTTTCACCTCGAAATTGCCATTTTCGTCCTGCACTCGTGGCTCCCATTTTATACACGGCAGCCATTTTTAAAAGTTGCCCTCACATAGGCTTATAATACAGTCAGATTTGATTCCAAGGACACGTACACCTTGATTGACTTTTCTCTGACCGGGGCAAGCTGGAACCATTGCCTCAGGCCAAACCTGTTTGGTCAGTCCCTCTCCCAGTGGCCGAATCAGATAGCATCAAGGCACACCATGCCATAAAACCCTTATTATCGCTCACACACCCTGCCTAATCTTGCTCACACCTGCACCTGCTCTTTTCTTCTTCTTACTTTACGAGGGGGAGGTGCCCGTTTTTATTGGGGGTCCACACTTATCTGATGTAAAATACTAGGCCTTGCCGGGTAATTTATTATGGGTTGGATGACATGAAATATGAGGTTTCATCATGACACTGTTTTTTCCTTTGTAGTGAAAACATGTGAATGACCAACCAAAATGTCAAGAATGTTTGCCTGAAGCTTAAAAAACTGTATATAAGGAAACCTGACTTTGCATTGACACACAGGCCAGGGTCGGCGGGAGCACCGCCGACAGGCCGGGGGTGCCCCGCAGGGCATTCTGACCGCGGTGGTTCGGCCGCGGTCAGAAGAGGCAAACCGGCGGTCTCCCGCCGGTTTACCGCTGCCCTTAGAATCCCCCATGGCTGCGCCGCCATGGGGGATTCTGACACCCCCTACCGCCATCCTGTTCCTGGCGGTTCGCCCGCCAGGAACAGGATGGCGGTAGGGGGTGGCGCGGGGCCCCTGGGGGCCCCTGCCGTGCCCATGCCAAGGGCATGGGCACGGCAGGGGCCCCCGTAAGAGGGCCCCGAAAAGTATTTCAGTGTCTGCTAAGCAGACACTGAAATACGCGACGGGTGCAACTGCACCCGTCGCACCCCTGCAACTACGCCGGCTCAATTCTGAGCCGGCGTCCTCGTTGCAGGGGCATTTCCTCTGGGCCGGCGGGCGCTCTTTTGGAGAGCGCCCGCCGGCCCAGAGGAAATGTCTGAATGGCCGCCGCGGTCTTTTGACCGCGGTGCGGTCATTCAGCGGCGGTACCCTGTCAGAATGACCCCCACAGTCTCCTGAGAACATACAAACCGTGCTGTTGTACTTCTAGGACGCTTGTTACTTGGTTGCAGCCAATAAATTCGATCTTTGACTTCACCTAGAAGACTCTGAGTTTCTGTGGTCTGAATCAGGAAAGTACCCGAGGTCTTTGGGTGTACCCTGGCACCACTGGGTTACCGGATCAGTACCGGTTCTGAAAAACCCAGTACCTCAACATCTCCGCTAGTTGGGGAACCAATAGTGATTTGCATTTTTTATAAAAGTCCATTGGGAGGCCGTCTGTACCAGGAGTCTTCCCGGGGGCCAATTGCGATATGGCTTCACTTATCTCCTCCGCTGTCACAGATCCCCCCAGGCTATCCCTCTCTTCTGGATTCACAATCGGCAGTGGGATTTCAAGCATTCAAAGGCCTCCGCCCCCAGGTCGTTAGGTGTCCTATACAGGTGCGTATAATATTCCCTAAATGTGTCGTTAATTGGGCCTGGACTGAGTCTACGGAGTCCCTCTTTGTCTTGTACACTTGCGATGGGCTCGCTATCCCCACCCGGGTGCACCAGCCATGCCAGCAGTTTCCCTGATCTACCTTCCTCTGATTGTAATGATGCCAAATATTTTTGCATGCTATGACACCTAAGCTGCTCCTCAATCCGGGAATGTTCTCTACGGGCACGGTTATATTCCTCGTTCTCCTGAGCTTCAGGTCCCTGTCTCAATTCCCCTTCATGTATTTCCTTCTCTAGGGCCGACAATTCCCTTTCAAGTTTGCGCATCACCCCCACCGACTGCCCCAGGCAGAAGCCCCTCATCACCACCTTAAGTGTTTCCCATTCTGTGGCTCTGGAAGGGGTAGATCCACCATTGGTCACAATATATTCTGCCAGGTGGCATCGAAGGGTGTCTCTGTACGCCTGATCTTCAAGTGCTTCAGGGGTCATTCTCCACGATGGTATGGGGGGGCCTATCCTCCGAAACCCTTAGTGTCAGCAGCAAGGGATTATAGTCCGACAGAGTGTGGCCAAGATACTCAAAGTGGGTCATGATACGCGCAAGGCCTGCTGTGCAAGTCACTCTATCAATTCTGGTGTGCGGCCGGTGGAGGCCTGAATAATACGAGTAGTCTCTATCATTTGGGTGTTGCTCTCGCCAGACATCCACCAGTCCTCAGGTGCCCAGCCATTCGCATAGTTTTTTGGCTATTTTAGTTGACACTGCCCCTTGTAGCAGCGGGGTTGACCTGTCCATGTTTATGTCTAATACTGCATTGAAGTCCCCCCCCCGATTAGTAATTCTCCTGCGCAATGGTGGGTAAGGTGGCTCGATAACCCTATCAGGAAGGGGATCTGGTCCTGGTTAGGGGCATAAATGCAGCTCATGACTATCGGGGACCCGTGTAGCTTCCCCTCTAGTATCACAAATCTACCCTCCCGGTCTACGTTGGAAGAGTCTATTATTAGAGGGACCCCGGCCCTGGCCCATATCATTACGCCTCTTGCATAAGCTGAGTACTCCATGGCGAACACCTGCCCCCACCACCTGCGTCTCAGTTTCTCCACCTCCCCTGCTGCTAAATGGGTCTCCTGCAGCATTGCCACCTGCACTCCTCTTCTCTTTAAGTAGGAGAGGATTCTATGTCTTTTAGCCGGTGTGCCCATCCCCCTAACATTCCATATTAAGAGACTGTTGTCTGGCATTTTAATATAACAATCTGACAATAGTGTCCTTGGTCCACCCAGGCCTCCGACTTGCTCCTTCCCATGTTCAGACCTTTGCTATAGTCGGGCTTCGCCACCCACTTTGCCAATTTAACTTGTAACTGTATACCCCAACTCCCACTCCCCAGGGCGCCTCCCAAACTGTAGGTTGCCCAGAAAACTGTGCAACAGTGCAACTTGTTCAAACATATAACTGCAGTTCTCGCCAGCCTAAATGGACAGGCGAGGTTCTGAACATGGGGGTGGCCAAGTCCAGAGGGGCCTCTCGTTCACACGTTGTACCATGTCTCCGGGCCCTCCTGTGGTAGGATTATCCGATTTCGTCAGCCGTTTGCGGGGTCAACTTAGGGGCACACACCGAGCAGCCCGAGTCCCCGGCCGAGGACACCACTGTATCATTCGATTCCCCCCCAGAGTCCTCCGGGGGACACACCCCTCCACTCACACGGGCCGCCGCCTCCAGGGCCGCCCTCTTGCCCTTTTCTTTTTGTGTTTGCGTTGGCGCCAATCGTGCGTGATCTCTGGGCCTCCGCCCCCTCGGGGCCCAGCGAGTTCGGCTCCCAGCCAGACCCTCTCCTGCAGGTCACCCCGTCTGGGACCCATGATTCTCGAGCCACTCCCATCCCTCTTCCGGGGACTGGAGGAAAGTGGTCTTCCCTTCCATCATCACTCTTAATCTGGCTGGGTACAGCAGCAACCACTGGATCCCTTCTTCTCTTAGGGCCCTTTTGACTGCTAGGAATGAAGCTCGCTTGTTCTGAACATCCAGTGTGAAGTCCGGGAATAGCTTCACCTCTCCGTTCGCTAGTTTAAATGGGCCCATCTGTCTGGCCTTCTGTATGAGGATGTCTCTGTAGTGCAGTAATTTGGCAATCACTACACAGGGAGGTCTGCCAGGGGCAAGAGACCTCGACGGCACCCGGTGCGCACGCTCCAGCGTATAGAAGGGGGTCAGGCACCCGGGTGCAACCGCTGTGCTTAACCATTTCTCCAGAAATTCCACCATGTTTGCTCCCACAGCCCCTTCGGGGAGGCCCACTACGCGCACATTGTTCCTCCTGTTTCTCCCCTCCGCGTCCTCGGCTCTTTGTTCTAGACGTGCCACTCTGGTAGCAAGGGAAGTTACTTCGGCCGCCAGATCTTTCTGCTTCGGCACTATGGGGGTCATTACAACCCTGGCGGACGGTGTTAAAGCGGCGGTAAGACTGCAAACAGGCCGGCGAAAAAAAAAGGGAATTATGACCGTGGCAGAAACCGCCAACAAAGACAGCCACATTAACACTCCAACCGCCATGGCGGTACAGACAAACAGCGCGGCGGTCACTGCCAACAGACAGGCAGGAGACAAAGTACCGCCCACAGTATCACAACCCACCAATCCGCCACCTTTTCCAGGTCAGATTCACCGTGGATAAAAACACGGCGGAAACAGCCATTTCAATGGGAAAACGCTCACCTCTGCACACTCCATGAGAAGGAGGGCACCATGGAGCCGGAACTCCAAATACTCCCTGCAATAGTCTTCCTGCTCCTGTACGATCATCATCAACGCCGGTGCCGAAGACAACGGTGAGTACTGCACCTACGACATAGGGGAGGCAAAAGTCAGGGACACACACACGCAACACCCCCACCCCCACCCCGACCCTCACCCACTACAACACACACACCAATGCATATCCAAACATAACAGTAACAACCCCAAAACCCCCCGGAAGAATGCAAAGACAAAAGGAAATGAGTGCAACCATTGTAATGTAGCAAAATACAGTAAGCAAATATATACATATATATATATCCACATTCAACAAAATATACATCACGATTAGTAGTGCAGGTATGCACCATTCAATGTCCGTGGACCAATGGGCCCAAAATGCATGGGCGAGGCCCTCACACGATACCTGAGCAAAACGGAGAGAACACTGCAGGGGCATCAGATCGAAATACAACAGGCACCTCAGGGGGAAGGGAAGGGGGGCACCTCAGCCGGATGACAGCACCACGCCAGATCACGAGGGGGCTCCATGCCCATTGATGTATCCTGAGTGCAAAGCCACAGTCTCTCAAGTCTCTACAGTGGGTGGGTTGCCCACTATTCAATCCTGGGGAGTGCAAAGCCACAGTCTCTCAAGTCTCTACAGTGGGTGGGTTGCCCACTGTTCAATCCTGGGGAGTTCAAAGCCACAGTCTCTCAAGTCTCTACAGTTGGTGGTTTGCCCACTGTACCATCCTGGGGAGTGCAAAGCCACAGTCTCTCAAGTCTCTAAAGTGGGTGGTTTGCCCACTGTACCATCCTGGGGAGTGTAAAGCCACAGTCTCACAAGTCTCTACAGTGGGTGGTTTTCCCACTGTACCATCCTGGGGAGTGCAAAGCCACAGTCTCACAAGTCTCTACAGTGGGTGGTTTGCCCACTGTACCAACCTGGGAAGTGCAAAGCCACAGTCTCTCAAGTGGATGCTGTTCTCCACTGGTTCTGGAGGGGGACTGGTGCTCAGAGTGCTTCATCCTGTTAAGGACTGAGGTAGTGGGTGCTGTTCTCCACTGGTTCTGGAGGGGGACTGGTGCCCAGAGTGCTTCATCCTGTTAAGGACTGAGGTAGTGGATGTTGTTCTCCACTGGTTCTGAAGGGGGACTGGTGCCCAGAGTGCATCACTCTTCCCGTGACGGTCCCAGTTCTGTCACTGCACCTGTCGCACATGGGCTAGCGGTGCTTGAGTTGGCGGTGCTTGCCCTGTTCAGCGGTGCTTGTCATGGTGGTCTTTGCCCTGTTCAGCGGTGCTTGCCATGGCGGTCTTTGCCCTGTTCAGCAGTGCTTGCCCTGTTCAGCAGTGCTTGACTTTGCTGTCTCTGACCTGTGCAGCGGTGTTTGCCATGGTGGTCCCTCATTGCCCAGTGGGGCTGTGGCTGCAGGGGCCCTCCTGGGCACTGACTCTGGCGGTGGCCTCCTGGCCACTGACGATGGGACTGCCCTCCTGGGCACTGACTCTGGCGGTGGTCTCCTGGCCAGTGACGATCGGGCTGGCGGTGGCCTCCTGTGCAGTGGGGATGATGGCGGCCTTCTCTGCCGTGCTGATCTTTCCAGACTTTGGCGCTTTCTTCTGCCCCTTCCCCACCTTGGGAGGAGTCACATCTGAGTCGACACTCCCCCCGGGACCCTTGTGAGCGGCTTTGCCGGCTGGAGTCTTCCCCCTATCCCGTCGGGCACTGTCCAACTTCTGGTGCTTCACAGGGGGGGGAATAGCTGTGCTTAGGCTCCGTGTCACACTGGCTGCCCTGGTGCCCGGTGCACTCCAAATACCTCTAACAGGCACCACTGGTACTGTAGATTTTTTGACTGAGGTGCTAGTACGGGACCTATGAATTGGAGGGGGGTGGTGGTGGGAAAGAGTTCAAGGTTGCTCAGGAAAAGGTTCTTAGGAACACTGGTACGGGTAGCTGGAGGGGGTCTGGGAGTGGAGGAAGAGGAGGTGGTTGTAGGAGGTGTAACATTTGATGATTTGGGTGCAGGTGCATGTGCTGGAGGCTGTCGTGAGGTGGATGGATGTTGTGTGTGTGTGTGCCCGCGTTTGTGTACTTTGGGAGGGGGCGTCACTGACACACTGGGAGAGGACACAGGGGACGTGTAAATGGTAGTGGGGGTGGTGAGTGCAGGTGAGCGGGGTGTGGTGGTGGGTGTGCTGGTGCGGGTCCTAGTGGCTGTAGTGGTAGTGCATGCAGGTGAGAGTGTAGACGCCACTGGGAGGGAGGAGGGAGACGACGTGGAGGGGGACACAGTGGAGGCAATGGATGTTGCTGTGTCTGTATGTGTGTGATGCTTGTGTGAGTGCCTGTGGGATGTGTGGTGCTTATGTTTGCCTGAGCTTCCCTTGTGTGTTGATGTGTGTGCAGGCTGGTCTGATGGTGTGCTTGGGATAGGCAGAGGTACAGGGGATTGGGTCTGGGTGGAGGAAGTTGGAGGGGGGAGGCTAGAGACAAGGACAATGGCTGCCATCAGTGCTGAGGCCAGAGATTGCAGGGTTCGATGATGGGCAGCCTGACCAGAATGAATGCCCTCCAGGAATGCATTAGTGTGTTGCAACTCCCTTTCCACACCCTGGATGGCATTCACAATGGTAGACTGCCCAACAGTGAGTGACCTGAGGAGGTCAATGGCCTCCTCACTGAGGGCAGCAGAGGTGACAGGGGCAGGGGCTGAGGTGCATGGGGCAAAGGTGATGCCCACCCTCCTTGGTACATGGGCACGGGGCGAAGGCTGAGGGACTGCTGGGAGGGCGGTGCTGGTAGGGGGGTGGCGGCTGTACATGTAGAAGTGGAGGGCACAGATTTTGCTGCCACCACAAGGGAGCTCCCATCGAAGGACGAGTCCGTGTCGCTGGTTGCTGATCCGGTGACCGCCGTGAAGCTCCACTCACCCTCCGTCCCACTGGTGTATTCAGAGTCCATGGTGTGGCCCTCCATGGCCATGTGGGATGCAGCTCCCTCGTGCTTCGGTGCCACTGTACCTCCGCCTGATGATGCTGATGCACAACAGAACAGGGAGAGCACAAAAAGGGGGGGGGGGCGACTGAAGAAAGACAGGTTGAGTGCATGGCTTACCACTACCGTTGGCGGACAATACAGACACAGCAGCCCCCTGCACTATGCCGCGCTGTTGGGCTCTACTGATGCAGTTCCTGGGATATGGCCTACATTGCTATGGTGGACATCAGCACACATAGATGACACAGGGGCATGTATACCTGTACTTGCCACTCTACAGAGGTGGGGTGGAGTGCCACATGGCCTGCATTACGGAGGGGCCTAGCCTACGGAACTCTCCCTGGCCTAGGGAAACCCACAGCCCTCCTCCCCCACCCAGACACCTTCACTGCCCGCAAAGCTGCTGAATGATGTTGTACTCACCCCCTTGTGTCTGCTGTGAGGCCCTCAAGCACCCATCCAACTCAGCGTAGGCCACCGCCAGGATCCGGAACATCAGGGGGGTCATGGTGCGACGGGCACCCCTCCCACGTTGGGAGGCCATCCCCAGCTGAGCCTCCGCCGTCTTCTTGCTCCAGCGGTGCATGTCCTCCCATCTTTTCTGGCAGTGGGTGCTCCGTCTCTGGTGAACCCCCAGGGTCCGGACGTCCTTTGCGATGGCACGCCAAATATCCTTCTTCTGGTGGGCACTGACCTACATGACATGTACAGGGGAAGAAGATAAGTCATTACCAACTGCACCGCTGAAGTGAGTGGCCCACATCCCTGCCCTTGCCATGTGGCACATGCATTCATAGTCCTTCATGCTCTCAGAACTCTGCCCCCTTCCTTCTTACAACAGCCCTCTCCACCCAGGCATAGCCCATACAACTTGCACCCTATGTACTCACCTGTTGGTCTGGAGGACCGTAGAGTAGCGTGTACTGGGGGAGGACCCCGTCCACGAGCTTCTCCAACTCCTGTGCAGTGAAGGCAGGGGCCCTTTCCCCAGACGCACGAGCCATTGTCTCTTCCAGACCGAGGTAACAGCAGCACTTGCAGTATAGGTCCTCTCCTGTCGAAGATCAGGTATCGAGTGATTCAACAGATAGACAATGGCCGTCACGTCCGCGGCAGTGACGTCCGCGGCTGTGCGTATCATCACCGCCGGCGCACTTCGTCATTGGCTCCTGGGACCCATTGGGTCCAATGTTAACCAATGCAGCATTGCGCAGTGGTCTTCGACCGCCTACTGCGAAGGTTTACAACGCCAGCGCAGTTACCTCATATCGCATTGTCCCACTTTAGAGGTCAGGCAGCCGCCATTTCAGGGGCCCACATGGCTTCATTTTCAACTGCATCACACATACCTAGGCCTGGACTCAACACACTTACAGACAACTTTTTGGATTATGTTTCGTGTTCTGTGTAGCTGTGGGTACATACCTCTGAGTTGCTTGACTCTGTGGTCGCTGTTGTCCTTCCTAGCCACCGTCAGCTGGGAAATGTGAGGAGATGGCGGAATCCTCCGGTGTACCGACCGCTGGTGGACCTGTTGACAATGGAGGAACAACATTTAATCGTCACCTACAGGTTTGACCGTGCCACAATCCAGGAACTGTGTACCCAGTTGGAGCCTGACCTGATGTCAGCAATCCGCCATCCCACAGGAATCCCCCCTCAAGTGCAGGTGCTATCAGTGCTCCATTTCCTTGCAAGTGGGTCTTTTCAAACAACAGTGGCCATGGCATCAGGGATGTCCCAGCCTATGTTTTCCAACATGTTGTCCAGAGTGTTGTCTGCCCTGCTGAAACACATGAGGAGCTACATCGTTTTCCTTCAGGTGGAGGATTTGGCTACTGTTAAAGGTGACTTCTATGCCCTTGGACATATCCCTAACATCATAGGTGCCATTGATGGGACCCATGTAGCTCTGGTCCCCCCCACAGGAGTGAACAGGTGTACAGGAACCGGAAGAGTTATCATTCCATGAATGTACAGATGGTATGTTTGGCAGACCAGTACATCTCCCAGGTAAATGCTATGTTCCCTGGCTCTGTGCATGATGCCTACATCCTGCGTAATAGCAGCATACCTTATGTGATGGGTCAACTCCAGAGGCACCGGGTGTGGCTATTAGGGGACTCTGGTTACCCCAACCTGTCATGGCTACTGACCCCAGTGAGGAATCCCAGGACCAGGGCAGAGGAACGCTACAATGAGGCCCATGGGCGGAGTAGGAGGGTGATCGAAAGCACCTTCGGCCTCCTGAAAGCCAGGTTCAGGTGCCTCCATATGACAGGTGGTTCCCTATACTCACCAAGGAAGGTGTGCCAGATCATCATCGCCTGCTGTATGCTTCACAATCTTGCTTTGCGACGCCAGGTGCCTTTTCTGCAGGAGGATGGTCCAGATGACGGTGTTGTGGCAGCTGTGGAGCCTGTGCACAGTGATGAGGAGGAAGCAAGGAAGAAGACATTGACAACAGGGACTCAGTCATCCAGCAATATTTCCAGTGACACACAGGTGAGAACACTTTCTTGCCTACTACAAGTACTTTCACACTTCTACCTTTATCCTGTCTGTCAATTTCAAGCAGTATTTGGTAACTGAGTTGTACATTTCCATTACGGTTTCACAGGTGTGGTTACCAACGTGTGTCATCTGCTTGCATCCTTCATGGACTTGTGATGTGTGACATAGGTATGTTGACATTACATTTGAGAACGAATTTTGTCACTGTCATAGCTAATACACATTTTCGAAATCACAGACTGACTCCAGATTGTTTTGTGCTTCAAGGGTGTTTATTGAAGTGCAAAATATTGGAGGGGGAAGTTAAATGGTGAGGGTGATGATGGAGGAGTGTCCATGGCAGAGTCCAGTCTATTAGTCTCACAGGTGCATTGCCCATATGGGCATAGGAAGTGGAGCTGGGGCAGTTCCAATATGGACAGGGTTACAAAGCGGGACAGTGGGATGACAATCAGGGTGGTCTCATTTCTTGGCAGGGGTCTTGCCATCGTGCTCTGTCCTGTTCCTGGATCTCAGGGACCACTTGCGGGGTGGTTCTCCGTCTGCAGGGGGTGGGGTGCTGGTGTGGTGGTCCTGTGGCAGGGCGTCCTGTCCACTAGCGCCGGCGGAGGTGGGTGGCAGTTCATCGTCCATGCTAGTGACAAGGGCCCCTTTGAGTTCCACGGTGTCCCTCATGGTGTTCTGTATGTCCTTCAGCACCCCTACGATTGTGCCCAGGGCGGAGCTGATGGTTCTGAGTTCCTCCCTGAACCCCAAATACTGTTCCTCCTGCAGGCGCTGGGTCTCCTGAAACTTGGCCAGGACTGTAGCCATCGTCTCCTGGGAGTGGTGGTATCCTCCCATGATGGAGGAGAGGGCCTTGTGGAGAGTGGGTTCCCTTGGCCTGTCCGCCCCCTGTCGCACAGCAGCCCTCCCAGTTCCCCTGTGTTCCTGGGCCTCCGTCCCTTGGACCGTGTGCCCACTACCACTGCCCCCAGGTCCCTGTTGTTGTTGGGGTGGTGGGTTATCCTGGGTTCCCAGTAGTGGTGGACACACAGCTGATTGACGTGTCCTGGGGACGGAGGTATGGGCCTGCTGGGTGGGTGCTGTGCAGGTGTTTCCAGAGGGTGGAAGGTCTGTGTTGGGCTGTGCCTGTGCGAGGGGAACCGACTGTCCCGAGGCCCAAGATGGTCCGGGCTGGTCATCTGGATCCAGTTGGCCAGAGCTGCTGTCATCACTGTGTGCCTCTTCTGTGGGTGGGGAGGAGATGTCTGGACCCTCCTGTCTGGTGACGTTAGGTAGTGGTCCTGCAGGGGTGTAAAAGCATGATTATTGCATCTGTGTGTGTCATGGTGTGCAATGGGTGGGTGAGCGTGTACCCCAGTGCTAGCATTCCTGTGTGGGGCTTGTGTGATGATGGTTGGGGGGGTGTTATGAGTATGTGCAGTGGGCATGCTTTAGTGAGGGGTGACCATGCTTTGTTGTGTCATGCAGGGCTTGGTGTTGGGATGGGTGGTTTGTGTTATTAGTACATTAGTGAGGAGTTGGAGTGATAGGGGAGGGGGTGAGGGTGGGGGTGTGTGATAGCATGCAGGTAGGGTGGGGGATATGATAGTTAAGATTTCACTTACCAGTGTCCATTCCTCCACCGACTCCTCCGAGGCCCTCAGGATGCATAATGGTCAAGACCTGCTCCTCCCATGTTGTTAGTTGTGGGGGAGGAGGTGGGGGTCCGCAGCCAGTCCGCTGAACCACGATGTTGTACCTGGAGACCACGGAACGCACCTTCCCCTGTAGGTCGTTCCACCTCTTCCTGATGTCCTCCTGATTTCTTGGGTGCTGTCCCACTGCTTTGACCCTGTCGACTATTCTTCGCCATAGCTCCATCTTCCTAGCTATGGAGGTGTGCTGCACCTGTGATCCAAATATCTGTGGCTCTACCCGTACGATTTCCTCCATCATGACCCTGAGCTCCTCCTCAGAGAACCTGGGGTGTCTTTGCCGTGCCATGGGGTGGTGTAGGTGATGTGTGGGGTGGTGTATGTGGTGATGAGAGTGGTGATGTGTAGTGGTGTGTGGTGTTTTGTGCGTGGATGTTGTGTGGGTGATGGTGTTTGTGTGCCTCTGTGTGGTGGGGTTGTCTATGCTGTGCTATCTGGCCTTCGTCAATCATTTTTGGTCGTAGAGGTTTGTGGGTGATGTGGGTGGGTGTTTTATATTGTGTTGGGTGTGTGGGAGTGGTGTTTGTATGTGTATCAGGTGTGTGTATTTTGAATTGTCCAATGTGGCGGAGTTTTGGAGATGTGTGTGTATTTTGAGCGCGGCGGTGTGTACTGCCAATGGAATACCGCGGTTGAAAGACTGCTGCGTGGATTCGTGGGTCGTGATAGCATGGGCGTGTTTCTGTTGGCGTGACGGTGGAGGATTTGTTTTCGCCAGTTTATCACTGACCTTTGGTGTGGCGGTCTTGTGTGGGTGTCTGAATTTCGGAGGATTCCGAGATGTGGGTCATAATAGCTGTGGCGGATTTCCGCGGCCGCGGCGGTGTATTGGCGGTCTTCTGCACGGCGGTAAGCGCCTTTTACCACCAATGTTGTAATGACCCCCTATGTCTTCCAATGTGGATTCCGTTTCTTTGACTCTGTCCACCAGTTTATGGTGGTCTGCTCTCAGTAGACCCACCTCAAACGCGACTTGGTTGATGTCGCGTTGTAGTGTTGTCTTTGTGTCTTCTATCGCCCCTGGTATTTTGTCTAGGGTATCCTGTACTTTGACTTGTGAGCGGCCCTGTGCTTCCATTTCTTTGTGCTCCGATGGTGTCGTGGGGTCCATGGTTTTACCCTTGTGTCGGCCC
Organism: Pleurodeles waltl; assembly: GCF_031143425.1. Classification (NCBI taxonomy): domain Eukaryota; kingdom Metazoa; phylum Chordata; class Amphibia; order Caudata; family Salamandridae; genus Pleurodeles; species Pleurodeles waltl. The sequence goes on from NC_090438.1 coordinate 875,693,333, forward strand.
TTGGGGGCATCGGATGAAAAAAGGTATGTGGGTCACGCCCCCAGGGCCCAGGCGGAGGCCCAAGCTTTATTGTATGCTCTCCTCCTTCTGTAGTCCCGCGCCTCAGTCACCACAGGCCAGACCACGACCCCTGGGAGGGCACCAGGAAGACCCCCAGAGACCACGCCAACTATCTCCAGCTTTCAGTTGCAGAGTCGGAGGGCTCTGTGTTGTCAGCCCGCGGCTAACTGCCACTCTCTTCAGTTCCGGTCTTCCCGATCGTTCCTCTGCACGTTACACACCCGGGGTCATGTCCCACCCGGTTCCGCCGCGGCGTCACAATGCCACCCTCCTAGCAACTCAGGGGCCCCCCCGGGGGCCCACCCCGGTTCAGTAATGCGCCGCAGGTCCCAGCCCGGTCACACTCTCTCACGGAGTCGCATCCACCTCCTCAGTTTTCTCTCTGCGCTGCCAGAAACATATCTAGGCGCACTCCGCCATCACCCGGATTACAGCCCCTCCAGGTGCCCCATCCGCAGTGTTACTCACTCAGGAGTCGCCGGCGTTCACAGGCTCATGGGGCGACCAATGGACTGCTAATGTCAGGCAGTCTGCCACTTGTTTCCTCCGCAGGGCGCTCCTCCTCGGCCGCCAGTTCCGTCGGTCACCTTGCTTCCTCTTTGGCTTGGGCCATCCAGGAGGTCGGCTCTATCTCAGTGCCAAGGTCGCGCCCCCAGTCCAGTCCCCAGTTTCTTCCACGCAGTGCGACCGCGGGCTCGTTCACGCCCCAGGCGGGGTTGTGCCCATGTCTCTTATTCCAACCTCCTATAGCCCGGCAATGGCCCCCAGGGTCCCCCAGTCGGCAGGGCCCACCGTCGTCCGTGCTGGACTCAGGGTCGCCCGCCTCCTCCTGTGGGCGCAGTAACTGGCCCCTCTCCAGCTCCGGGGCTGCGCTGCCAGCACAGTGTTCAATGCCCCCACTGAGGCCCCAGCAGCGCGCCTGCAGGCCGGCCCCAGCACAACTAAGGGCCGTGCCCGCTCCACAGCCGACAGCCGACTGCAGCTCCATGGGGCGTAGCCCCTCTGGGGCTCTCCCGGTCCCCGCCAGCCTTCTCTGCTTACCCAGGGCCCGGGGGTGGTCCAGCACCACTCGCGCCTCTTCACGGGTTCCAACCTCGGGCCTCCGGTGTCGCTCTAGTAGGGAGACCCGCTCGGGGCCTCCCTCCGGACTCCAGCCATCCACCCCAGCCCGACTGCAGTTCCTCTGGACGTAGCCCCTCTGGGGCCCCCCGGCCACCGCCGGTCTTCTCTGCTCCTCCGGGGACCGGGTGCGGCCCAGCGCCACTCGCGCCTCCTCACGGGGTCCAAACTCGGGACCCCAACGTCGCTCTATCAGGGAGACCTGCCCGGGCCTCCCTCCGGACTCCGGCCATCCGCCTCAGCCCGGCGGCGGCCCGTGGCCTCATGCGAGGCCCCAGCTCTGGCCGAGGGGACGGGCCGCCGGCCTCTTCCTCAGTCGTCAGCCGGGGTCGCACTACAACACACTCCAGGGCCAGGACGGGGGCCCAGCCACTTCCAGGACCGGCCCCCAGTACACCACCTTCGCTTGGGCTCTGAGCAGCCCGGAGATGGCACGCTTTACTGCGGATTATTATCGGCCCCTCCGGAGCGAGGGGATTAAGTGTGCGCCATCTCCGGATCGTTGGGCACGCCCCCTGCTCCTAGTAAAACTCTTTGTGGTGGAATTTAGAAGGTACATTTTTCAATGGTCCCTGCATCCAGCCCACGCTCTATTGTGGTCAGCCTGAACCTGGGACTTTCACCCTGTATTAAATGACCAGATAGCCAAAAGTAGCGCTTTGTGCTTTTAAGCACTATACTCACCTGACACTTTTAAAATCTACTCAGTTTTTTCGAAATTGGTATGAGGTGGGAGTGCACTAATGGGTCATTATGAACATGGTGGTAAACACTGTTCCCCGCCATGGTGATGATGAACAGAAACCCGCCATATAAAGATGGAAAAATCAGAATCCGCTCAAGATTTCCCTGCCACCAGTCACCGTCAGGACCTTGCTGGCAAAAATGCAGGACATCCCACCCCGCCACCGCCGAGCCCACAAACTCCCCACCCTCCAAATAATGATGCACAAATCACTGCAGCGGTCAGTGGGAGTCGAATGACCATTGGCGGTACAGACCACCACAGCCAGCAATGAAACCCAACAGTAAGAATTGCACATACTGGCAAGTTTGAAACCCACACACCTGACACACATCCACAACACTATAAAACACTCACAGACACACCCCACAATCATTTGCATCGCCAATAGGACAACTGAGATTGAGAACTCCACAAGCAGACACTGAACACCACAAAAGACGAATCACACACCCAACCACACAACAGCACCTTCATCTAGATCCACATAACACACCACTCACAACACATACCATGGCACCCCCCAAGCATCCACGCTTCATAGAAAGGGAGCTAAGGACACTGGTGGGTGAGATACTAAAGGTCGAGCCACAATTATTCGGGACACAGATACAGCACACACCCATCGCCAGTAAGATGGAGTTATGGCAGACCATTGTCAATAAGGTCAATGCAGTGGGACATCATCCACGCACGAGGGATGACATCTGCAAGAGATGGAACGGCCTGCGTGGGAAGGTGAGGTCCGTGTCATCCCGGCACAACATTGCAGTCCAGAAGACTTGGGGAGGACCTCCACCAACACCACCAGATTACACTGACTGGGAGGAAAGTGTACTGGCCATCCTGTACCCTGAGGGCCTCACTGGACTCACTGGAGGAATGGACTGGGGTAAGTCGTCTACAATTACCCCATATCCATTACACCTGTAATGTATGCACTGCCCCACCTCTCCAACATCCACCAGGACCACTACCCCACCGAAACCACATTCTCAACATCCAGTCACCCTGCATGCCCACAATTCCACCAACAGGCCCACATACCTCCCCCTCTGCACAGCCACCTACCCCTGCACATAATCACAAAGGCACTACACCACCCACAATGCACCTCCACATCCTAAGCAAAATGCAATGGCAACCTCACAAAGGCACCCTGCATGGCCCAAAAGTGGAAAACCTGCACACAACAGCCCATCCCTGTGCACCCCATTTAATTATGCAATTGTAACAGACATGCCCATTTCCCCCCAACAGGCACCACGATAATGTCAGCCTGACGGACAGGACAAGAGTGGCAGTGCCCCTCAAGGAGACAGAGGCACCACCCAGAACACTGGAGAGGGAACCGTGGACAGTGAGTAATACCCTGGCCCTTCACACAGTCCTGTACTGTTACCATCCAGCAGCCCCACCCAAGACACCACTGACACCCCTACCACACACCCACCAACATCAGGCCAGGGCAACCAGACCCACACTTGTGTATCCAGCCCACAGACTGGTGGAACACAAGGACAGAGGCCACAGTCATCACCTACCAACAGGCAGGAAGACAGTGGTCCCAGTACTAGTGGTTCCGCCAGACCTGTGCAGTGGACACAGGCACAGGGGGCTTGGCCCAGTAGGAGGGCATCAGTAGCCCAGGGGGGAGGCCAACGGATGGATGCTGCAGCCCAGTACGTGATCTCTGAGGTCCTGGGGGGGCATACCACCATACCCAGGACAGATTGGCCCAGATTCTGGCCACCCTGGAGCAGATTCAAAGGCTGCAGAGAGCCCAACACCACAATACCATGGAGCAGTGGAAACTGCACAATACCACCATGGCCACCATAGCAGGTGCACTGCTGCACCTTGTCCCAACCCAAACTGAGACCCCCACAGACCAGGAAGCCCCTGCTACAGGCCAAAATACAGCCCAGCCCACAACAGCAGCAGTAGCAACTGGACTTGTGCCACCATATGAAGAAACACAGAAGACCTGTACCTCAACCCATACAAGGCCAACACCAGGCACCCAAACGGTCCCTCAGGTCCAGATATGGTACTGGAACACCTGCCAAGACGAAGGCCCGCTCTAAGAAGTGCCTCTGACAAGAACTGTCCTCCAAGTGTGCCACTGAACCACTGTCCACACTGTGCAATAACAACCCCAAAAACTGTAAATAACAGATGGCCATATTACCACTGCCAACGATCGCTGAGACCATGTAGCCAATATAGACATCCACCAGTAGCCCACTCCCATCACTGTAAAGAGCACCATGGCATCCCTGACATCAAGTAAAACACCTGTTTACCAATGCAAATGTCCCCTGTCATTATGTTGAATCAAATGTAAGTGTGCATGCAATTGTCATTAAAGTCATTTCTTCATTTCTTAATTGAAGGAATGGCCCCCCACGCATAACATGGGGTTGTGCCAACAGAAATGTCAAACAAGATGTCCATAATGTCACATTTCCCATGCAAACCTGGTCACAGTGACAATATCTATAGACCCAACACCTCCATTGAGGATAAGGCATACTGACAGTATGCTGCACCGACAGCAACAGCATCAAATAGTACCACTTAGGTACTGGAAGTACAGTTGGATCAGTTGGTTCCTAGAGTGTACATCTTTCCCCTGCTCATGATCACCATCAATCTCATCCCCTCTCGGAGGAAGCTGGTCTGGATAGACAGCTCCCTCCTCCTCCAAGAGGGGAATAGATTTCCTCACAGCCACATTGTGCAGCATGCAGCAGGCCACCACTATTCTACACACCTTTTGAGGCTCATAGGCCAGGGTTCCCCCAGAGATATGGAGGCAACGGAATCTAGCCTTCAGGAGACCTATTCTGCACTTTATCACCCTCCTAGTATGTCATTGGGCCTTATTGCAATTCCACTCTGCATCTGTCCTAGTCAGGAGCCAACACATGTTGGGGTAGCCAGAATCCCCTGCAAAAGGGGCAAAACAGGACTGTCACTGACACCCCTCAGTTGCAGACAGCCTGGCTGTCTGCTATGTGCCAAAAAGTGTGAGACACACTTACCTATGATCTATCCTCTGTCCCCTTGTAGTTGTTCCATCATGTGTGGCACACTGCTGTTCCTCAGCACAAAGGAATCATGAACTGATCCAGAGAACATGGCATTCACATGGGAGATGTACTGGTCTGCAGTACACACCAATTGAATGTTCATGGAGTGAAAGTTCTTACTGTTTCTGTACATCTGTTCACTTACTCTTGGGGGGATGAGAGCTATGGGGAATGTCAGCAAAGGCATAGAAGTCTGACTTGATGGCAGGGAGATCAGCACATTGGGGAAACCTCATATAGGACTGCAGGTGTCGTACAAATGCATTCAGGAATCTGGACAATATAATGCAAAACATTGGCTGTGAAAAACCTGCACCCATGCCCACTGTCACTTAAAATGAGCCCGTGGCCAGGAAATGGAGTGCAGAAAGCACTTACACTTCAGTAGGGATGGCATGCTGATTCCTATTAGCTGCTCTCAGTGCTGGATCCAGTAATGCACAAAGTTCATGAATGGTAGCACGGTTGAATCTATAATTGATAATGAGGTGACGCTCCACCATGGTCCCCAAATCAACAAGTGTCAGTACACCGATGGGGATCTCCCTCGCCACATGGGTCTGTACCTATGAGGAGTTGAGAACACATGTCAGGAACACACATACATCTGCCCAATATGTTAAATATGCAGCACTGCTGGCATGCAAGTCGATGACACATATGCAGAGTAGGATGCTAAACTGGAGTGACATGTCCTCAAAGATACATCAGGACTGTTGTGGCGAGTAAATGTATATTTGTTCATGCCTATGGGGGTTGGGGACAACAGGGCCTGCATGGGGCAAATGAGAAATTAATAACTGCTTACTAATGGCCAAAATGTCTGCCCACTGTAATCCAGAAATGTTGTAGTGGAAGTGACCTCATACCACTACCGGTTGTCGTAATAGTGTAAGGTGGTGTTCACCGCCGTGCAACCTTTCATTGGTTAACATGGTTGTCAATGGGGAATATTAGCATATCATGATCGCCGCTGGCAGTGACGGTGCAAACCCCTGCGGAGCATACGTCATCTCATCACCCCAACTTCACTTTGCTGCCGGATTACGTGCATGCAGGTACTCCACTGAGTGTGCTGCTGTGTTCTGACTCTGGTCCTGGAAATGGCACGAGTGGCAGGGAAAAGGGCCCCGCCCTTCACCATCGAGGATCTGGACAAGCTCGTGGGCGGGGTCCTACCCCTTTATGCCAAGCGCTATGGTCAACCAGAGGTACAGGTGACAAGGTGGATTGGGGGGCATGGATGTGTGTAATTGTGGTAGATAGTTGTAAACATGTCTGCACGTTTGACACTGTACAGTTGTGGGATTCATGACATGCTGCGTGTGTGAGGTCCTGTTCTGCTGTTGTTGCAGTTACAGTGTTTCGTGGAGCAGTCTGCGGTTGATCTGGGGTCAGAAGAGTCTGAAGTTGCTGCAGAGGATTCCTGAAGGAAACGTGCAAGCAGAATTTGAAGAGAACCCACATGAGAGACTCTAAATAGCCCTGAGAGGGGGATTGGCTACCTCATCAGGTATGGACCTATCAGGAGGGGTCTCTGATGTCACCTGCTGGCACTGGCCACTCAGAGCCCTTCAGAGTGCCCCCACACCTTGCGAAGCAAGATAGCTGAAGTCTGGGACACACTAGAGGAGCTCTGGGCACCACCCCAGTGGTGGTGATGGACGGGGAGTGTGCCCTTCAAAGTATTTCCAGAGGCTGTGGGAGGCCACCCCTCCCCAGCCCATAACACCTATTTCCAAAGGGATAGGTTTTTACACCCTGCTCTCAAAGGAAATGCTTTGTTCTGCCTTCCTGGGACTGGGCCGCCCACACCCCAGGAGAACAGAACGCTGTATGTGAGGTGGCAGCAGCTGTAGCTGCAGTGCAAGCCTCAGAGAGCTGGTTTGGCAGTACTGGGGGTCAAGGATGCATGGAATTGGCTCCCCAATACAACATTTGGAATGGGGAGACAATTCCATGATCTTAGACATGTTACAGGCCATATTCGGAGTTACCATTGTGAAGCTACATATAGGTATTGACCTATGTGTAGTGCACTAGTGTAATGGTGTCCCCGCACTCACAAAAGTTTGGGGTAATGGCCCTGAACTATGTGGGTGCACCTTTGCTAGTGCAAGGGTGCCCTCTCACTTAGTAACTTTGCACCTAACCTTCAAAGTGAACGTTAGACATATAGGTGACTTATAAGTTACTTAAGTGCAGTGAAAATGGGTGTGAAATAAAGTGTGCGTTATTTCATGTAGGCTGCAATGGCATGCCTGTGAAGGGCTTGTCTGAGCTTCCTATAGGTGACAAAAGAAATGCTGCAGCCCAAATAGATCTCCTGGAACCCCAATACCCATGGTACCTAGGTACGTATATTAGGGACTTATAAGGGTCATCATCAGTTCGCAGATGGGCAACGCCAAGCTCACAATCACTACTATCACTCACATTAGGTACCATACCAGACAATATCAAGTATTCTTGATTCCTCTCTCTGGAAATCACTGTCTGTTGCTCTGTGCAAAATTGAAAGCCACTGTATGCTTTGAAGTTCCTTAAAAGGTAACTTGTCTATTAAGGTGCCTATTCCCTCTGCTATGTGATTCAGTGTCAGCCCCAGAATGCCTTAACCTCTTCGCAACCAAGGACGTAATGGTTACGTCCTTGGCTGCGGCACGGAGGTGCCAAGGACGTAACCATTACGTCCTTGCACTGTCTCATGGGGGGAGCACTAGGGCTCCCCCCATGAGCCGTGCCTTGGCACCCGCAATGCAGGGATGGAAGGGGAATGGCTTCCATCCCCCAACCCTCCTGTGGCATCTGATGGCATCAGCACGCGATCGTGCGCTGACCTCATCAGGGACCTGCCCCTTTGTGCTGGAAGCTCAGCTTTCAGCGCAGATTGGAGGAGAAATGCTTTTGCGTTTCTCCTTCGATCACGTGGAGGGGCCAAGAAAGGCATCAAAGGAAAGGAAAGGCCTTTCCTTTGATGTCTTTCTCAGCATTTCTGCTGCCCGACCACGATGCAATCGGGCAGCAGAAACGCCCACTAGACACCAGGTAGTTTTTTTATTTATTTGTATGCATAAGGGGAGCAGCCCCTTGGGCAAGGGCCACTCCCCAGGGAGGCAAATTATTTTTTAGGCCATTTCTGCCCGCCTGGGGGCAGACCAGCCTATTATAATTAGGCTGATTCCCCCCAGAGGTGCAGAAACCGCTAGACCCCAGGGATATATATTTTTTTCATATGTAGGACGCAACCCCCTAGGCAAGGGTCGCTTCCTGTGGGCAAAATTACTCTTGGGCTGTTTCTGCCTCCTTTTGGGGGCAGATCAGCCTATTTTCATTAGGCCAATGTGCCACCAAGGGGGGCAGAAACCTCTAGACACAAGTGATTTTTTTTTATATTATTAAATGAGGGGAGCGGCCCCTTGGGCAGGGACCGCTCCCCATGGGGGCAAAATATTTTTAGGCCTTTCCTACCCCCCTGGGGCAGATCGACAGATTATAATTAGGCCGATCTGCCCCCAGGGTGGGCAGAAACCCCTAGACAATAGGGATATGTATATATTTTTTGTTTACTTTATTTTTTTATATATGGGGAGTGACCCCTTAGGCAAGGGTCGTTCCCATGGGGGGGAATTTATTTTAGGCCATTTCTGCCCCACCTTGGGGTCAGATCTGCCTATTTTTGTTAGGCCAGAAACCACTTAGGCACCAGGGATTGGAGTGTGTGTGTATGTGTGTGTTATGTTTGGGGCGGCAGCCCCTTGGGCAAGGGTCGCTCCCCATGGGGGCACATTATTGTTGGCCATATCTGCCCCCATTGGGGGCAGATCAGCCTATTTTTGGAAGGCCCATCTGCCTCTAAGGGGGGAAGAAAGCCCACCAAAGACAAGTGAGGATTTTTTTTTTCAAAATAACAGGGTGGGGGTATGGCTATACCCCCACCCCAAATAAATGGGGCCAAAGTTGTTCTGACCACCATCTGGCAGATGGGGCAATTACCCCTGATCCACACCCTGGAGGGGCAGAAGGCCTGCTAGATGCCAGGGAAATAAAAAAAAATAGTGTGGTGGTGGCTACCAACCAGTATGGGCATAGTTATGCCCCCCCAACTGAAGGGGTTAACAGTCTTTCAGCTCTCCCCCGCACATTAAAACATCTTATCCCATGGCAAGCAAGAGGACTTTACTTTTGGACCAAGAGAGCTTGGCTAACTCTCAGAATCGTCCCACTTGGAATGTTGAGGGCTGCACTTTTTGGACTTTGAGATGCTGCCATGTAGAAAAATCCACAAGACCCTGAAAACTAAACTCTGGGTGAGTCCAGGGTGATGTGCTTCACATGCACCCCGCACCATTTTCTTACCTACAATGCCCTGCAAACCTCCAACTTTCCTGGAAATCACACATTTATTCTACATTTTTGTGATGGAACCTTCCGGAATCTACAGGAATCCACAAAATCGCTACCACCCAGCATTGTCTCATCTATACCAATAAAAATTCTGCCCCACTTGTGAGCCTAAAATTTTTTATTTTCAAACTGCCCGTTTGGACCTGCTTTGGTTCCCCCTCAATTTGAACATGTTTTTGGCTCCTCCCTGTCACAGGCACTTGGCCCACCTACACAAGTGAGGTATCATTTTTACCTTAAGGGAATGTTGTGTGGTAGGAAATTTGTCCTGGTGAAGTGATCCTACACAGAAATGTGGAAAAAAATTGATTTTTCAGCTAAATTTGAGGTTTGCTGAGGATTCTTGGTAAGAAAACACTGTGGGATCCACGCAAGTCACACCTCCATGGACTCCCTCGGGTGTCTAGTTTTGAGAAATGTCTGCCTTCAGTAGGTTTCCCTGTATGGGTCCTGAGCCCAGGACCAAAAGCACAGGTGCCCCCCCCAAAAAAAAACAGGTAGTTTTGTATTGTAATTGTGATGTGTCCAGATAGTGTTTTGGGGAATTTCCTTTTGCAGGCACTAGGCCTACCCACACAAGTGAGGTACCATTTTTTTCTGGAGACTTGGGGAAATGCTGGGTGGAAGTACATTTGGGGCTCGTCTCAGATTCCAGAGCTTTCTGTCACCCAAATGTGAGGAAAAAGTGTTTTTTTGGCCAAATTCTGAGGTTTGCAAATTATTCTGGGTAACAGAACCTGGTGAGAGCCCCAAAAGCCACCCCATCTTGGATTCCTCGAGGTGTCTAGTTTAAAAAAATGCACACATTCAGTAGGTTTCCTTAGGTGCCAGCTGAGCTGGAGGCCTAAATCCATCGCTAGGCACTTTCCAAAAAACAGCTCTGTTTTCTTTGGAAAAATGTGATGTGTCCACGTTCGTTTTGGGGCAATTCCTGTTGGGGGCGCTAGGTCTACCCACACAAGTGAGGTACCATTTTTATTGGGAGACTTGGGGGAACGCTGGGTGGAAGGAAATTTGTGGCTCCTCTCAGATTCCAGAACTTTCTGTCACAGAAATGTGAAGAACAAATATTTTTTTTGCCTTTTGCCAAATTTTGAGGTTTGCAAAGGATTCTGGGTAACAGAACCTGTTGAGAGCCCCACATGTCACTCCATCCTGGATTCCCCTAGGTGTCTAGTTTTTACAAATACACAGGTTTGGTAGGTTTCCCTAGGTGCCGGCTGATCTAGAGTCCAAAATCCACAGCTTGCGACTTTGCAAAAAACAAGTCAGATTTCAATTTAAAAAAATGATGTGTCCATGTTGCATTTCCTGTAGCAAGCATTAGGCCTACCCACCAAAGTGAGGTACCATTTTTGTATTGGGAGACTTGGGGGAACACAGAATAGCAAAACAAGTATTATTGCCCCTTGTCTTTCTCTAATTTCTTTCCTTCCAAAAGTAAGACAGTATGTGAACAAGACATCTATTTGAGAAATGCCCTGTAATTCCCATGCTAGAATGGGCACCCCAGAATTCAGAGATGTGCAAAAATCCACTGTTTCTCAACAACTTATCTTGTGGAAATACGAAGGTTTTCTTGATATCTTTTTATATGTCAGCAAATTAATTGCTGTATACCCGGTATAGAATGAAAACCCATTGCATGGTACAGCTCATTTATTGGCTCTGGGTACCTAGGGTTCTTGATGAACCTACAAGTCCTATATCACCCTGCAACCAGAAAAGTCCAGCAGATGTAATGGCATATTGCTTTCAAAAATCTGACATTGCAGGAACAATGACAGCTTTTTTCACCTCAATTTCAATATTTATTTATTTCAGATGTTATTTTCTGTAGTAAACCTTTGTGGGATCTACTCAAATTACCCCTTGCTAAATTCAACATTTTGTCTACTTTCTTTAAATGTTTAGCTATCTGGGATCCAGCATTGGTTTCACACACATTTCTGTCACTAACTGGAAGGAGGCTGAAAGCACAAAAAGTAGCAAAAATGGTGTATGTCCCAGTAAAATGTCAACATTTTGCTGAAAACTGTTTTGTTTCATTCAAGTCTGCCTGTTCCTGAAAGCTGAGAAGATGCTGATTTCAGCACTGCAAACTCTTTGTTGATGCTATTTCCAAGGAAAAAATAACAAGCCTTCTCCTGCAGCCCTTTTTTCCATTTTTCGAAAAGGCCTGACAGAGAAGGGGTTAATATATGTGTTGCACTTTATAAATATTCTCACACTGACTCAATCACTTATGATGATGTTTCCCCTAAAGTATGGCTTACACTGAATTATTTTGTCAAATTGGGAGAGGTGCTAAATGAATTGTTTCAGAAATCATGATTTTAATGTGAATATTTAAAGAAAAAATGCCCATATCTAGTATGATCTAAGCATGAATTTTGCTTGCCATTGTTCATTTTGCATAAAAATATGGGAATACTGTTTTTACGTACATCATTGTGATCTGACCTCTGCCCTCTTCACACCACCAATATGCACACTTCTATATCAGATGGTTTAAAGGTAAAAGAAAACACACTACAGCACTTAGTAGAAGGGTCACAGTGCTCACAGTTCTAGTACAAGCAACTGCAGGTTCTACCAAAAGAAGAAAGGCAAATTTCCCAGGACGGCTGCTATCGGGGCAAAGTGGTGGGGTGAAGGGGCACAAAGCAAAAAGAGAACAACAATATAAATAATGAAAACGATCACTGCAGGCACAACAGAGGCTCCCAGCCTGCCCTGTAGCCAATCCTAACACTGCTTTTTTGCTGCTAGAAGCGTCGGGATTGGCCTGACCGCCTGGGCTTTGGGCTCCCAGGCACATTGGGAGCCTGTGTCTGCTGTGCCTAACACGGCAACACTGCTTGGGCTAGAGAGAGCTCAGTGCGCATGTGGGTTTGGCCGTCGTGAGACAGCTGGCCAAACCCACATGCGCACTCAGGGGAGTGCACACCCCTCCCCCTCCCTGCCTGTCATTCCCCATGCACCCCCCTGAAAAATAAAATGGTAATAAACATGGGGCAGATTTAAGAGACCCTAGCACCTCCTTGCGCCATATTAGTGTCATTTTTTTGGGATGCTAATGATGCCCAATGAAGCCAATATCGTCCACACCAAATTTGCAAGCTGGCACAATGCATGCATCCCACCACTTTTTAACCTTTTGCGCTACATTATGCCTGCGCCAGGCATAATGTATGCAAAGGGGACATTCTCCCATTTAGAAGGGGGTACAAAATGGTGCAAAGAAATTACATTGCTACACTATGTAAATTTGGAGCAAAACTTTTGGCTTTGTTGGGCCGCATTAGCTTAAAGAAAAATATGTGATTATGTGGCACAAGGAGGCACTAGGGGTTCTTAAATCTGCCCCTAAGTTTATCACAGACAGTACTTCTGTATGTGCAGCACAGTGTCCGATAAATAAGTTATCATCTTTCATGTATGCCAATCAATGTAATTGCATGTCTCATGCTATTTGGAAATATGTCTGAGTACACTAGGACACAGAATGATATATATATATATATATATATATGGACAATTTGCTGCAAAGACCATTCTCCCAAACCACCGACTCACTGTGAATCTGGCAAACAATATAACCTGTAGCTGTGGCTCACTACCCCTCACAAACCAACCCATATGAAAACCAAGCAGAGCCCAAATCCGGGCTTAAACAGGACCAGCTACATTGTGGAGGGGACTGTTGGAGTATACCAGTATCAATCCTGGAGTGAGGATAGGTTTTGGAAAGATTTAATTAACCTACTCCCTACCAATAGCAATTAAGCCCATACTACTGTGCTGCACATTGCAGAACATCTGTGCAGGCAGTATTCTCCCATAGCTCAATGACAACGATGAGCAGGAAGAGCTGGACCATGAGCATGTGGAAGATGGGGAGCAAGTACAAAAGGTAACATCAATGGCATCAACATTGCTGAGTTTACAAAAACTAGTCGTGTGTGGTACATGCGAGAGTGACTCACAATGTTAGAAGAGTATGACAACAAAAGAGGGTGTACTTATGTAGATAACATATTGCAACACATTGGAACACAACCAGTGTTTAGCCAAATTAACTGCCCGATCACAGTGTGAGAAAGTCATCCAATTTGCAAATACTACAAAATTTGAGTCACGGAAAATGTTGTTGAATGATACAGGCTGTACCGTAGGTCTGCTAACCAAACCGAAGCCCACTACTAGTATACAAGGCATATACTATATTGGCACAAGCACAATTCCCAACAGAAGACTCCTGAAAGTCCCTAGTATAGCCTTAGAACCCGCCGTAGCGGGCTCTACCGGCTATTAAAGGCCCGCTCCCCATTTAACAAGGGAAAGGGCCTTTAATAGCCGGTAGAGCCCGCTACGGCGGGTTCTAAGGCTATTAGAACATTCTGCCACTCAGGGCAGAATGTTCTCTTAAAAAAAAAAAATTGCTCACGGAGCCCGAGGGGATTAGAATCCCCTCGGGCTCCGTGAGGCTTTGTTCACAGCTGCTGCTGTGAACAAAGCCCATTGGAATGTTGGCGCTGGGGGCTTTTACCGGCCAGTAAAAGCCCGCAGCACTCCATTGTTTTCAATGGAGCTGCCAACTTCCAATGTTCTAATAGATAATAGGGCCAGGTTGAATCAAAATACCTCTAAGTCCCTACTTGATCAAAGGGCAAGGTTAAATCCAAATACCTTTAAGTCCCTAGTAGATAATAGGCAAGTCTGACATAACAACCTGGAAGTCCCTAGTAGAATATAGGGCAAGGCTGACATAAACCACATGTAAGTCCCTAGTAGATAATAGGGCTATGGAGTTTAGATGTACAGTAGGATTCCTGCACTTGACTGTGCACTGCTGTGTCGCTTGCCATCTCTGTCTGATGACAGCCCTGCCTTGCAGACTGTGAGATAAAAGTGAAGTCTGTGCCAAACTACATGGTGAAGAATTGTTCATACAAAGAGTAGGTTCAAAGAACGTGGATACACATTTCACCCCTAATGTCCCCCCTAGTTGCCCTAGGGTTTGTGTGGCTTGTAATTCTGAGCAAGGCCAAATAAAAAGATGCATCATAGGGTCTGGTGTTTGCAAAGCTCCACCTCTAAACATTTACATACCATAGAAATGTACCTGAATTCGGTACATGTGAATCACTGATATAAGAAAATACATTGCCCTGAAGGAGCGCTAGGAGTCATGAAAGGACTCAAAAGATTGTTGAAGTGATATCTCAAAAGACGCCACTGTAGTAGGCAGAACAAATCACATGATGAACTAATTTCACTCCCTTGCAAGTCATACAAAACACATCTATGACATGTCTGCCCAGCACATCCCAACACTTGCCTGCACAGGATCTGTAAATTACCCATGTTGCATGAAAGCCTGATGTCTGCCCCTTAGGACACATCATAGATTGTTACAAGCATGCACTGTCATAGGGATTGGTGAGATTACCACATTCCAGACAAAGTCCCCAACATCTCTTTGTGTTCACTTAGCAAGGGTATCGTGCAAAAACATGTTTCACACATGGGGCAGGAATTCTAAGCTATGTGATTGAACAAACAGAGGAACTGTGCCATCTGCTTAGTGTGATACCACTAATGCATTTATCCTCACATGTATACACTCACAGAACACACATTGTACACATAGGAAGACATGAAGGTGGTAAACACAACTGTTCACATGCACAATTGCAATCCATAAGACTCCTAACATGCATCCCATATAACAACATATAGTTTTCAGGTGTCTGTCTCTGGGGTAGTTAAGTTAATTGGGGTAGTTGGGATCATTTTTTTTTTCTTTGTTAGAGGCACTGTGGGTTTAGGTGGAGTCATATCAAGGTAGGGAACGGTCATCCTTTGAGTATGGATAAGTTGGGGGAACTTATCTGGCTACTGACACACTACCTCCCAAATATGGTGGCCAGGGGGGACTGAGTTATCCTGGGATACAAGACGGAGGCACACAAGCTGCAGTGGGGGAAGGTCCATTACTACATGATGCGTACATTAGAGGTTGAGTGCATGGACCACCTATGGAAACATCACTGGGCAGACCTCATCGTCCGGGACAGGACTACTTCGGAATCAAGGCAGATCGAACTGTGGGTAAGTACACCATCTATGTGGCTGACTCCTGTTTTGCTTTTGCACTTACATGTCTGTTGGCAATGGGCAGGACTGGGTGTAGTGTGTCTATGCCAACCAGCATCCATGACAAGGGCCGCAATGCACCATGAATAAGACAAATGGTATATTCCTGTCCTTGTCCCCTGTGTGTGGCCACAAAAGTCTAATGTGCACCAATACGTCATGGTGCAAGGGTACATGGTTACCAGGGACAAGTGTCCATGTCCATTAAGGGTCTGACTACTGTTGTATGTTGCACAGTCTTGTACATATGATGATAACAGTGATGCAGCAGTGTTATTACAATTAGCTATGCTTGAAAAATGTTTCAATAGAAAGTAATCTGCAAAACATGAACAATGTAGTTAAGACATGTATGTATTGTTCCAACACATATGTGAACATGTCAGCCAGACTTACCAATGTATGTTACTGAGACATATCGAATGGCCTATTTGATATTTCACTAACCAAAGTCTTCTATGTTCATTAGCAAATCATATACTGTATAATGTGCAGTAGTTGTTCATAGTGTTCATTTTCAACATTCACAGTGCTATGTCTCATGTTATTTCTTGCAGGTGGACCCAAGCCATATACCATTGGAGAGGTGGCAAGCTTTGCAGATCCCATTGCTAACAGTGAGTGTCATCCTGTATGTATAATGTGTAGTGCGAGCATATGTGATGTTGTATGTTGTGTGCAATGCCATGTACCAAGCACATATAAGCTAATTCTGACACCATATGATATACATGATATGGACAGTATGGTCGCTGTTACGCCCAGGATGTGCATCCCAAAAAAACAATGTGCTGGTAGCAATGTGTGCTGCAAGGGCCTTGTAAATGTTGGACATGGTGTATGAGTCCAAACATGGTGATGAAAGTAAGGACATGTGCCAGAAGTACAGGGTCCTTCACATGGATGCAGGGTGGCAATATGTTGTTCACAAAACATGTTGCTGCTGTGTGTGCCACATGTATCACACAGTAACTTAGATCATGTTAGGATTAATGAACAGGTGACTAGGTCAAGATATCACATTTGAAAATGCAGTTGAATTGCCCACCCATGTGGTGTAATGCTCCATACTCTGTGTTGTATGTAGCATCATTGCCAACCCATGTTATCCTCACTGATCTTTACATGTGTGTTTGACCTGAGGAATGTCCATATAACATTGTCATATGATATGCTACTACTCAAAACATCTTCAGATAGTGCTGGTCCTGATATTGTCCATGATGTCATGCAAGCAGCTTCATACAATGAACAGCATTAGTCAGTCCTGTTCCTGGAACTCTGTGCAGATAAGATGTGGGGTATGCATGCACCCACATATGAGATGGTGGTGCTGAATGCTGTTTTGCAATACACTGACCAGAATTTTGGACACATATACAGGCAATGGGCGGCATAGTGTGACACATCAAGTTACTCCGGGACTATGCATGAAGTCAGGCACATCCCACCTTGTAGTGACCTGAGTGGTAATGGGAGTAGTTTCATGTATCTTTGAGGGTGACATGAGTGAGTGATCCACTCTCCATTCTAACCTATGATACCTTTCATATGTATGTTCCATGTGGCAGTGTGTCAAGACATCTGTCCTTGACATATCAGGCACAAACTATTGTGAGACTTCATTTAACTTGCAGTCCTAGCTCAGATGAGTTTGGTATATGGCAATAGATCTAAGGGCAATGGCGTATGCAGAAGGAACATTGATGAGCAATCCAACATGAGGAGTGTGACTTACCATGGTCACATAGCTGATGCTTATGATGAGCATAGTCAATGGGTACATAGTCCTTTGAAATGTTCGTAGATGGTTTAGTGTTATTGTGCAACATTAGCTCGCCTTGATACCTTGGACATAAGAAATGTGGAGATAATGGTTGCTGTGCAGGTGTATGTTAACCATGGCCTTCAAGATGTCATTGTGATTTGTGCTGGCCAGTGTGTGATGTCTGCAGATGGTGTTTACGCTGCATGCTTGTTGTGCATTTGCCTAATACAGATTTGGATGACTTTGTCATGTTCATGTTTCCACAGCCAACATGAACCCATCCTAGATGCTGAACTTCGATAAGCAGGCAGAAAGCTACCCCCACATCTGTGAGATACAGAAGGGATTCCGGAAGATGTGGCAGCTGTATGAAAGGGTGCGAGCATCGGGTTCCTCGAGGGGCTTTCTACAAGGGGGACCACCCAAGGGACCATTCACCTCCAGCACCCACACATTAGGCAAATCTTGGGCTGCAGACAGGGTTGGGTCTGCAGGTGCTGGACTATCGACATCACCTGCCTCAACAAGTGCCCCATCAACATCCCAGGCTGCACCTCCAGTCTAGCCAGACTTTGGGCAAGAAATGACAACAGACACAGCAGATCTGAATTTTCGAATTGCAAAACTAGAAAATAAGACAAACCAGATGTGGGTTTTGCTTTGAGACATTAAGTCATCAGTGACCAAGAACTGAGGATGACAATGGGCCTGATGGGCACTGCTTCCCTGCCCCTTGTATATAGGTTTATTTATAGTTTGGGTATTTAGATAGTTAGGTTTATATTAATTCACGTAGTGTAGATTATTTTTAGTACATGGTGTTTTTTCTTCAGAGGGTGGCTTTTTGGGTTTTTCCTTTTCTTTTGTGTTTCTAGGCGGGTGGGTGAGTTTTGGGTCTGTGTGTTGTTTTAGAAAAATGTATAACATTTTTGTAAAAAATACAAAAAATATATATTAGTTTAGACTATATGTTTTGTTAGTTTCAGGTTTATCTGTAGGTACTGTTGTGCTTGTCTACAAATGTGTTTTAAGGAGGGCTGGGGGTTGATGTTTATCATGTGGCGTTAAATGTATAAGATAAGTTAAGATAAGCTAAGTTAGTTGTAGGTATAAGTTAGGAGAAGTTAGCGTAGGTTAGGTTAGTATAGGTAGGTTAATTAGTTCATGGAATTTTACATTGATATTTATAGTTTTATTAAATCATGTTGTTTCCTACTATATGGTCTCCATCATAATTTATTGCCTAGCTGGTAGCATGTCTGCACAGGTCATGTTAGTAACATGCCTTTGGTTTTGCAAGCAGTACTTTGAAACATGTGTATTGATGTGTATCCCCTGTGGTCAAGTACCTGTCAGGTTGGCAATGGTGTCACCTCAGCTATGCCTAGACAACGTTCAGCAATGTACATGACAATCTGGATGTGTATGGATACACATTACCAAAACAGGTATTCATACGCAGTTGCTCTGTATTGATAAGTCATGGGACATGCATTGTGGAATGTTTTTGTAATTGTACTCACCCTAAATGTAGGATTGTTACTGACACACTTATGGCTGCCCCTCACAGTCTACACATGCATCATTTGTCACATGAATGCTGAACTACTGCTATAATTCTTGCTTAGCTCGGCCACTTACGTTGTGATTTTAACATCTGTCACAATTCATGCATGCTACCTGTTGCATGACATGCTTGGGAGCTTCTGGAATTCTTTGCTAGTCAACATAGATAACAGTTAGCTCACTTATGTTTATGTTTCTGTCAGTGTGTGCGGCTTTGTGTCTATCAATCATTACTTGTTTAGAAACACATTCAACACAAAGGATGTAGTAAGTGATTTGTTTTACATGTGCAAATGTGATATACTGATGTACATTTTCACAGGACATTTACCCCATTAGATATATCAAGCCATTGGATGTTCAGATAGAGTCCAGAGGTGTGGGGGGAGACATGTCATGGGAAATGTGTGGGAAAGGAGTACTTCAGTGCGTAGGTGACCACATTGCCATTAGGGAAGATTGGCCACAATGACAGTCAACATATGTGAGAGGTAGACAGTGAGAGGTTCCAATTAAGGATGGTGCCAGGTGTTTTTACACTGGCATGATCTTTGGCACAGAACAAAAGAGAGAGGGGGCATGTCCCACACAGAAAATCTACAGAGCAGTTTTTCGGGTGAAATATGCTCATTCCACATCTTCATCCTCTGATGTATGTGGTGTCCTCGATAACTGGGGTGTTGTAGATGCTGAAGTAGAGTTAGGCACACACACATCAGGGGCTCAAGATGTAGATACTGTGTCTAAGGCAGCTCTCATTTGTCGGAACACATGAGGCAGCATAGCGGTGAGGAGGACCTGCATGGTCATCTACACTGCAGCAACATCACTGGAAAGGCACCCAGGATGGTGATTAGGGAGTCCTGCTTCCGCTCCATGGACTCCAAGACATTTTGAATTGGTCCCAGCCTGTTGGCAACTTTTCTGGTGGCACTTGGGCTGGGCATTTGCTCATGCCCCAGCCTCATAACACCAGCGACATCAGCCAGGGACTGCTGGAGGCCAGGGAGAGGAGAATCGGTGACTTGTATGGAACATAATTTGTCCTGATTTGTACTAAGTCACCTCAGGACTGCCTCTAGGGTATCCGCCACAGTCTCCGTCCCTAGATGCACCATAACAGCCAGCTCAAGCTGGACTCCTACCACACTTTTTGGGACTGTAAGTTGTGGGTCCTGGGAGTCCACCGCTGTGGTTGACATGATAAGTGGTGCATGTTGGCTGTTGGGAGGATTTTCTGGAGACCCCGCAATGCTGTCTGTCCTGCCTGCGACTGGAGATGGAGTCTGTATGGAACCCAGGATTTCCTGGAGTGTACCCAACTGTATGGTTTGCAGCTGGTCATCCAGATAATCAGAAAGGTCCAGGACAGATATCTGGCCAGGAGGTATAGGATCATCCATTGCAATGAGACAGAGATATGTTAATGTTGATCTGTGCTAGCTGTTGACATGAGTCATCAGGTTGGCAATCATGGTGCCTGATTTATATGTTGCATGGTGCACAGTCGTGCCTCAGCAGCCTCATTCATGAGCCCCTAGCGGCACACTGCACCACCGGAATGCCCTTCTTTGGAACGCTCTGGTGGCATAGTATGCCAGGTCACATTTACAAGTCCATGCAAAACCAGCTTGGGTGGCTTTCCATGAGTTTATCAATATGACCCCCTTTCACATAATACACTGCATGCCTGTGATATTCCATGGGTGTTTCTTAGGGTGTTCCCATGCAAAACTCAACACTCATAGAAGCGTATGGAATCTGTCACATTGCCAGATTTAAAATGTTGGGAATGTGTCAGATTTCTATGCAACCCCACGTGTGGTGTGATGCAAGGGGGTGAACTGTCCACATTCCTCCTACTTGTCCACTCTTGCTATGTCTGCCATATCATGCAGTACACATAGATAAATTGAAACACATTTTGTGTTTGTATCTGTGCATGAAGGTGTGATCTGGGCAAGATAGGCATCCTTGCACCCTGGGTGTAAGGGTGCCTACGTTGCAGAGCTGAGTGATTCTGTTCAGGAAGGGACACCATCATGTACAGACACAAAAAAAAAAATCATTCTATGTGTGCTGCATAATATTGCACACATAGCAAGAGTGGACAAGGAGGAAGAATGTGGACAGTTATTCCCCTTGCATCACACTCACGCCACAAGTAGTGTGGCATAGAGATCTGACACATTCCCAAAATTGTAAATGTGGGAAGGGTTCAGATTGCTACCCCTCCTCAGGGGTAGCATTGTAGTGGTGTGTCAAATGGATACAAATTTTGCAACATATTTTTACATTTTTCAATATGTGATGCATTCAGGAGCACACTTTGGAAGTGGTAGATGGTCTTCCTAATTGTTCATGTTGCAGGATGTCCCCCTTCCTGCACATGTGCAATCACGCCTGCAACACAAGCATCCCTACCGCATGGCGCAGCTGTGCATTGTTGGCACATGGCAGCAAAGCTTGTACCAGCGCAGAGGTAAAAGGCGGAAATACCATGTATTTTGAGCGTATGTTGCATTTGTGCCCTTTCCCAGTGTTGCAGGGAGGCATATCCCATCACTTACAGCCCCACCCCGTGTAGGAGGCTCGCCTGGTTTGTAGTGGGTACCTTGGGTACTTATACCTTACACCAGGTCCAGTTATCCCTTATGTTGAAATTTCGTAGTGTTCTAGCAGCTAAGGCTGATAGAGATAGCTGTGGCAGAGCAGCTTAGGCTGAACTAGCACTACCACTTATAGTTACACACCTTCTGGAGGTAAGCATTGTACACAATATATAACCTAGACACCAAAAATACGGTATATAATTAGACATAGGATAGTGCAAACAATAGGAAATGCTATAGTGCAATGGGAGAAAATAGGTCTAGGGGCAACACAAACCATGTACTAAGAAAGTGGAATGCGAATCACAAATTCCCACCTAGACAAGTGTAGTGTGTAGAGAATTGCTGGGAGAGTAAGAATACAGTAAAGGTAAGTAAATTACCCCACCCCAGTGCCCAGAAAATCAGGAGTAAAGTACTGCAAGTTTCCTTAGGACACACTACAAGTCGTGATTAGAGTTTTTGCAAGAACCAAGCAAGACTGCAAACAACAAATGGTGGATTCCTGGATCTGAAGACCTGCAAAGGAAGGAGACCAAGTCCAGAAGTCGAAAGAAGGTCCAGGAAGGACAGGAGCCTCTGCCAACCCAAAAGAGGGTGCAAAAGAAGAGTCCCCCGGTTGGACAAAGACTGCAGAAATGCAGCCTAGGAAGATGTCAGAGGGTTCCTGCATGATGCAAAGGACATTGGATGCAGGTGAGTTTTGGCACTGGATTCCTCCAACAAGCCTTGGTTCTTGCAAAGTCACGTTTTGCATCAAGTTACTGCTATCTGGACCCAGGAGGGACCTGGGGGTCTTACATCTGTGTGAGGAGTAAGAGGGAGCACTCAGAACTTCATAGAGCCCTTAGAGCACCAAGTAGTCCCAGGACACGGGGACAAAGGAGGTGAACAATGCAGTTGGTGCAGCACTGCAAAGGAAGGTCCCACGCCACCGGAGAACAACTGAGCGAACTGAGCATCACAGGATAGAGTCCAGGGTATCTGGGCCAGGCTGTGCACAAAGGACTTTTGCAAATAATGCACAGAGGCCTCAGGAGGTGAAGAAGACGCAGTGCACAGGGGTACTGTCGTTCTAGGGGAAGGCAAGATCTCACCTCCTCCAAATTGGGACAGTAGGATGCCAGGACAGTCTGTGTCGATGGGGTCCACCCTCTGTGTTCCAAGGAGTACGCTCTTCGCCAGGAGAGGAGTTCAGGTTAACCAGTCGCCGACTTCGAATGTGCCTGCTTGAGCAGGGGAGTGACTATGTCACTCCACAGGAGATTTCTTTGGTCCTTCTGGTGCAGGGTGAAGACGGAGAGTCCCCAGAGGGTGCACACTGTAGAAACTGTTGCAGTTGCTGGCTGGAGCTGAAGTTGTGGAGGAAAAGTAGCCCTACTGGATACTTTGTTGCCATTACAGTGGTTCCTGGAGCAGTCTGCGGTTGATCCGAGGTCAGAGGATGAAGTAGTAGTTGCAGAGGATTCCTGCTGGAAACTTGCAAGTAGAACCTGAAGAGAACCCACAGGAGAGACCCCTAATAGCCCTCAGAGAGTGATTGGCTACCTTATCAGGTATGAACCTATTAGGAGGGGTCTCTGACATCACCTGCTGGCACTGGCCACTCAGAGCCCTTGAGAGGGTCCCCACACCTTGCAAAGCAAGATGGATGAAATCTGGGACATACTGGAGGAGCTCTTGGCACCACCTCTAGGGTGGTGATGGACATGGGAGTGGTCACTCCCCTTTCCTTAGTCCAGTTTAATGCCAGATCAGGAACAAGGGGTCCCTGAACCGCAGTAGACTGGCTTATGCAAGGAGGGCACCCTCTGTGCTCTTCAAAGCAATTCCAGAGGCTGGGGGAGGCTACCCCTCCCCAGCCCATAACACCTATTTCCAAAGGGAGAGGGTGCAACACCCTGCTCTCAAAGGAAATGCTTTGTTCTGCCTTCCTGGGACTGAGCTGCTCAGACCCCTGGAGGGCAGAACACTGTCTGTGAGGTGGCAGCAGCTGTAGCTGCGTTGCAAGCCTCAGAGAGCTGGTTTGGTAGTGCTGGGGGTCCATGGTGGAGCCCCCAGGATACATGAAATGGGCTCCCCAATACGAGATTTGGGATGGGGGGACAATTCCATGATCCTAGACACCTTACATGGCCATATTCGTGGTTACCATTGTGAAGCTACATATAGGTATTGACCCATATGTAGTGCACGCATGTAATGGCGTCCCCGCACTCACAAAGTTCCAGGAATTGGCCCTGAACTATGTGGGAGCACCTTTGCTAGTGCAAGGGTGCCCTTACACTTAGGGCCTTATTTATACTTTTTGGTGCAAAACTTCGCTAACGCAGTTTTGCACCAAAAGGTTTTGCACCGGATTGCACCATTTTTTAGCACCAGCTGGGCACCATATTTATGGAATGGTGCAAGCTGGTGCAAAGGGTAGGCTAGCATAAAAAAAAGGACGTTAGGCAGGTTTGAGTCAAAATAAATGACTCTAACCAGATTAGCGTCATTTTTTGATGCTAAGGGGCATATATATACTCTGTTTGCACTGAATTAGCGTCACTTTTTTTTTTACTCTAATTCGGTGCAAAACTAACTCCATATTTATACTTTGGTGCTAGACCCATTTATCACCAAATTTATGGAGTTAAAGTCATTTTTTGGAAGTGGAAACCTACCTTGCCTTAATGAGATGCAAGGTAGTCGTTCCCGTGCAAACAATGACTCTATGGCCTTAACTCCATATTTATACTCCCATGCAAAAATGGTGCAAAGGAGGGAGGAGGGGTCAAAAAATGGGCCAAAGCTTGCTTTGCCCCATTTTTTAAAGCCTGGGTCAGGGCAGGCGTTAGGTGGACCTGTGCGCCTATTTCCATGGTGGAACACCATGGAATAAGCCCACAGGTGCCCTCCCCAGTCCCCAGGGGCACCCCCACCCACACCAGAGGGACTGCGGAGGATGGGGGACCCCATCCCAGGTAAGTACAGGTAAGATTGCATTTTATTTTTAAAAGTGCCATATGGTGCCCTGAAATGGGCCCCATACATGGCACAGGGAGCAATGGCCATGTCCAGGGTACCCTTGTCCTCTGTGTTGACCATTGGGGTGGTGGGCGTGACTCCTGCCTTTTCTAAAGCAGGAGTCATGTGGCATGGTAGGTTTAGCACCATAAAATGACGCTAATCTGGTTAGAGTCTTTTTTTTTTACTCTAACCTGCCTAAAGTCATTTTTTGTTGCTAAACCATCTTCTTCTATACTGCCAGCCCCACCCGACTAAAGTCATTTTTTTTTACTCTAGCCTACCCTTTGCACCGGCTTGCACCATTCCATAAATATGGTGACCAGCTGGTGCACAGAAATGGTGGAAGCCGGTGCTAAACTTTTTGGTGCAAAACTGAGTTAGTGCAATTTTGCAGCAAAAAGTATAAATAAGGGCCAATATTTTGTAAGTTTGCACCACTTTTGCATCAAAAAATTACGTTAATGCGGCGCGAAAAATGTATAAATCAGGGCCTTGGTGCTAGACGGGTCTAGCACCAAAGTATAAATATGGAGTTAGTTTTTCACCAAATTAGAGTAAAAAAATGACACTAATTCAGGGCAAACAGAGTATAAATATGCTGCAGAGTATAAATATGCCCCTAAATATGGCGTTAAGGCCATAGAGTCATTTTTTGCACAGGAAAGCCTACCTTGCATCTCATTAAGGCAAGGAAGGTCTCCACTTCCAGAAAATGACTTTAACTCCATAAATTTGGCGCTAGACGCGTCTAGCACCAAAGTATAAATATGGAGCTAGTTTTGCACTGAATTAGAGTTTTAAAAAAATGACACTAATTCGCTGCAAACAGAGTATAAATATGTCCCTTAGTACCGTTGCACCTAGCCTTCAATAAATGAAGGTTAGACATATAGGTGACTTATAAGTTACTTAAGTGCAGTGAAAATGGCTGTGAAATAGTGTGTGTGCTAGGTATTTAGGTACCATATACTAGGGACTTATAAGGGGGGTCCAGTATGCCAATAGAAATTGGTAAATGAAGTCACTGGCCTGCAGTGACAAATGTAAAAGCAGAGATAGCATAAGCACTGAGTTTCAGGTTAGCAGAGCCACAGTGACACAGTTAGGCACTACACAGGCATGCACATTAGGCCATAAATTATGAGCACTGGGGTCCTGACCAGCAGAATCCCAGTGAGACAGGCAAAAGCATACTGACATACATGTGAAAAATGGGAGTAACATTCCAAGGAAGTTGGTACTTTCCTACACTTACCAGGACTTATAAAACATCTTGTGTAATGTCTCTGCTTATAGTTACATGGCACCCCATCCCTGTGGCACCTAGGAGAGACAATAGGGGTGACATAGGTAAACACAAAGTAGATTATCACTTTGTAAGTACCTTTAATTCAAAAGTCAAACTTGCATTTATTTAGCTTTCAAAGACAGTCTGAAAAATAGATGGCTTTAAAAGGGACAGCGAGCAACACAGCAGTGCACATTTCAGTGTAGAAAATCTACTGAGCCTCTAAACTCCCCTGTCCTATTATATACTAGGGACCAATAGGTAGTTTGAATCCACCTTGCCTTATTATGTACTAGGGACTTAAAGGGGTCTGTCACTGCCAATTGTAATTATACCTATTCCGTGGACCTTTTTAGTGAGAACACTGACCCTGGGCGACCCTGGGCCTGGTTAGCATAGCCCATGGCATAGTCATAGTCAGTTACCACAAGTAACAGTCAGAACAAATTTGGGTGAGCAGGGCTTTCTCACATGTATTCATCAGCACAAAATACATCTTTCAACTCTGGTGTACTACAACTCCCATGATGCATTGCAGAGGTAGACCAAGCATCTCAATTGAGTTTTTCTTTTTTTTTTGCTGTGATGTTATATTTGGGGAATTACAAACATTAGATTATGTTAAATAAGTAAAGGGGAGTTGACGTACCCTGGCTGGTACCTGCAGGACTGGAGGTTTCTAGATCTGACACTCCCACCACACATTCTGGGACCACTGTTCCATCGATTTATTCCTCCAAGGGCAGGCTCCAAAACCTGTACCAAACCTCAGCCATCCTGCTGGCCACCTACTCCTTTATGTGAGACCTCAGGTCATGCCAGCATTTTCTGATCTCTTGAATGGTCCTCTGTGTTACACCAAAGGAGTTCACCTTCCCAAAGATGCCGTCCCAAATAGCTGCTCTGTATGTGCCACACATTCTCCTGTGAGAAGCTCCTGCTCCTTTTCAGAAAAGGTGACCTTGCGCTTCCTGCTCCCAGAATCCATGCCCCCGTCTTTCTTGGTCTTGGTATGGTTCAAGCGCAGGTATTCTACAGCCATTGGTGAAACAGGTGCACTCCTTCCTTCCAACACCTTTCTAGCTTCTGGGTTGTGGCCACACTGTATATTTCTTAATTTCCTGGCCTGACATCATCATTCTTCATCCAGAATGCAACTTTTCCTATTTTGCGATTTGTTATTAGGAAAATGGCAATTTTGTGATTTCCAAAATTGCTATTTGCCATTTACGATTGTGAATCCGTAGAAATCGCTATCCGTGAAATCGTAGTTAAATACATCTCATCGAGATTCACCAGTAGCGATTTCTGCGGATTCACTATTAGGAAATCACAAAGCCTAACTTTTGTATATATGGTCCTATATCCCCTATTAATTTGTCCAGTCTTCCATTTTGATGCTTACATTTTATTGAGTGTTTATAATGTTTCAGTTATCTACAAAGTGCGTTGCTGACCTTGCGAATCAACACCACAAATAAATAAACAATTTTTTTTCTAAATGCCCCAATTCTGTAAGAATGTAGCAACATTCTGGTATTTTCCAATAAATCCAAAATACAAATTCTGTTAATTCTGTTATTTTGCCCTGCGCTTTGAGCTCAAAGATAATAATGTATAGCTTTTAAACTCCATAGAACAATGGTCGGTAGGGTGCTGGACTGCAAAATTGCCAGACATTTCAGGTCATGCACTTTCCTGTAAAAGAGCAAGATTCTTACTGTGCTTTGCAGTAATATATTTTCTGATACAATGCAATTTTGGCGGAAAGAGAATAATTTCTTGTATGCTTCACAAAAAATAAACCCTTAAGATATAATTACGTTTCATAACAGAAGACGTTACTAATGGCCAGCCTCGCCTCGACTAGGAAAATAATAAACATATCAACCTCAATTTTTCAATTTGCAGAGCCAAAGGGGACTTTTTATTCGATATGTACCGAAGACTGCAAGAATGTTCTCCCAGTGGCTGGCATCTAAAATCCACAGGTTCAAGAGGAAGTTTCATTTGATGTGAAAACTTGCTGGCAGGAATTGTGCTGAGATATTGCTATGTGAACAGGTCTTGCTGACTAACCAGCCTGATTCCTATCTATTCATAGCCGGCATCAAGTCCGAATGTCAGCTTCGCTTCTGGAGTGTATACTGCTGCATGCACCAGCATTTAATTCAATAATTCCAGCTGCATTTCAAGAACAAAATAAATATGCGAGACTTCAAGGGCAAAGTGTGCAAAAAAAGCCAAGGGAATGAAAGTTTATGAAATCACCCCACGGCTGTGCATTGGAATCTGAGCATATCATTACTGTAAGAGCAGCGCCTCTCCATTCCTGTCTGCTTCACAGAGATGTGGGTTTATCAAGCGTGACAGTTTTCTGGGGTGGCTGCACACGCATCTCAGGGTACTGAGCAGGGACATTTTGAGACAGGTAGTCTACTGTGTTAAAAGATTGCCTTTCTCAGCTGTGAGGGAATTGCCATCATTAATGTCATAACTGAGGCTCAATACAGCAACCA